>NC_046662.1:112374434-112425967 GCF_010883055.1 Belonocnema kinseyi | reverse complement strand
TCAAGGGGGTCGCGGAATATTGAATCTTGAATGTCTTCACAACAGGATTATTCTGGGTACAGCACATAGAGTTGCAAATGGAAGAGACCCTCTTCTTAAAATTGTCAGTAATCACGAAGAAGTGGGCAAAGGAGCGTTTCTGTACAAAGCAGCGGAGGAGGCTGCTGAAGCACTCGGACTTGACTTCAGTATTAGGGGTGAGCAAAATGCATCAAATCTTATCTATAATTTAATTTAATTTGCTATGAGGAAATCTTTTTTTGAGAATATAGAATATTTGCTTGACCTTAAAATATATTTCTTTTCTTTAATTCTTATTTCCCTATCTCGAAGAAATATTCATTCTGATTCATGGCTCATTCATTTGGAACAATGAGTCATTCTTTTGGTGTAAAATATATATTTTTTGTCTTCAATTAATATTTCTTTGATTCAGAGCAATATTTCTCTTCGACCAACAGGTCGTATTTATTTGCCTCAAATAAATGTTTCTTTGGAAATAAACAGGACTCTCACTTACTTCAGCCAATTAAAATTCACTTGGTACCAGTAATGCTTTTTTTCAGTGCAGAACTCTGCATACAAATTATTTGTCCATTTTTCTCCGTGTAGTAGGTTATAATAACAAATAATCCAGATTGAGAATATTCGTTGTTATAGTATATACCTTGTCTAAAATGATTGATGTTATTGTCTGCATGATACGCGGTCATCCAAATTCAAGATTAAAGGTTATTAATCACTTTTATAAACAAATTCTATAAACAAATGTACATCACAGAAATTAATAGGAAATTTTTTCGACCCTTATTGTAATGATATAACCGATTATATTTTCTGTGAAAATTATACTATCTGTTAATACGTGTTTATTTTATAAGACAAATATATGAACAAATTCATAGTTTAGGAGTTTCAAGCTGACACAGAAACAAATGCATATTTAGTGCGTTTTTACAACAAAAAATCGTTTTTTGTTTCTGACCTTGCTGAAATTATTTTGTGCATGATGTTTAATGGGAAAATTTTGGTATTGATTAATATTTTTTTATGATATGAACAAATTACTCACAAAAAATCAATATTTTAAGCGTTTTCAAGCAAAAATAAATCGTTTTTTCATCTGAGCTTCCTTAAATCATATTAAAAATATAGCTATGCCTCAATATGTTTTCATTTGACAAACAAATTGTATAAACAAATGCACCTTTCTTACTATTTCAAGCAAAAATAAATCGTTTTTTTCTTCTGACCCTTTTGTAATTATATTTAGAATGGCGTTTAATGGAAAATTTGTGCTATGAATTAGTATTTTTAAATTTTATTAACAAATTATTCGTAAACAAGTGAAAGTATTCACACATTTAAGTATTCACGTTGAAGAGTCATCATTGTAGCCAAAAATTAGTCTCTTCAGTTGAAATTTCAACTACTTTGGTTTGCAAATTGATTCTTTGGTTGACAATTTAACTAAATTTTTGAAAATCCGTTTTATTCTTTGACAATTAATTTTTCCAAATGAAAAGATAACTAGAGGCTTCTAGTTAAAAGTTTATCTAGTTCAGTTTAAAATTTAACTACATAATTGATTGAAAATTTATTTTTCTGTTTGAAAATTGAAACTATTCTCTTCATGAATTATGTTTTTGGTTAAACAGTAATGTTTTTAACAACATATTGAATTTTTTGATTTTCGAAAAAACATTCGTTACGAATTTAACTACATTTTTGCTAATTGATTTCTTTTATTAAAAATTTATCTTTTTGCTGTAAAATGAAGTCTTTTGGTTGGAAATTCAACTCCTTGTTTTAAAGTTGAAGTGAATTGTTGTAAGTTTATTTTATTTTTTACAAATCTAACTATTACTTCAACAACAACAAAATGTCCCTCTTGGTTGAAAATTTATTTTATAATAAAGATTTAATTATTACAGTTCAAGCTTCATAATTTCATTTTAAAACTAATTTCTTTAATTAAAAATTTTAAAAATTGTTTGGAAGTTCGTTTTTTTCAGGTAGAAAATTAACCTTTTAATTGAAAATGTCATTGTTTAGTTTGTGATAGGAAATTCATCTTCTTGATTTTAAAATTTAGCTCTTTGCCTAAAAATTCATGTATTTTGATGAAAAATCAGTATTCTTAAGTTCTTATGTAGGAAATTAAAGTACTTCATTAAAAGTTTTACTAATTGGTTAAAATTGCAATTGGTTTGTTGTGGGTCTTAACTATTTGGTTATCAACTTTTTTTAGATGCAAAATTAATTTTCTTAAGTAACAATTTAACCATTCCATTGTCTATTGTAAATTTAACTATTGAAGTTTTTATTGAAAATTTATCGTACATCCCGAGGTGAAAACCTAATACTCGGCCAGTCCTCCCTGCATGTTCTGTCACGAAAAATAGAGTTCTGCGCGAGCTTGGAGAGAGCTTTTCATACTCGTTTTTCCTTCAAAAAGGCTCGAAAATTGCGAGTTCGGAAATAAGTAGGCTTCCGTGAGCATTAAAGAGGCTTTAGCGATATACTAAAACACCCTCCGTGCTCTGTCAAACCGAGTTCGCACTGATAATTTTAGAGTATTGAGCGAGCACGTAGCGAGGTTTCAAAAAAATATTCAAATATTTAATATTCAACAAGTGGTCGCTAAAGACTCTTTAATGCTCGCGAAAGCCTACTTATTTCCGAATTAGCCATTTTCTAGCCTTTTTGGAGGAAAAGAGAGTATAAAAAGCTCTCTCCAACCTCACGCAGATCTCTATTTTTCGTGACAGAGCATTCAGGGAGGACTTGCCGAGTATTTGGATTTTTCTTTGAGATATTTGGTTAGTAAATTAAACTGTTGGAAGAAAAGTTGAACTAAATTCTTTAAAATTCATATAATTAGTAAAAAATTCACAATTTTGTAAAAGAAATTAGTCTTTTGGGTTGTTAATTCATTATTTGTGGTAGAAAAATCATCTCTCTTGCTTGGAAATGCAGGTCTCTTCTAACAAAATCGTCTGTTTTTCAAAATTTTTCTTGTTTAGTTAAGCTATTTAGCCGAAAATTTGGACTCTGAAATTTTTAAGAATCAATTAAATGCATTCTACTAAACAATTCATTTGGAAGTTGTTCACTTTTCAATTTCTGATTCATATTTGTTCCTTTCAAATAAACAGTCCAATATTGCCACATATTAAAAAATATATTGTTTTTCATTAAAAAACACTTCTAAATTAAATGCAGGTTGAAAATAGTTTCTATAATTGGCATAATCGCATTTCGAAATTTCAAATTACAGTAAAAATCTTCAATAGCCCTCCCTTCTGTAGCCATACCGAGAATTAACGCCACGCCGCAAAAGGTATAACAGGGGTGCGCAGGATCTTCGGCTGTCACTTAGGCAAGCAGCTAGGCGTGAACAAACAGAAGCGGAGCAGCCTATAATGAGTTAGTTACCACCCACCGTCAGCCCCGAAATCGGCGCTATAGAAGAGTTTCACTGTATTTACTACTAAGCAAAAGTACAAATCTTCCACTATGGGAAAAATAAATTTCAGCATTTTTACTCTAGCCATATAATCCAGTCGCCACTAACACTTCTGCGTGCACTAATAGGTCCCCGAGATTCCTCTTTTTTAAAAGGTAAAAAAATGTCCCTGATTACGAATATCTTTGGTTTTGCAATGTACAGCGTTATAAACAAATGATTTTTTAACAAAATTGCTATGTTTGCACAGTGTTACCTGAGAATCTATAATTCCGAAAAATTTTAAACTTTTACACTGTCTATATCAAGGATAGATATTTTAAAAGAAAAAAGGACTTTCCGATCGAATATAAACATCTCTTCTTAAATTGTTGTGAGAAAGTTGTTATTTTGAAGAGGAAACCGTTTAGAGTCTTCATTTATTAATAAAGAATTATGCAGATCAGCCAGGGCCATAATTTTGTTTCAAATGGTTGCGAAAGCTTTATCTAGCATTATTATCATAACTTTTTGTTTATATTTTTTTCTTAATTTTTTATAACAATTGATATAAATAATGACCATCAATTACCAGAATTCACTTCAATTTTTTTGAATTAATCATTGGCACATGATTAAACTTTTCACTCTCTTGACATTTTCTTGCACGGCCAGCCATTATTTATTTATGGCCTTATTAACAATGAATTTTTTAAAAACATTCCCTCCCCTAACAGCCACAAATTTCAAGTTATTAGCCATTACTTTTTTTTATATCCTTAATTTGACTATAAAGAATGTAATTACTTTGGGTAGCATTTTCGGTATTTGACCCTTATTGTTTATAACTATTATTATTAACAAAAACTCTCAAATAAGAAAATCGATTTTTTAATCATTTTTTTATAAATCCATGTCACCAAATTAAACTTTTTACTATCAATTTTCTTAATTTAGCTTTTTTGTTAATAAAAATAGTTATAAACAATAAGGGTCGGATAGCAAAAATTCTACCCAAGATAGTTACATTATTTATGGTAAAGTTAAGGATATTTATATCAATTGTTATAAACAATTTAGACAAAGAAATTATGAATAACAAATTATGGTTAATAATCCTAGATAACGAGTCTAAACGGTTTCCTCTTCGAAATAGCAACTTTTTAACAACAATTTAAGGAGAGAAGCTTTTATTCGATTGGAAAATTCTTCTCTCTTTTAATAGGTCTATCCTTAATATAGGTAGTGGACGAGTTTTAAATTTTTCTCAATTATAGATTCTGAGTTAACACCGTGCAAACATGACAATTTTGTTAAAAAATCATTTGTTTATAAGGCTGTGCACTGCAAACCGTGCATCGTAAGAAAAAAGAGCAGGATGCAGCAAAGTTTTATTTTTGTTTAGCCATGTTAAAAATAATTTTAAAAAATTTTTTTTGGTATAATTAATTAAATTGTTTCAAAAAATTGTTTGAACAAAAATTGACCCATATTTCAAAAACCTACCCAAGATATTCGTAATCAGGGGCCTTTTTTGACCTTTTAAAAAAGAGTAATCTCGCGGACCTATTACTGGATACAGAAGTGTTAGTGGCTACCGGATTAATAACCGGTTTAACCTGGCAGTGGAGGAGCCAGGTGTGGCCAAATGACGTCAACTTATTGACAAATTTCACTCTCCGCTCGGTTCAAGTGAGAAGAGCACATCTGCCGAAAGAAAATCGAAAACCCGACCCGATCCCAAGCCGATATATCGACTTCCTGATATAAAGTCGAGTCTGCTTTTTATTGTGTCTATTAATAATATGTCTATGATCTTAAATATATTTCGTTTATTCTATGCTGATGATATCAAGCTATCTCTGCCTATACTTGCTCTAAACTCATGTGACAACCTACACAGAAAAAAAGTCTTACTTCTATGGTGTTCTTGTTTTTATTTTCGCCTAAAATTAAGCGGCTGTCTAAAATTTAGAAATAATTATGTCTTAAAAAGAGCCATTAAGAGTCTTCAATTTAAAACAAAACACAATTATGGCTAACCCTTACTCTTTTGTATTTAAAACAAGCGCCCACTAGGTCTGCGACCTAAGGCAGCAAGATTTGGGCTCAAAAGAAGAAGTCAATGAGGCTTGCTTAATTCATCAAGGTCTAGGTTTTAGACCTCTGAACAGCTATAACGAACTTCTAAGAATTGCGACTTCAGAACAGCTAAGTGAACCGAGCGAGACGCGTCGTATAGACGTCGCACCTTTCTGTTTCTTAATTGTTCGGGTAGGTACTCTGTTTTCCGAGTGAATAACTGACTAGATCATGCAATAACCTACAGACCCGCATCTGTACGTATTTGGGCGAAGGTACTGTCAAAAAAGGACATGTCTGGACAAAAGTGTCCAATACTGGAGTAGGCACTTAATTCTTTATGACGTTCAAGGAGCGCCCGTGTAATCACGTACTAAAATAATAATAAATTCAATAATAATGATATTTTAAAGAAAAGTTTCTTTTATTTCAAAGAAACCGTTTTCTGGGCGTAATTTTTTTCATAAAACAGGCTTTATTTAGGTAAAATGTAGCACTTCTTTTAAATTTATAAAGTGACTTAATGTAAGCCCAAAGTCTGGCTACAGACTACTATTATGCAGCAGCTTGATGTTAGCCTACTGTCTAGCTAACAACTAGTTTCTAATCCATACAGTGGCTTGATGTTAGCCCATACTATCGCCACCGACTACTTTCAAGACTACATTAAGTCTAACTTGTAGTTCTATAAGTAGTTTGTTTTAAAGATTTCCAGCTATCCTAGTTTTTAGCTGAGCTGGTCTTCTTTCTGTTACATCTTGAAACAAGTTTATTTTTGGTTTCGAATCAAGACTTTTTTTCTGTGTACAGCAAAATCTCAACAAATTTTCATATTGTCGTAAGGTCAATAAATTAGAACTGAAACTGTTAGAAATATGTTGAAAATTCAACCACTTTAGTTGTTGAAATCTCGTTCATTCACAGAATTGGGACGGAATGTTAATAACCACCTACCGCCAAATTGTTAAAAATAATTTGTTTAAACAAATAGTTTTAACATTTTTTTTTTGGAAAACTAATAGCAAACTTGAAATTAGCGCACGAAAAAACCTTTTAGTTAACATATGTTGTATTCGTATTATTATTCATTTTCTTAAAGACGTTAAAAGCCGTATCAAGATTTAATACAGATTATGCAAAATTAATTATTTAGTCCTGGCTGAATTTTGTTTGATTTGGTTAAGATTTGCGACCTGTAGGTGATTTTCAACGACATTATTGCTATATCCCCAATGTGCAACGTGACAAAGTCCCACAATACCTTCCTTGTGTCGTGAGATCCATAAAAATAACAAATTGCACAATATAACATTTAGTAAAGGAAGCAGCTTTAAAGAGAAAATGTACACAGGAATAATATTATTTCAATGAAAATATTTCCTCCATACTACCGATACTAACTGCTGTATGATTTTTTGGTTATGATTACAAAAAAAGTGTCGAAAAGTTTGTATATAAGCGGACGCTAAATTTATAATAGTTATACAATTCCAATATACCTCATTTTTTTCTTCTTTAAATCTGCTTATTTTTCTGAATATTATATATGCACTTCATTAATCCCATTGATCTCACAACACAAATGTATGAAGTAATTCATGATTCCTTATTAGAATTATTTTGGTACAGTTAGTGAATTGCAAAGCACAGTAACCCTAGACTGGTAAACCGGGGTTCCGCGACACCCCAGTTAAAGTTTAAAGTATGCTCCTAACTAAGGGCAGGTGCAGGTTGGTCTAGGACCCTAACCATAATTCACTTCAACTACACTGAAAATTTTTTGAGCAAGCAGCTGTCTTCTTAGTGGCAACGCAGCGCCACCATGACGCTTGGTGCAGTGGCCAGATCACATTTAAGTAAGCTATAGTACCAAACGTACGAGCAGATCCTTTCCGTGTGTTGGGAACGCAGCAGCCCCACAAAAGAGAATGAAATGGCCCCAAGAGTATAAACTATATGTATAACTCCGTGCGAAACTCGGCTTAAGGATTCCGTGCTCCGGCCTAAAGGGAGCGTTACTGTACCAATACTGTTGGGACTAAAGCTGTTCCAATGTGGGAACACAGCATTCCCAATATGAGAAAGCATATGTACCAAGTTGCAGGCGTGCAGCACGCGACGCATTTGGTGTTCCAGTTCCACCGCGTGGGCGAGCAGCTTGCCCAAAAAATTTTCAGTGTATTTGGCAGTAAACCTCTGTCAACGAGCGAATGCGTTAGTATTGGGTGTGAGTTATGTGCGGCAGTGAATATCGTGTGGGGTTGCGCTGCACCCCGGTTTACCATTCAAGTTCTAGAATTGAGTGGGTAAGTAAATTTCAATTTTTTTGTTAAATCCGTTCAAATAGATGTTTTAAGCATGAATTTAAAAATTCTAAATGTAAAAAATTTTATAAATACAATATTGGCAAGAAATGAGGAATTGTAAATTTCAGTCGGATAGTATAACGATTTTAGTTAGACGTTTTAAGCATGAATTTGTAATTTAAAAGTTTAAAAATAAACTTCTTTATATATAACCGTCAAAAAATCATAATAAGTAATAAGGATCAAATTTTATTCAGAAAAGGGCTTCTCACTACCAATTGCGCAGCCTGACTGCAGTCATGTAATCTAATTTCTCCTCTGTAGATTAAACATACATGTTTTTATCATTATTTCCTTATTTTTGAATATTTATAACAATTTTTCATTATTTATAATAAATCTGAATTTTTAGTAATCAATTTTACTAGTACGTCTTAAATTTTTACCCTTTGTCAGATTTCTTAAATTTCCTCTACTTCGGATGTTCAAATAATTAAAATTTTTAAAGAAAACGCAAGAGTGGCTTATATGACACTGAAGCGCGTTTAGTTTTCTTTAAATTCCCGTTTTATATTTTCAAACTGGTCAATTTGTAGAAATACTACGTTATTTTTTATAAAAAAAGTCAATTTTGCGGAATTTTGAGGTTTTTTTATATTTACCAAATTATTCAACATTTTTTGGAAAACTAAGAGAATTTTATTATTATCATTGTTTTCTACACTGAAAAATTAAGAAAATGCGCTATATTAAAGTTGTTTTACTGCACATAGAAAGCATTGTGCCACGGTACAAGTTTGGGGTGTAGGGGAACCCCAGTTTACCATTAGAGGATGAGCCAGCTCAGTTTACCAGACTAGGCTTAAGGAACACGGAGAAAACGCCACGCCGTAGCATAATGTTTTCCACGCGTCAATGACGCGTGCCTTCGACAGTTGAATACTAAAAATCATTCCACGGCTGTGGCGGCTGTGTTTCACGTGCCGCTCGACCGTTTGACAGTGGTCTGGAATAGGGATTTACTGTTCATCGTCGCCCACAGGTCGTATTCTTAACCGATTTAAAAGTTTTTTTTTAGAAATGCTCAGCAATCAATTTTTTAAGAGAATTGTGGCTTACTTTAAAAAAAAAAATTTTCACATAGCAACAATATATAAACAAATATAGTGACAAAATTAACCATTTTAGTTTTGTGAATTTTTATCTCAAGAAAACATACAGATAGAAACTCACCATCAGCCGGAATTATTGCACATGCATTCATAGAACATTATTAATTTTAATAATATTTAACTCAATTATTATAAACAATTTTTATTTAAAAATTCTTATTAGTGTTTTTTTATCATAGAAAAAATCGTTTATTTCAGGCTAGTTGTCAATATTTTTCATAAGAGTCATAATTTGTAACAAAAAAATTAGAATGAGTTAACAACTATTGTTTTTATAACATTTCTATAAATAAATTCTTTATAAACGAGTTTTTCACATAGCTGAATTGATTTTTCTGAACAAAAGTGGTTCACAATTGTCTTTAAAGCCATTTATGTACTTTAAGCTTTATTTCTGACACTTGATCAATATTCGAGAAAAACCTACGAGACGTATCACCACAATTAGAGTTGCCAGATCCTTGACTTGGTTGATCAATTATTAACCTCATCTTCTTTTGAAATTCGTTGCAAATTTTTTTCTTAGATTCTTTCATCGTTTCTTTATCCTCTTTCTTGCATATGCTCCATTTGCAGATTTATAACCGATAAGCAATATGTAGTATACACTCCATGAACCTAATCCAGGCATGCAAAGTAGAAAGACCAAATTATAAGCTAGATACAATTTCTTTCTTCTGCTTTACACGCTCTAGATCATTCATTTGTGATGGTGTCGCTTTGCAAATGTAGCAAGTAGAAGATGATGGAGTATCAGTGAGAGCTGTACAAACTTTTCCATCCAACATAGTTAGCTTCATTTCTGTTGTCACTATATACACACCATTAGTCGTAGTAATTGTTGTGGGTCTAAGCTTCTGAACTTGTGTCTTAATAATTTTGATTTCCGATTTCGTTAATTCCTTTCTTTCCTTTGCATATTTAATCATGATAGGTATAAAACGTTCTGGCGAGGAACTATGAGGATTCATCCAAACTGTTTCTCCCGTGTGCTTTACCCTTAACCATATTGGCACCATTGATGCTGTGAAAAAAGAGTCATCGGTCAAATCGTTCTAATTAAACTTCTGATTGTATTTTGCATCAGTTGACAGTCCATCGACGCCATATTTAATTTCAAAGTCCAAATAAGTTATCTTTAATCTATTCTCTCAAATCGGAAGGCATAAATTCGAATCTTTAAACAATCTTTTTTAATCTCTAATACATTCACATATGAAGGATAAATGTCAGCCTTACTTTCTTTGGCTTCTTCAGAATTCAAAAGAACGTCTATAGCATTTGCAATTTTTTTTCTTCCACTCTTTCGTAAACTTCGCAGAAATGCATCCTGTATCTCAGCAGCCGTAAAACTCTTTTCAATGGACATTAATTTTCGTCTCTTTGTCGCAGTAGAAGCATCTTCGAATTGTGTATCCAAAATTTCTTCCTACTTTTGATTTTATCCCAGAAAAAGTAACAACGAGTCAGTTTTTAGCCACTTTTTGAACCTCTTTTCAATCTGACTTTTTATACTTAAACATACTTTCCATTTTTTCTGAAATATAAGTAAAAAATACAATTTCAAATGATTAGCTACTATTTCTAGGTGCCCAGGATCAAGGTTGTACTCAGTTTTCATGAAACTTAGCAAACCTTGCACGTCAGTACTCTTATTGGCAATAAGAAAATCACGAAGGACCTTCTTACCTACCTTGAGATTATCCTTTTTTCATTAAAAATAATAATACAAACAATTAAAATGTACAAACCTGCAGAAGATATTTTAAATTGACGCCAAAAGCAAATCATATAAAGATAATTTCAACACAGCCACTCTCAGTTATATGAACGAAAATTATGATTTCTCTTGCGAGAGCGCGTGCGAGAGATACCCACCTAGCGGTGCACCTTGAACTTAACTTTTTAGTTGAGAGTCGTTTGTTATTCATGTGTTTTTCATGAAGCTACGTACAAAACAAAGGAAAGATAAGTAACTTCTGAATAAGCAAGTACAGCGTTATTGCACCTTATTTTCACTTGTTCCTCATTTATTTTTGAGGAAGTTGCATAAAACAAATGAAAGATAGGTGACTTCTAAAAACGCAAATACAGCGTTATTTCTATGGAGAGTTTTCTACAGAAATCATTATTAACAAACACGCAAATTATTATTTAATGTCCCATATCTAATTTTGGAATCACTGTTAGTTTATTATCGGATAATTTCAGTGGAAAACCGTCCTTTTGGCATGTAAAAAAAAATAAATTATAGTTTCGTTAAAAAAATTGTTTATAACAATCATATAAATTATTCTTTATTTAATTTCGTTGGTTAGCCACCGCAATAAATGTCACTCTAATAATTATTGAAGAAAAAAACTTTTTTTCTACGAGGAAATGGCCGATTAGGAGACTTGTTTAACTAAATTGTTATAAACAATCTATATTGTTTATGTTTAATAAAGCTGAACGTATATAAATGGCTTTAAAGACAATTGTGAATCACTTTTGTTCAGAAAAATCAATTCAGCTATGAGAAAAACTCGTTTATAAAGAATTTGTTAATAGAAATTGTTTATAATAATTGAGTTTAATATTATCAAAATTAATTATGTTCAATGAATGCATGTGCAATAATTCCGGCTGACAGTGAGTTTATATCTGTATTTATTCTTGAGATAAAAATTCACAAATCTAAAATGGTCAGTTTTGTCACTATGTTTGTTTATATAGTGTTGCTCTGTGAAAAAAATTTTAAAATAACAAACCACAATTTTCTTAAAAAATAATTGCTGAACATTTATAAAAAAAAAACTTTTAAATCGGTTAAGAAATACGACCTGTGGGCGATTATGAACAGTAAATTCCTATTCTAGACCCCTGTGCTTTTGTCACGTCTTAGCAAGCCGTGAGCCACGGTTCACTCACTCACGGCGCATTGCGATGTTGACCACGGCTCGTGGAATCGTAGAGATTACTTTCGAATCCAATCCACGGCTGTACGAACCCTGGATCACGGCTTATACGGCTGTGAATATGCTGAATCTGCTGAATGCCCGTCACCGCATTCACAGGTGTATAAGCCGTGATCCACGGTTCGCATAGCCGTGGATTGGTTTCAACAGTAATCTCAACGGCTTCACGAGCTCACGGTTTGCTAAGACGTGACAAACGGTCGAGCAGCGCGTGAGATACAGCCGCCACATCCGTGGAATACTTTTTAGTACTAAACTGTCGAACCCACGCGTCATTGCCGTGTGGAGAACGGTGCGCTACGACGTAGCGTTTTCTCCGTGAACCTTTATGGTTTTTATTTAAGATTTAGGATTATTTAAAAATCTTCAATCAAACCTATTTAATTCCCTAAAAATTTATACTTACTTTGAAATTCACTAATTGTGCCGAATAAAATTCTTTTCGCTTTACTATAGATTCCATTACATGTAGTTGAATTTTCAACAGAATAGTGAAAATTTCCGTTAGACGTGTTGTTGATTTTTTATTCACAAGTAGTTGAAATTTCAACTACTGTAATTGAGCCTCCCGCGATCAAAACGGGACACGCTCGAAATGCCTTGGTTTCAGTTGGCCTCTTAGTTTTCTTGTTCTTGATTTTTTCAAGTCGGATTTTCAATTTCTTTCAATTAAGATATGCTTCAAAAAACTTGAAAATCCGACATGAAAAAATCAAGAACGAGAATAACCAACAGGCCAACTGAAACTAAGGCATTTCGAGTGAGTACCGTTTTGATCGCGGGAGGCTCACTTGTATAAAACTTCTACCACATGTGGTTAAAAATTCAACCAGATATTTCTAACAGTCTAACACTTCTGAATGCAAATTTTTTTTCAGAAGTCGTAATGCTCCAATATCTATTGACTTTAGCTATGTAATAAATGGTGTGAAACTTGAGAGAGTATTCTTCATAATTGATCTAGGCTTTAAATTCAATTCGCTGCTCACATTTAAAATACATATAGATAAAATGGTAATGAATGATAAGAAATCTCTAAGATTGTCACTCCGAGTATGTAGGAACTTCAGAAATACTGAAACTATGAAGAGATTATTTAACACACTTTGAGGTCAAAGGTCGAGCATGGCTTTATTTTAAAGTCACCGTACTTTCGAAAATACATTTATTCAATAGAAAGTAACCAAAATGTGTATTTTAAATATTTGCATTGGAAAGATAGTGTCACATATCCACGATTTAAATCTAATATATCCATGATTAGAAATAGCTTCAGTGTTACTACTCTGGAGGTTAGCGGGGCCAAGATAAGTACACTGTTGGGAATATCTGGTTCAATATAACTATATAATACTAATAATATAATATAACTATATAATAACTTTTCAGGGAATTGAATAGGTTTGATTCAAGGTTTTTAAATAATACTGAATCTTAAATAAAACCCATAAGGTATCCCTAAAAATAATGCGCTTTGCAATAAACTAACTTTCCAAACATAATTCTGATATGGAATCATGAATTACTTCGTACGTTTGTGTCGTGAGATCCATGAGGATAATAAAGTGCAGATATATTATTTAGAAAAATGAGCAGCTTTAAAGAAGAAAAACATAAGGTACATTGCAATTATATTATATTACCCTTATGAATTTCTTGTCTGCTTATAGACCAACTTTTTGATACTCGTTTTTGCAATCATAACCTAAAAAAACATACACCAGTTAGTACCGATAGTATTAATAAAATCTTCTCTTTGGAATAATATTATTCCTACGTACCTTTTTTTTCTTTAAAGCTGCATCTTTTTTATTGAATTTTATTTCAATTCTGTGAATGAACCAGATTTCAACTACAAAAGTGGTTGAGTTTTTAATACATTGCTAACAGTGTATCATATGTTTATTTAAAATAAATCCTGAAATCCTACAGATCATTTCTCCGTTTCTCAAAAGTAATATGCCACCTAATAATTTCACGCATAATCAAAACCAAATCTATCTATCCTCAGCTTTGATAAATCAGTCTTCTCGACACAAAGTAAGTGATAATATGAATACATTTTTTACAAACACATATTATGATAAAGATATACTTGTTATATCACTAGAAACCTTTTGTAATGCGGTACTGGAATCTTCTCAAAAACTGGAGTTTAACTTCCGCAAAAATATATGTGTAATAGAGTAATAATTTTACATCATTATACTGATCATACGTTGTATCTACAACATCTGATTACATATGTATCTAACTACGATGTAGCGCTTTAATTGGTATAAATTAAAGAGCTTAAATAAACAGAATATGAATAAATAATTTTAATAGATTTTAACCAATTAATTATTTTTAATGAAACTAACATAAGAAGTCAAAAATTTAGAGGCTTCTTCTTTATGCGAATTATATGAGGCAATGAAACATTTAAAACCTTATTAGCTGAAAAAGAAAAGAAAAATATTAAATAAAACGTCGAATACATTTATTCTAAAACTATTAGTTACTTAAAAAATATTGCAGTTTTTTGCACAATTTATAATATTTCAAACTAATAAAAAGAATTTCATATATTATCAATTAAACATATTATTTACTTTAACTGGGAATGGAATGTATTAGAGGCCGAAGAACACAGATGATTTATTTTTTATTTATACATTCTTATCAGAGAAGGTAGCACGATGACTTTGGAAAGAATTGACAGATTTGATTGACTCTTCGCATATTTCTTTAGTGTCCTAAACTAGGGTAGGGTGGGGCGAGAGGAGCATAGCTGTCCTTTTCACGTCAATATTTAAAATCTGCTAATTCATTGCGTGAAAGTAAAACGCTATATATATATTCTACAAACATTTTTTATTAAAATTTTGTCCAGATAAAAGTAACTAAAAAAGTATATGCCGAATTAGAAACGAAAGTAAAGAACAAGTGCGCTTGGCTGATATCGCCCCATGCCTGGGGCGGGATGAGCCAGGCTTTGGGGCGAGATGAGTCACTTAATTAAATGACTTATTATATATTATTTGTAATTAATAGTCTTGTTAAGTTTGAGTATTTTAAAATGAAAACATATCTTACACACAGCTTTCCAAAATTGAACGGAAAATTTACAGTATTTAACTTCAAAATGTCACAATCTTTAATCCTAACTTCTACCGTAACTAACACTACAAAGAGTAAATAGATAAACGAATTATATCCACATATCTTTTAATAATTATATTACAGAAATAAATATAGCAATTTTTCTACTTGAGCGTGTACATTGTTTCAGTAAAAGATCAATTCTACAGTACGTAAACAGACACTTTTTAGTCAAATCAAAATTTCACCTATTTTGGTTTTACAATTATATATAGACCTGTTGAAAACTTAACGTTTAATAAATAAGCTATCTAAATGACCACTGGAAAAACATCTAATATGTGATTTTGCGTGATTCTTGAACCTTCTAAACAAATGCAAAATAGCAGAATACATGTCTTAAAATTTTTAGCTTCGTTTTTTCCAGATTTATTCAACATTAAGCGACAAATTTTCAAAAAAGAAGTTTGATCCTGTTTTTCCTGATATTAATACAAAAAACATTTAAAAAATAAATGATAACCTACAAGAAAATTAAGTGCCTCATCTTACCCCCTATGCTCATCTCGCCCCACCCTACCCTAAAAGCCAAGTTCGTTAGCCAGCCATTTTGATAAAATTTCAAAAAGTGAGCGCATTTTTAATATTTTACACTCCAATTTCTTAATAAGATTGAAAAATTCTCTACACGGATATTCATAGTATTCCAAAAGACGAAATTTTTTCCCCATGACTTTTTTTGATACAAGCAGAAGTTATCAGAGTTATAGCATTTACAAAACTCCAAAAACCACACGAAAATAAACACTTTAAGCCAAATAATTATCGTAACAACTTTTTGAATTTCCTTGAAAAATCGAAAATTAAAATTTGACAGCATAACAAAATAATAGAAAATCAAAAATGTAAATTTTCCATTCAAAAATTTCACAGTATTTCAAAGATCATCATTTATATAAATGTGTTTACAATCCACAATAATATTTAAAATCGGTATGCATATATTCCTTAAGGGGGGCCTTCTAAATAGTTTTCCCAAAAGAGGGGTAACAATTTCCCATTTTGAAATGTTATATATATTTGTAGATACGCGCAGTACGGAATCACCTCACCGGTATATATGGCAGTTTATACAGTCGATACGTTCTCGCCTCAGGCGATGTTGCCATGCCTAGTTGTATGTTCGTAATGCTCTCCGTACCTGCTCCATGCCTCCCAAATAACACCGTGATCTGTCTATTCAGTAAAATGAGTATATTTTCATTTTCAACTCTTTGTTTTTTTTAATTAATATAAGGCAAACATTACTACAATTTAACAAACTGAATAGTTTAAACAAAATATTATTGTTTATATCTATCTTGTCCTATAGTAATGCTGCACAGTTTTGGATTCTTAAAAATAATATCCCCTTTTTTCACTTTTTAACTAAATTCAGGAGTTAATTAAAGCGAATTAACAAATAAAATTGTTTAAATAATTCTTAATCATTTTTCATTATACTATATGAAAATAATTCTATCAATTTGCAGTTTCTTTAAAATTTTCAACTTTGAGTCCACTCTTCACTTAAACTGAGCTAATAATAATAAATTGATGGTAACAAAATTAATTCCTTAAACATTGTATGATTATCAATAAATATTTTTTTATATTAAAACCAGAAAGTTATGGTTTTTTCTGCAACTTTTAACTTTTCCATGAGTTTTTAGGTTATGAAAAAATAATAACAAAAATCAAATTTTTCACATCGGTCATTATAAATGTAACTTTTACTTTGAAAGACTATTTTCTTTAATTAATATATTTGAAACATTAGTAAAAGATTAAAATACTTCATTAAAAAAAGGAATATTATCTAGATAGATAAACGTTTATTTTTCGACCTTCTGGCCGTAAAAAAATTGACTTGCTTACACTTCCATTTTTTCACAGAATTTTCTTACAACTGCCTCTTATAAAGTACTATCCATCCACGCCTTATAACTAATCCGCTCGATCCTATAGCCTAACCTTCCTCGCCTCGCCGCGTTTCGCACGCATTTCGCTCTTGTGTCGCTATGCCTCACATTACCAGCCTCTGTCTCCGCGGCTAACACCAAATACTTGACTACTATTTACAATATTTACATTTCTCTTACATCTACATCCTCTCCTATTTACAATCTTTCCTTCTCCATTCCTCTTCCTCCTTCCTTCTCTTCTTCTCTGTCTTACCCAACACTCCCACTGCCCTTTTGTCACCCCTTTCATGCAACAGTACCTCCATGCTTATCCCCCTCCTTTCCACCTCTTCACATTCCTTCAACCAATGCTCCAATTTTGCATCCCCCTTCCCGCGCAATTCACACATTCCCTTCTCTCTAGAAAGCCAGAACCTATTATAATTCTCCATGCAACTGCAGCTCATTCTCGCTATAAGTTCCTGATTTCCTTGCTCTCCTATCTTACACAAATATTGCGCTCTCTCCCTTGGCATAATCCACACCGAGTTTTCGTTACAACTTGACTCTCTTATTCTCTCCTCTCCTTCTGCCTTCTCTTTCTCTATGCAATTCTTTTCAACCAAATCATATACCTTCCTTCCTTGTGCATTCTGCTAACTTCATCCATCTGCAATCCATTCGTTCTAAAATACCTTTCCCTTTCCACCTGTATCTTTGCACCACTACGTCTGTTCTCCTTCTCCCACCAACACTCCCTAACCAATTTACTTTCCCCCTTCTTTCAAACATTTCTCCTCATATTTGAACGCTCGACTCCCTGTTATAATCCCTAAACTCGTTCTTGCTGTCACCCTCCTGACAATATAGTTCGGCATATTCCTTGCCAATCCCAATATCCACTTTCATTACCTCTCCTGTACCCTATTTATATCCTCACTCACCTTCTAACCCCAAACCTCCACTCCATAAAATAAGAAACTCACCAACAGCGAATCAAACAATTTCATTCTCCTTTCAAAATCGTCTGCGAACAATCTCTTCCCCAGCCCCCAAACCTGCCTCATCACCACATTTGCCCTTCTCACTCTCTCTTTAATATAACCATCCACTCTCCCATTTCTTCGAAACAGGAAGCCCAGGTACACAAACTCTTTCACCTCCTGTACCGCTTTTCCCTTCCACTTCCCATCCCGTCCCCCATCTCTCCCACCTCCTTTTCTGAACACCATAACCTTCGACTTGTCCGCATTTAACTCTAACCTATTCTTGTCCAAGTAACGTCTCAACCTCTTCATCATCTCCTTTAAAGCCTCTTCGCTCTTTGCCAACAGCACTATGTCATCTGCATATGCGAGTGACCATATCCTGACTCCTCCTACCCTAACTCCTCCTACCACTCCGGCCGCTAGCTTACTTTCTATATCCGCGATCAAAATTGCAAAAAGCCTTCGGCTAAGCGGGCACCCTTTCTTCAACCCCCTATCCCTCCAGAATCCCTAAAATATTCCCTCTCCTCCTCTCACCTTATCTTTCATCTACTCATATACCTCCCTTACCCACTCGATAAGGCCCCTCTTCACTCTATGCTCCTCCATTGCCTCCCGCAACTTCTCCTTATCCACTGACGAGAACGCGCTCTTTAGATCTACAAAAAAGGCGTACACTTTGGCACCCTTTTCGGTTAATTGTCTATCCACCACGTGTTGCAAGACGTAAATATTGTCAATAGTCCTCCTTCTCTCTGTAAGGCCTGCCTACGTCTCCGGCAATATTTCTTTCCCCTCGATATCCTCTCGCAGCCTATCTGCTAACACCATCGCGTATATTTTGAACGCAGTATTCATGAGCATATTTCCTCTATAATTGTTCTGCCTTTCCCTGTCCCCTTTCTTATACAGTGGTACAATCAACCCCTCTCTCCACCCTCTTGGGATTCCCTCCCCCTCCATACTTTTTTCACTGCCCCCTTTCGCCTCTGCCTTGCCTCTTTTGTGCCAAATAGCCACGCTTCGTTCTCTACTCCGTCAATCCCTGCTGCCTTCGATTTTTTCGACTTCCCTATCTGCTTCTCTATCTTCTCGTCGTTCAGCTCCTCTTTATCTACCTCTCTGTTTCTTCAAATCCCCTCATCTCTCCTTCGAGTATCTGACCCCTGAAATAAATCCTTAAAAAATTTCCTTCATTCGTCGCTCCCTATCTTCTGACTTGCTCTTTCTTCTTACACATCGCCCTAAACTCATTCCCTATTTCTACGTACTCCTCCCTTTTCGCGGTTCCTTCCTTCACTCCCTGTACTTCTTTTTCACCTTTCTCTTCGTCATTTTACATTCCCTGTCCCGCCACGGTTTTACCATTCCTTTCTTCTTTTTTCTTAATACCTTCTTTTCCACACAACCTTTCACTTTCTCTTGTAGATCCTCCCATATCTCGTCCACATACTCCCCCTCAAAGCTTACGTTGCCCTACTGCTTCTGATACTTCTTTATCGCCTCTCTCGTCCATGACACCCTCTCCCCTAACGACCCTACTTTACCACCCTGCCTTTCGCTAACCTCCCCCTGTATCCACAAACTCAATGGCTGATGGTCTGGTTCCACTCTTCCTTCCACTGCGAATTTCTGTATCACCTCAAACCCTTGCATATTCCTAATCACATCTATCACTGATACACCCCTTTTAATCGCATACGTGTATTCTCCCTCTTCGTCCCCTTTCACCATACCATTCGCCACCGCCCACCCTCTATCCTCTATCCAGTCTCTTAGAATCTCCCACTCTTTATTTATTATTTTATCTTCCGATTTTCTTTTGAAGCTCTCCCCTCCCTGGTACAGGCCACCTTCCCGCATAATTCTCGCATTAAAGTATCCCCTCATTATCATTATACCGTCATCTCTCTCTCTCCTAGTAAGTTTTCTACCCTTTCTTTAATCCTTTGCATTCCATCCTTATTGTACACAGTCACAAACTTATACATCAACCTATCTTTACAGCCCTCATTTGCAGGACCTCCACTCCCTCTCCACAAACTTCTTCCTCTTATCCATCCCCAACTCCTGTTAGAATTCCCCCACTAGCCCTTCCTTTCCTTTTTACTTTGACTGCCTCCTGTAGCCTCCACCTATACCCCCTTGGAAGCTTTCGCTCTACCCTGTCCCATTCCTTTCTCTCTACCCACGTCTCTACCAGTCCAATCACATCAAATTCCTGAATATACCTCCATAAATCCTAATATTTCTTCTTTACCCCTGCCACGTTCCAGTACAACACCTTTAACTTTGCTCCACCCTACTTTACTCGCACGCGCCTACTTCCCCCGCATCAAATTCCCCTGCAGTTCCTTCAACACCTCCTTCTTCTCGTCCCATACTCACATTTTCTCGTCTATTTTTATTTTCCGATACCCTATCTTCACTGCTCTCTCCTCGCTTCTCTCCTTCCTAGCCCTGTCACTTAACATGCTCTGAACATCCCTTTCCCCTTCCTCGTCAAATCTTGATCGATAAAAACCTTATTGTCCTTTATTCTATTTTTGTTACGCATTACCCCCAATTTTTCTTCCCAACTCTCCAATTCCACCACCGCCACTTCTTTCTCCTTTCTACTCTCAATCCTAACTTTCCCTACCTTGCCTTTAACCCACCCTATGCTCTGTCACAGCGCTTCCACCCCGTCCCTGTTCTTCCCCTCTCTTGAGCTTCAATCCTCTTGTTACTATATTATTTCTCTTATCTGCCTTCTCTTTTCTCCACATTCTCAACTCCATTGCCCTTATCATTTCCCTATCCGCTCTCTCCTTCTTTTAATTCCTACGCTCTCCCACTTTCTTTTAAATCATGATCTCCACTTTCTCCCAAATACCTTGCTTCTCACTCTCCCCTCTGTCCACTGCTTCCATTCCGGACCTGCGCTCCAACATTTTCCAGCCTTTTTTCTGCCATTTCCTTCCACATCCTAATATCTAATTTCATCTCCTTTATTCTGTCCTCTTTTTCCTTCCTTACCTACACCAACTCCCTCTGCAACCCTTCTATTTTTTCCCTCAGCTCTTTTACTTCTTTTCCCCAACTCTCATTTCTTACCCTTCATAGGGACTCTCTAGCGCGCTTTTCTCTGGACTCTTTTTGCTTTCCCTTTTCCTCTTTAAGAGATCCTCCCCCTCACTTGCACTGGACGCTCTCTACCTTGCTTGACCGCTTCTTTCGCTCCGATTCTTCCCCCTCCCTGACGCGCCACTTGACACCGGGCCACGCACAACTGGTCGTCGTGTCCCTCTAGAAATTTCCTCCCCGTCTTCTTCACTACAGCACTGCCATCACTCTCGCTGCCCACCTCCCGCTCGTCCGTCGGTAACTGTAACCTATCCATACACAAAAGTACTCACTGCCACCCACAGATGTTTCTTAAGGCTGCTGCCGCTTATCGCCCTAAAATTTCAGTTTCTTTGTCCTATTTCACCTCTCACAGCCCCTTTAGCCACCCTTTTCTCATCCCTAGCATCCCCATCACTACAAGAACCTACTTCCCTTGCCCTGTGGAGTCAAAGAGAAATTCAAAATTTCACAAAATCCCAAAATAAAATCTGAGTTACAAAATTTAAAAATTTTAGATAAAACTGCATCTATCGAGCGTTACTGCAGGTTGAAATAATTATAACTAATAATCTATTAAAAAGATTGTTTTAATTAGATAATTAATTAATTATTAATTCACTCGTATTGACAAGTGAAAAACGTGGTAAATTAAAAAAAAAACGAAAATTTCTAGCACGATTCCAAGAGAAGAACGATATAAGTAATAATAATTGTGTAAAACATTTATCTCTATTAAATTTAGTTTATTATTGCCTCTAACCGAGCAGTTGAAAACATTGGATATTCTAGAAAAAAGCGAATCCGTAAATGTCATTTTTCAAACGCAATCATTTTTTTCCAAATTCAAACCAATTAGCGGGCGATATACATCGAAATGTGATAAAAATATATGTGGACCATGCCAATAAACATAATAAGTATTCCTTTTGTAGTTTGGTAAAAAAACGTTCGAATTTTTTCAAAAAACAATGACAAATTAAAAACTATTATGAATGTAAAACAAGTCAAAAGTAAAGTGTATATTCCTTCGCTGCCTATTAATGGCATTCATTTTGTGAAAAAATCTCGAAAAAAAAATGTATTCTATAACAAAAATTTAATCGAAAAATAATTTCTATGTATACAATTATAGTACAGGAGTTAAATTCAACCATGCGAAATTTTAACAAAGTGTATAGGGTGAGTGATCCAGTGGCTGAACAGTCACTAGTGAATGAACACTAATGCGAAAAATATATAAATATAATCTTTCAAAGCTAAAGTCTCAATGATTTTCTATATATTTGAAATCTTGAAGCAATTTTTAAGAGTTTAATATATAATTCATTCCAGTAAATTTTTGTAAATAATTTTAACATTTTCTTGAATGTGAAGCATCATCAATTAAAGTGTAATCTTTTTTAGTTAAAAATCTAACTAATTGTTTAAAAATCTATGGATTTTGTTAAAAATTCGTATTTTTTAGTAGAAAGATAATCTTCTTGTTTAAAAATTCTTCTTGCTTATTTAGGATTAAACCATTTTTCTGTCAATTCTTTTCTTTCAGAATTAGTTTATTGAAGTGAAAATTTAACTTTCCATTTTTGGCTAAAAATTTATTGATATTTTTAATTGCAATCTGTTTTGGTAGAGAACTCAGCTGTTTTTTTAATTGCACTTCTTGATGTTTAAATTTTTTTTAACTAAAAACTGAACTATCCCGTTTTTCGTTGAATATTAAGTTCATAATTGAAGTTTTATCTGTTTCGGTTTAGAACGGAACTTTTTGATTAAAAATTCCACTATTTTCTTTAAATTTCTTTTTTTTTATTAATTTCCATAATGGTAAAACCTACTTATATTACTTTGGGTTAAAAAATGATATTTTTTAGATTAAGATCATATATTTGTTTGAAACTTTCTAGATTTTGTAAAAAAGTTCGTAATTTTTTGTAGAAAAGTAATATTCACTGAAAAAACTAGTTGGTTGGGTCAACTAACAAAGTAGTACGCCCAGCTATTTTAGTTTGTAATATATGATGCTGCTATTAAATTGGTTGAGACTATTACTTTTATTCGCAAGATTGGTAGTATTTGTCCTTGCTACTTTATTTGTTCTCGTTACAACTTTCGATGGTAGGTACTACTTTCAGGTATGTGTGTTTACTATTTTAAATTGTAAGCGTTACTACTTTAATTAGTAAGTCTTACTATTAAATTAGTTATTGTACAAAGAAATTAGTTAATCTTAGTACTTAAAGTAGTAATCCTAACTATTATATAATCTTATATAATATTACTATTCTATCTTATATTTTCTTACAATTCATATAATTTAATGCATCTAGCTGAAAAGCTCAATTGTCACGCTCATGTATTTATACAAATTAGGGTACCTTTTCACTGAGGCCTGTTTTGAAATATTTGTTGAACTTATATAACACGTCGAGTGCGCATTTAGGTTATCAATCAATCGAATTTTCCAGAAACCAACGAAGTCGCTGGTAATAAATCCTATGAAGAATATTAATTCCACGATTATTTCAAAATTGGCCTCTGTGAAAAGGTACCCTAAGCTTAGGCCGTAGAGAGGTGTCCTAAGGATCTATACGATGCTCTTCAATATTTTCCACGTATTTACACATTATACGTAAAGATTCAGATTAAAACGGCGATCATCGAAACATGACGAAACATTTCGATGCGAATGCTGGCAGCGCTGCTCAGAATTCAGTTCTGCCAATATCGCCAAGGGGCGAAACTTGCAACCTTTACTACTTTTTTTCTTGGAAAATAAATTGCTGGTAAATGTGTATCTAATTTATTTGTTGTGACTATTATTACTATTCTCACTAATATAACCTTCATAGGAGAACTAACGGCGACTTGTTATCGTACAAAACTGGTTAGTTACTGTTACCATTGAAGTAGTTATCGTAGCTATACCAACCAAAAAGGAGCTTTTTGTCGCAACTAACCATTTTTTTCAGTGTTCTTTGTTGAAAATTAATATTTTTCATTAAGGATTTAGTTATTTAAAAAAATTCATTTTCATTTTTTCAAAAACAAACTTCTTTAAAAGAAATTTTTATTTTACTATTTTTGGTTCAATATTGATATTTTAAATTGAAAATTGACCTTTTGTACTCAATAATTAAATTTTTTTAATTTTTCTGTTTTGGTAGAAAATTAATCCTTTTGGTTTAAAATCGACCTTTTTCGTTAAACATTGAACTATTTGGAAACAAACTTATCTATTTTGATGCAGTATTTAGAAGTTCAAAATTTTGTTGAAAATCCGTTATTTTTGATATAAAAATAAACTTCCTAATTGAAATTTCATCTTTTTTCGAGGATTCTATTATTATATGAAAAATTCGTTTTTTTTGTGAAAAATTAATTTATTTAAGAGGAAAGTCGATTATACCATTTTTATAGAAAAATTATATTTAAAAAAATTGATATTTTTTGTTGTTAAAAATATAACTTTTTTAAACCGTCTTCTTAAACAGGGAAATAAATCTTCGCGATTGAAAATTAATCTTCTTTATTGAGGGTTCCTTTTTTTTTGAAAATTCCTTCATAGTTAGTCAAAAATTAAATAATGTAAAATAAAATTGGATTATATCATTTTTGGTAGCGAATTGATATTTGAGATTAAAAATTTATCTTTTTTAGTTGAACATTTAACCATTTGTTTGAAAATGCACATATTTTGATGAAAGTTCGTATTTTTGGTAGGAAATAAGTCCTCTTGGTTGAAAATTTATCTTTGTGATTAAGAACAAAACTATTAAGTTGCACATTATATTTTTCTGTTAAAAATTAAATTCTCTAACTAAAAATTTAACTCTTCTACTTTCCGTAAAAATTGAAATTTTGAATTACAAATTGATATTTTTGTGTTGAAAAATCAATTATTTGTTTCAAACATCGTCTTTTTTATATAAAATTAATCCTCTTGGTTAAAGATACATCTGTTTGCTTGAAAGTTCAACTATGTATCATCAAATGCATCTATTTTAGTAAAATTTCAATTCATTTGTTGAAATTTCATTGTTTGTTGTTAAATATTAATTCTTTTAACTAAAAACGAATTATCCTATTTCTGGTTTTATATATTTATATGTTTAATTAAAAATTTATCCTTTTTAGTTAAAAACACCATTATTTGTTCGAAAACTGATCTTTTTGATTAGGGTTCAACTATTTTGTTAAAAATTGATAAAAAATTCAACTGCACAATTTCAGGATGAAAAATTATATTCTTAATTAAAAATTCATTTTTTCATTTGAAAATTAGTTTTTTTTTAGTAGAAAATTATTCTTCTTTATTAAAATCTTATCTTGTTTATGGAGGAGTGAAATATTTTCTTGATTTTTTTTGTTCGTAAAAATTCATGTCTTTAAGGAAAATTCTAATTATATCATTGTTGGTTGAAAACTAATAGTTTTTTTCGTAAAGAATTAATGTCATGGGTAAAAAATTAATTTGTTTTATATTATTCTTAGCATAGATGTCCAAATTCGATTTTTTGTCTCATATTGGAAAAAAATATCTTGCATAATTTACTATAAAACAATTTTAATCGCTGCGAGATTCTGCTATATAATGTGTAGAACCTGCCTCATTTTAAGTAAATTTTATTTTAAATACTTTTGATTATATTGTTCTTGCATTGAAAATTAATTTAGTTGAAAATTATATTATTTGTTAAAAACGATTTTTAAAATTTTTTAAATTTTGTGATTGAAAATTAATCTTTTCTGTTAAAACTTTTACTACTTGGTGTCAAGTTTATCTGTTTTAATTAAAATTTGAAGTAATCTGTAAAAAATTTAATTTTTTGATCGAATATTAACTTTTATAAACTAAAAACTGAATCATTCTATTTTTGTTTAAAATTTGATATTTTTTATTGAAACTTGACTTTTTTAGTTAAAAATGGAATTATTTGTAAATAAAAAAATGGTAATCGCTGAAAGATTCTTCTATATAATGTGTAGAAACAAATTCACCAGTTTTGGTTAAAATTTTTAATAATCTGTAGAAAATTTCATTTTTTTAAATCAATATTAACTTTTATATACTAAAAACTGAATTATTCTATTTTTGTTTGAAATTTGACATTTTTTATTGAAACTTGATCTTTTTTAGTTAAAAATGGAATTATTTGTTTAAAATGTGTTTCTTTGTTAGAAATATAAAACTTTTCCCTTGAAAATTCATCCTTTTGATTGAGAGTTCAGCTATGTTGTTGCAAGTTTATTTTTAGTTCGTCAGAAACTAATTTCTTGCCGACCATTGGGTGATAATGAAAGTGCCGGTACATCCCTATAGTATGTATCTGTTGTTGGAGGTTTTAAAAATTGTGTTTCTATAAAATAAAGATTGAGTAATTGGCAAAATTGTCGGCAGATATGAAGACCCGATACATCCATAAAACTTAACATAATCTATTCAATCCCACATTTCTTAAACTATATATTGTTTAAAAGCACATAAAACATTGGAAGCCTATATATTTTATACAGCTGTTTTGTGGTGAAGGTGAAGTACAAGGAGTTTAATGGTACTTTTCTGCTATTGAGTAAAGTTAGTGTAACATTTATGTATTTTTAGTTATAAGTTAATGTTTTAGCTACTATTTTCATTGAATATAAACATTAACGTTAAGTATTATTCCTGTGAAGCATGAAATTTGTTATGAAATTTCATTGCTGATAAAAAATGCAGTTGCAATTTGAGATTTTCAGGTTAATATTACATTTTGCAATTCAAGAGCGAACTGCTCGCAGTTAAAAAAATGATAAAAAAGACGCAGATGAAAACTGAAAAAGCTATTTTTTATTTTAATCCTGATTAAAATAGTTTCTGTTTTTTTTTACCAAAAATTTTATTAATTTGAATGAAATTTTTATGAAATTTGTAAGATCAATTTCACTAATTAGTAATGTATTTCAAACGCGGAGTATTTTTTTCGTATTCAGAAAAATGAGTAGAAGCTGAACTTTCGTAAAGTTTTTGTAGTACATTTTCGTAATCCTTCATAGCAAAAAATAATATTTGATAGATTTTTGTAGACGGATGATTTACATTAAAGTGGCAAATATTATCTAATTCTGCGACCAGCAGTTCGCTCTTGTATTCTAAAATTAATCCCTAACCTCAAAATCTCAAAAGTTGTTATCGCATTTTACACCAGCAATGGACTTTGATAACAAATTCCATGCTTCAAAGAACTTTTACTTACTGTTAATATTAATAACAAATAATAGCATAAACATTAACTTTTAATTAAAAATATACTAACCCTACCGATATAAATCTCAGAGTATATGCTAAAGATTCTTAAGGCTCTGAGAAGCTCGGAGAAATTTTCCGCAGGCACTTAGGTAGATTTATTTAATGGTCCAGATAGCTTGTTCAAATGCTTTGTAGGCTTTAAAATCTCCTTTCCGAAATTGAAATAAAAATACGATCGTAAATAACAAGCGGAGAAGCTTAAATTGAAATAAGAATTCGGTCATAAATAACAAGCAGAGGCCCTGTATTGCGATTGCGGCGGTACGGGTGGCAAGGTGGTGGTAAAGGAGAAGCGTTGATTCGTATTATCGACCTCGAATTTTGATTTGATTATTATTCCTAACAGTGATTCAAAAATACTTGCGCATGCTTGAACTGTGCATCGCTTATTGGCTCTAGTTCGCGTACGTATTTAAAAATCAAGTATAGACGCGCACCGTAGCCAATGAACATCACTGAAATCCAAACAAGCGCAGATCAAGGCAGCTCCGTTGTGATCATTAACTTCAAGAAGAGACGCGTCACGTTCCATTCCTGTCTAACTCACGGTGACTTATGGATGCCTCTGTCGCACACGTGTAGCTATCAAAGAACGACCAATCGTGACAATGTTTTCAATATTTTCCAATGCTGTATAACCCCATGACGCCTCGTGTCATACGCATATAGCAATTGAAATCGAGTATTGTGACAATCGAAATCGACAATATCGTTTAGAGATTTTATATTAAGGATGAGTGTTCACGCACTGGACCTTTAAATTGCCCTTGTTCCAGTGAACGAACGCTGTGTTCATTTATAGGAGCAAAACTGTCACCCCGCAGGTCCAGTGAATGAACAGCATGTGACGGAGACCTGGCTGTTGTATCGTTACATATAAATAAGTTTGTTTTAATTAATGCAACTATAAATATCGAAGCTACAAAAAAAAGTACACACGAACTAAATTAAAGGTAAGGCAACTACGAGGTTAGAAATTTAATGATTTTTTTGCATTTAGAAAACGTTGTTTAACTATGAAAAAACATTAATTCGTGCTAGTTATTATTGCGTATTAGTCAATATATCTTTATAAATGTTTAAAGAATTTCAATTTTTACAATACTGTGATTTATAATTGTATTTGCTAATTTAATCTAAAGCAACATAGTAAAGTGTTGTATTACAAATGTTATGTATCCTAAGAATCTCAGTTTTCTATTGTAGTCACTAGATAAGAGTTACCTATTTTTAAACGAAAAGTTGTATTTTTGGTAAGTTTAAAAGAACTGATAGAAATGTTTTAGAAATAAATATTGCAATAAAAAATTAGGAAAAGTTAACTTAATTCTGTGTTCAACTTTTGTATTCCCTCCTTTCTTTGTATCTAAATGTCTTGTGGTTTTTATTGAAATAATATATATAATGAATTTCGCAACGCTTTCTAGTATTTTACATTATTTTATTGCTCATTTTATAATGTACCTATATAATTTTATACCTAAATCCTAATTCTAATTTGTAGTGATTATAGTGTTCATTCACTGGTGCTCTACTGTTCATTCATTGGCTCACAGTGTACATTCATTAGCTTAGTGTTCATTCCATAATGTTTTCATGAATTTTGCACTATTTAATTATTTTTGATAAAGCTTTTTGGTAAAAACAAAATTTTTTTATGGGATTATGAAATCTGAAGCCTTAAGAATCTATTTTCAAAAGTTTTGTAAGAATAATCAATTATTATAACGTGAAATGGACCAGTTGTAATCAATGATTTCCTTAAGTGTTCATTCACTGGGTCACTCGCCCTACTTTATATTTATAAGCTTTTAATAAACTGTCGTCTTTATATTTTACAAGATAGAAATTTGAAAATCACATATTTTATTTAAAACTTGTCCTAGACTCTAGTGATGTTGATAAAAATTAGAGAAGAATTATAATTGATACGTAAAGTTGATCTAAAAATTTATTTAACGCAGTTATCAAGGTAACATTTTTCTACCTTAACACCACCAAAAATGTATAGTAAATAACACCGCTTTTTAAATGCTACGATTTCTTAGCCTACAAGTGAAACTTCGATTTCCTATATAGTTTGAGTTTATTCATTTTTTGCTGCAGTGGAAAAAAATGTAAATTCTTAAAAAAAAATTTTATTCGATGTACAAGAAATTGTAAAATTATAGCATTAGAAGATAAACAGTAGAAATAAAAGCCTAAATTTAAAGCAATCTTTTGTCACAAACTGTTTAAGCAATGTTGACGATATTTTAATTTTCACCTTTGATACTATATTCTTCCGTGTACAAATTCCAATTAGGATCTGATATGAGAAAATTGGAGTATGTCAGACACTTTTTTCCGAGCAAACGGAAAAAGTCAAACGACGCAATATAACAGCCAGCATTTGTGTATGATAAACCATTTGAGTATTTTGCCATATATTTTTGGTTTTAATTTCTAAATTGAATTTGTTTTAATTTCAATATAGAACTTAATTGTGGAAAGTTATTTTTAAATAATTGGATTATAATATCGCACTGCGGCTCTTTAAGTTATTTTTACAAAAGCGAATATTAATAAGAAAGTTGTATTTACATTCCGATTGTATCAAATCACCTAAACATACGTGAAAATAAATATGTTTATGACGTCATTGTTGATCTAATTCGTTTTCATATTAAACAAATGAAATATTACTTTTGCTAATTTTTTTATAAATAAACAACCTCATTTCGAGGTTAGGTTTCATCTTAACATTCTTAATAAATTTACTTATTATAGTCTTCAACACGTAATTCAGGAATATTTTGAAGTATACTATACCTACGCATTCGTCTCGTGCTCACTTTTGGCATTTTTTCCCACTTACTTTGTCACTTTCACAAATAATAATTGAAATATTTTTGACACTTGACACTTTACATTGAAACTTGGGCGACTTGGAGTCAACCCACTTTAGTCCCCGAAATTAATGGAGGGCCATCTACTGGCAAGCTTGGCTGTTGAGCCGGGGTCTAGAGGGGGCCAAATTCATCAACCACAAAATTGTGTGCCTGATCTGGCCCAAATCGGAAATAAGGCAAACATTTGGCAATTTCTGCACGGAAAAGTGGAGATAAATCTTAAAGTAAAAAATTTATTTCCGTCCGCATTTCTTATTCATAATATTCGCAAAGTATAACCTTAGATACCATAACACGCCTCTGCAATTTGTAGGGAGTTAGATATCGTGCATATATCTTGTAGATATCAAGTTATAGATAATTGGTTTGTAAGTTTACGTCAGGTGATTTTTCGGACACCTGAGAACTTTTAATCGTTCTAATCGTTGTTAATATTTTTGTTGTCGCTAGTATAACGATAGCTTGTAAAGTAAAATAAGAATTAACATTTTTTAAATTTTGTTGGTTTTCGGGAATATTACAAATTTATCAATTTTGTAATGAATATATGATTATATATATATATATTTTTTTTGAGAATCAATGTTGTTAAAGTCATTTGTAATAAAATATTCGAAAAACATATATAAAGACACATTTTTATAGATTGTTTTACATACATGTTTCAATTAATATAAAAGTACAGTAGACATTACAAAACTGGGTGAGATTGTATTGGACCATCAATCTCCATACGCAGCATTTTCTTATTGAAAACATTTTTCTCATGACGTTCAATTCCACTAAGTCTTATAATGTCTAATATGGCATCTCAAAATTTATTTAAAAATTTTTGTCGGGCACATTATTACAAGATTTTTTTGTATGCTTAACAATCAATATTTTATTACAAAATATTTACAAGGAAGGTTACCTAAGTGTCTGTCCCCCATTTTATTCGATTTGAAGTATGTTTCACGTATTTATTTATACGCGACCAAATTCATATTTACAAGGTGAAGTCAGCATTCAAAGTTTTTGAATAATTACTCAAAAAGTTAAAAAAAAATTTTGATTAATAATTTACAAGGCAGTGTAAACTTTGTTTAGACAGAATAAATCTGAATTCCTTTAATTTGCTTATATAATTGAATTCGTTGAATACCTTGAATTATATAAATGCCTTGAATTAAATCAATGGCTCGGATTTTCTAAATGCCTTGAATGTTCCGTATCCCTTAACTGCACTATATTCCTTGAATTCTCTGAAATTTTCAATTCTCAGAATTCCTTGAATTTTCTAAATTCCTTGGATTCTCTGAATTCCTAAAATGCTCTGAATCCCATGAATTCTGTGAAATCATTGAATTCTATGAATGCCTTGAATTAACTGAATGCTTTGGATTTTCTGAATGCCACGAATTCTCTGAATTTCTTGAATTCTATGGATCCCGTGAATTCTCTGAATCCCTTGAATTCTCTGAATTTATTAAACTCTCTAAATCACGCGAGTTCTCTAAATCACTTCAGATCTCTGAATTCCCTTAATTACCTGAATTCCTTAAATTCTCTGAATTCCTGAAATTTCTAAAATTCTCAGAGTTACTTAAAATTCCTTAAATCTCTGAATTTCTTCAATTTTTTTAATTCCATACATTCTCTGAATTCCATTATTCTCTGAGTTTCACGAATTCTCTGAATTCATAGAATTTACTGAACGCGTTGAATTCACTGCATTCCTTAAATTCTCTGCATTTCTTGAATTTTCTGAATTCTATGAGTTCCTTGAATTATGTGAATTCTTCGAATTTCTGAAATACGGTGAGTTCCTTGAATTTCCGGAATTCTGTGAATTCATTGAATTACTGGAATTCCCTGAATTCCTTGAAATCTGCGAATTCCTTAAGTACTTTGAATTCCTTTGATTCTCTGAATTCAGTAAATTTTAGGAATTCAGTAAAATCCAGGAATTCAGTAAAATCCAGGGATTCAGTAAAATCCAGGAATTCAGTAAAGTCCATGAATTCAGTAAAATCCAGGAATTCGGAGAGTTCCAAGAATTAAGGGAATTCCAGAAATTCAGAGAATTTGCAGAATTCTGGAATTTTCAGGAATTCAGAGAATTCAATCAATTAAGAAAAATCAAGGGATTCCGATACTTCAAGAACTTAGGGGAATTCAAGGAATCTGGAAAATTTGCGGAATGCAGATAATCCAAGGAAATCAATGAATCCAAGGAATTCCGTAAATGCAAGTCATTTTGTGAATTTAAGGAGTTTACCGGATTTGAGAAATTTAGAGAATTTAAGTGATTCAGAGAATTCGTGTTACTCACAGAATTGAAGGGATTCACAGAATTCAAGGAATTAAAAGAAGTCAAAGAATTTAGGGAATTCACAAAAATTCGCAAAATGCGGAGAATTTAAGGAATTCAAAGAATTTCAGAAATTACAAAACAATTGAACTGAATTGAAATCTCCTTGAATTAGGGTAAGAGGGGCAGCGCCAACCAGTTAACAGTAAAAGATTTTTTTTAAGTTTATAAGATGTTGAGTTGATCCATTTTTTTCTCTTTTCCAGTTCTACATTATTTCATATCATATTTCTATAAGTATTATTCACACATAAAAAACAATGATTTGGTAATTTAATTATTTCTAGCAAATTGTATTTCGTCGGCGTTGCCCATCACCGGAGGGCAAAGCCGACTGTTGTATTTTATGTATTGGAAAAATTACTTTCAAATACATTGAACAAGAAGAATAAGTTATTTTGAATAAAAATAGAGACAGCTGTAATATACCCTCTTATTCATTGAAATTCTACTAGAAACGGACTTTCCACAATGTTTTTACCGTACCAATGCAAGAAAACTACATAGGGGCTATCGATATACCACGTGGACACTTTAGGGGGGGGGGGGGGGGGGGGGGGGGGGGGGGGGGTGTATGGCAAAATGCTACGATTGTCCACGATGGGGACCGAGGGGGGTCGGCTAGAATCCACGTGGACACACATTTCCCTAAATCTGTGGAAAATATACTGCAATGAGACAAGGCATACTCTAGGTATGCTCGAACTTTTATATTGTGCTCGCGCACAATATAATTTTTATATTTATTACAATTTTTTCATAGATTTTTCTTTCAAATTCAAATCATGTTTAAGCTCACGTTCTTAAGTTAATCCGAATTTGTTCAGCCAATTCATTGCTCCTTTTGGACTTTTGGAAGTCCGGGAGCTCGCGACACTTCTATGGACATCATTTTAGTACTCACTAAAATTTTAGATTCTTTTGTTTTCATAGTCAACAGTTCGAAATTCGTTGATTAACAGCTTTTGGTGCATTCTGCAACAATTGATCGTTTATGACAGGATGACAATTAGAACCTTCATTTCAGTACTCTTAAAATCCATATGGAATGATTGTTTTGGAGCAAACAACTAACAAAGAATTTGACTGGCAGCTCCTGAGTAGTGCCAAAGTTGACTCACATTTTAACCAGCAACCGAATGAAAGTTTTGTCCTATTCATTAACTAAAATTTTCATCTATAGGACACTTCTCTAAAACTAATATGTATATAAAAAAAAGAAACTACAAAAATCTCACTTTTTACGTAAATTCACAGCTCGCAACAATTGGTTTCAAGAGTACTAAAATGACGTTTCTTCACTTGAATTTTGTTTGCTTAGTTCAAAGCATTAATAGAATTCAAGGAATTCAAAGAAATTCAGATTTCAGAGAATTCAATCAATACGCGGTATTGCGTGAGTTCAAGGAATTCAGAGAAGAAACTCAGCAAATTGGAGGAATTATGAGATTTATTGGATTGAAAGGATTCAATGAATTCAGATAATTCTAGAAATTACGAGAGTTCAAGGAAGTCAGTGAATTCATGGAATTAGGCGAATTAAATTTAGAGAAATGCAGGAATCTTCCGAATTCCTCAAATTTGCTCAATTCCTTAAATTCACGGAATAAATTGAATTTCCTCAATTCCTTGAATTCAAGAATACATTGAATTTCCTTAATTTCTTGAATTCTATGAATTCCATGAACACTCTGAATTCCTTAAATTCTCTGAATTCTTTAAAATAAGTGAATTTCTTTAAATCGGTAAATTCCTTGAATTCTATAAGTTTTTTAAATTATATGAACTCGTTGAATTCTATGAATTTCTTGAATACTCCGGATCCCTCGATTTTTCTGAACCCCTTGAATTAAAGGAATGCCTTGAGGTTGCTGAATACCTCGAATTCTCTTAATTCAGTGTTTCGATGGATTCCTTGAATACTCTGAATTCCTTGTATTTTCTACATTCTTTAAATTCTCTGGACCCCTTGAGTTCTTTGAAACCCCTGGAATTCACGAAATGCCTTAAAGTTGCTGAATACATCGAATTCTCTTAATTCAATATTCCTCTGACTTCCTTAAATATTTGGGATCCCTTAAATTATCTGAATTTGTTGAGCTCTCTAAATTCCGGAATATCTTGAATTCTCTGAATACATTAAATTCGCTAAATTCACTGAATACATTAAATTCGCTAAATTCATTGAATTCCATGAATTCTCCGAATTGCTTGAAATCTCTGAATTCCTTGAATTATCTAAATTCTTGGAATTTACTGAATTCGCTGAATTTCATTATTTTGTCTCAATTCCGTGAATTTCAAAAGATATAAAAGCATTTCAAATATTTTAGTTTCTTTCAAATGATTATAAAGAAATTGTTAATTGATTCCAGTTATTTCATGAGATTTGGAAGAATTTTAAATATTTCAGAGTAATGAAAACGATTCGCAGAAACTTTTAAGAGCTTTTGAAAAGTTTTGCGGGATTTGAGAAGATAGCAAACGATTTAAAATGGTTTCAGAAATTTAAAAAAATTCCTAGACCTTTTTTTATTCATTTCAAAAGCATATAGATATTTCAAAAAATATAAATTATTTTGAGTATTTTTAAAAATTCCAAAGTATTTTAAGAGATTTTGTATTAAGTAAATAAACAATACAAATGTATTTCTTTTAATATCTTTTATATATTTCTTATTATGCTATTTCTCATCTGTGAAAATTCAATTGCATTCTTGAACTTTATTTAGCAATAATTCTATATAATTTATAAGCATGCAAAAATGGGGTACCGTCAAAATGCTTCAGAAGCCTTTCAAATAAATTTATAGCGTGAATACTTTTATAAGTTCTTGTTTTTAATAGTAATGAACCTAATATTTCTTGAAGAAAATTATTCTGAAGGAATATATAATTTTTTTTTAATTTACCAAACTACAAGTTTAAAAATAAGTACTGTTAAATTATATGCACACCATTTTTAAAATGTTTAAAATTAACAAATTTTGCTTGTGTTGAGCTGAAAAATGCTGAAAAATATTGGTTTGAATTTTTTTTCAAATACCTAAATGTCTATAATGTTTAACTTTTCGGCAATCATCCATAAAATATGCCAATAGAAAGAATAAAAAACGTTACCCTAAATGTAATTAACTCAACTTTTTCTCTTTTTTCTCTTTGATGACTTCTAAAATTGATGCACTTCAATTCTTTATTTCTATTATTTGAATTTTCATTACTTCAAGCTTTTTATTTCTCAAATTTCAAAATTTGATCTACAAATGATCCCTCTGATGCATTCTCTAGGTATAGAGTTAAGTTTGAAATGAATTAAACTTTAACTTAATTTATAAATTGACGAAAAATGGAAATTCATTATTGCGACAAGAAGAGAAGCCTAAACCTAAATAATACCAAATTATTTTGTCTCATAACTTTTTATTTTAAATTAATTTATTCACATATTTGTGTTTTGACATCTGCTTTATGCAAAAGATTTAATTTATATTAAATTTTAATCTACAAAAGTAATTGGATTCCTTGTTTATAAAATGAAAGATTTGCGAAGTAGACTTAAAATTGATTAAAAATTTGAGGTTTTATTAGTTCTTCAATAAAAACTAGCATTCCTAAAAAAAAATTATGAGAGTTTCAAATTTTCCACATTTTTAAGTTTTTTTAGCCTTATATTACAACGAAAATGTATAATAAAATTTAAAAATTATTTTAAACAAGAATCATTAAGTTTTGATCGTTTATAATTTTTCAAATAATTTTATGTTACGTTAACGTTTACACTAAAAACTGGTCTTCTAAATTAAACATGAATATATTTCAAATAAGGGGTTTTTCAAATTTTGAACAGTTTCAGATTATATCTACATTCTTTACATAAAATCAGTTATTTTGTATAAAAAATATAGCTGAAAATTAATTAAATTTTGAATAAAAAAGCATTGGATTATAAAGAATGTGTACTATTTGGCAACAACTTTAGGTTATGTTGGGTGTGTTTTATGTGAAATTGTTATTTTTTTCACAGGAAACATTGCATTTGAAAACAGCATCTACATTTAAAATAAATAATATTTCAAACATTTCAAAGAATATTCAAACTTTTTATTAGATAATTCTTAGATTTTAATTAAGATTGAAAATGTTGCTCAGTTGTAGGTCTTAAAGTACTCGTTTTTACGGGATTTATTGACATATATTTCTCAACGAAGATTTACAGTTTCGAAACATTTCAACATTATGTTAAGTTTTTCACCAGAAATCTATTATTTCAAACAAAAATTATTAAATTTCAAAGAACATTTATATATTTCGAGAAATTTAGGTTCTGTTCTCAAACTATTTAAATTTAGAAACCGATTTTTTTCTGTGTGTAACTGTCCAAGATTTTTATTTGTTTTTCTTAACTGCCCATAAACATTAAAATTGTTACATTTCACCACTTATTATCAAATATTTTATTTTAGTAAGATTTGCATTAATAGAAAAAATTAAGGAAATACGATCTTAAAAATACGTTAAATTAAAATATTTTGCTACAAAAACTATTTAAATCAATGATTATTTTTAATCTTTTAATTATTTTTATGATTTAATGTAATTCTAATATTAATATGCATATTGAATCATCCTAATTGTATAATATTTCGAAAATGAAAATCATAAAGCTTAATGAATTTTAAATTTAAAACGTTAAAAAAGTGAATAATATGTAAGATAGTGAATTCAGTCATTTTTTAAAATTCGTAACGTGTAAATTTGATAAATTTGGAATTCTGTTGTGTGAAACTTAATTCGTTTTGAATCTTTAGATGGACAAATTATTTTATTTAAAATTAAAAGCTTTAATCAAAGAACTGTTCACTCTCACGTTGAAACTCGAGCGATATAAATACTCCTAGATTCACGCTATCGCGACTTCAAACTAAGAGAGTCTACAGGATTTAAAATATTTAGCTGGTGCCAGGAAAACAACATTTAAAATTGCTATTGAAAATGTCTTGTTTAAATATCTCAGGTACGCCGGCCTTCTAAGATATGATTCCTTGTGAGAACAAGCAAGCCAGCTGTAACGCGCTGGATGCAACGGTGGGGTTACACATTGCAGGTACTAGACTAGATGGATACGAGTCGGGAACCCCCCTTTCAATTTATGTGCTACAAAGCCTTTGCAAATGTCCTCTTATCCTATCTATCTGACATCATTGAAATCTTTTTGAAATATTTCTTAACTCTTTGAAAATATTTTCAAAACATTTCTATAAAAAAAAGTCTATTCACGACCAAATACTTGAATTTTCAACTAAAACTGTGAATCTTCCTGCTAAAAAAATTAATAAACTGTTTTCTGGTAGTTTAATTCTTAACCAAGACAGATTAATTTTCTAATAAGCAGTTTCATTTCTAACCTTGGGCGCGCGATGGTTCAATCTCGCGCTTTGCGCTCGATAATGGGTTACCTCTCGCTTCGCGCTCGGATATTTATTCTTTGCATTTGGAATACTTGAAAAAAAACGTTATCAAAACGATCTCTTTTAGATGGCAGTATTCATATGCGTCTTCACATTCTGAATTTTTTCTCGTAACTTTCGTCGTTTTTCCACATATTTTTTTTATTTTTTTTTTTCAACGTTATTTTTCACGAATAAAACAAAAAGTACGCGTCCTATCAAGAAGTAATTCTTAACGAAATTGTAGATGTTTTTGGGGATAACAATTTTTGTTAAATCATCTTTTTTCGTATTCTACATAGTTTGTCTACAAAATGGAATTTTTTATTTTTACATTCTCATCATTTATGATTGAGAAAGTATTAGAATTGTCGGAAATTTGACATCACACTTTTTCAACGGATCTCCACGTTTCGAGACACCCTGAATCCGAAAATCAGGTTTTTAGGATGGCGTCTGTCTGTCCGTCCGTCCGTCCAGCCGTCCTGCCGTAAACACGATAACTCTCGAAAAAATTAACAAATCAAATTCGTCTTTGGCACACTTTTTTTAGGTCCTAAAAGAAAGGACAAGTTCGTGAACCAGCCATTTTTGATGAATATTCAAAAAGTGAGCGCATTTTGAACATTTTTTAGACAACTTTTTTCTGAATTTGAAAATTTTTATGCACAGATGTTTATAGTATTGAAAAGAACAAACAATTTATCCTTATGACTTTTTTCGATATAAAGAAAATTCTCAGAGTTATAACGTTTCCAAAATTTTTTTAATCAACCGAAAATCAAAATTTGAAGCCGAAAACCGCACGATATAAAGAAAAGTCAAGAAAAGAAAAACATTTATTTTTAAAAGCCCTACAAGATTATCATAATTAATTTTTTGATTTTCTTCAAAAATCGAAAATTCAAATTTTGATTGCACAAAACGTAATGGAAAATCAAAAATTCCATTTTGTGAACAAAATATGTAGGATATAGAAAAAAGATGAATCAACAAAAATGGTTATCCCAAAAAAGATCTACAATTTCGTTAAGAATCACTTCTTGATAGGATGCGTATTTTTGTTTTATCCGTGAAAAATAACGTTGAAAAAAAATAAATTAAAAATGTGTGGAAAAACGACGAAAGTTACGAGAAAAAAAATCCAACAAAAAGCTGTTTACAAATGTCTGTCGGAAATCGAGCGCGCAGCGCGAGTGTCACGATGAGAATGTGTACCTCAAAACCTACAGAGCTTTGAAAAATTAATCTTTGACTATACTTAATTAAGTAGACAATTCAGAATAGGAAGAAGCATATAAATACTGCCATCTAAAAGAGATCTTTTTGATAACGTTTTTTTCAAGCATTCCAAATGCAAAGAATAAATATCCGAGCGCGAAGCGCGAGATTCAACCGTCGCGCGCCCTAGGTTATGATAATCTTGTAGGGCTTTTGAAAATAAATGTTTTTCTTTCCCCGACTTTTTTTCATATCGTGCGTTTTCTGGCCTAAAATTTTGATTTTCGGTTGATTTAAACAATTTTGAAAACTCTATAACTCTGAGAATTTTCTTTTTATCGAAAAAAGTCATTAGGATGAATTGTTTGTTCTTTATAATACTATTAATATCCGTACATAGAATTTTCAAATTCAGAAAAAAGTGGTCCAAAAAATTTTCAAAATGCACTCACCTTTTTAATTTAAATCAAAAATAGCTCGTTCGCGAACTCGTCCTTTCCTTTAAGACCTAAAAAAAGTGTGCCAAAGATGGATTTGATTCGTTTATTTTTTCGAGAGTTATCGTCATTACGGACGGACGGCCGGATGGACCAGACAGACGCCATCGTGAAAACCTGATTTTCGGATTCAGAGGGTCTCGACACGTGGAGATCCGTTGAAAAACTGTGATATCATATTTCCGACAATTCTAATACTTTCTCAATCATAAATGATGAGAATGTAAAAAGATCAATTTTTAATTTGAAATATCAATGTTAATAAAAATGGAATAATAGCATTTTCAGTCTGACACATTAATTCTAATAATTAGACTGTTCAACAAATTATTAGATTTTTAAATGAAAATCATGTCTACTCCGACAAGAAATTGATGTTCTATCGATGTACAATCGATGTTCTAACAAATTGCTAAGTTTACAAACACTGAGAACGAACTTTCTGCAATAAATTTGGCTTACAACGCAATAGTTGAATTTTCAACTAAAATGATGAATCTTGAACCAAAAACATGCATTTTTTATAAAGTATTGGATTTTCCAGAAAAAATATGTTATTAGCGAAACATTTCATAGTTAATATCACAAACAAAAGTATTCCAATTTGAATCAAAAAGCAGTTAAATTCAGCAAAAAAATACGAACTTGATTATAGCTAAGGAGTTGTTTTTAATAGATCCATAAGTTTTAATTGTCGTTTCTTGCAGATTTTTACAAGATTTACCATTTATTCCAAAAACATTTTTTAATCAGACACAAAATTAAAATAGAGATACTTGTAAAAAGCAGGAAAATGTTTTTTAGTATATCTTTTTATAAATTGACTACGAATTGTTGTGGTGCTAGAACCGAGCACTTAGAAAACGGAATCAAATAATAGGGTACAATGTCTATTGTTATAAAAATATTATCAAAAATTTTCTTAAAATTATATTGAAAACCCATGGCGAGGACAACTAGCACAGGAAAGCAAAACACTTCCATAAATGTACTTTTTTGTTAAAATATGTACATTTTGGTACAAAAAAATGAACATGCATACTTTTTTGTTAAAATATGTACATTTTGGTAAAAAAATTAACAAATTTTAACCAAAAAGCGCAATTAAATACAAATAGCTTATTTTTTCATTGCATTTTCTTGTAGGAAAGTTAGAAAATGGACAATAAATTCTGATTCAATACTATTAAAAAATTAGCATAACTTTTGATTAATATATTTTTTTTACTTTATTGTAGACATCGATCAGGAATTACAGAAAACAGCAGGGTCTCACTTTTTTTTAAATTTTGTTGTTTGACATTGTAAAAACACTTTTACGTAAATTATTGCAAAAAAGGTATGCTGTAAATACTGGAACTTTATTGTAGAAAATATATATTTAAACAAAAATGAATCTTTTCACACGCAATACTTTTAAAAACGAAATCAGCGTCTCGATTTGTATTTTTCTGTGAATTTATAAGTTTCTTCAAGCGACAATTTTAGTAAGGCAAAAACTTTTTTTTTTAATTTCATCTATCAAATGTAATTTCAATTCAAAAATATTATTCATTTATCAAAATAATGTTCAGCAAATTAATTCAGGCAGGAAAATGAATTTCAATATTAAAAAAAACTTATTTCAGTCTAAATAAGTTTATTGTGAAAAATATGAACATTCAGTAAAACAATCATAACTGTTTTAGTACGGAAAACAGATTCAAAATCTAATATTAAGTCGATATTAATTTAGGAAGAATTGCAATAAGTTTAAGGTTTTTGTACCCAAAGAACTAGTGATGCCGTCGAGCGATCTTTCCCGATATCGACATGATCCCGAGTCGATCCCAGCTTCCGGTTTGGATCGTGTCGGTTTTAGCTCGACTCGACTTTGGATCGTGCAGTCGAAATTTCGGCTCCGGATCGTATCGGGTTTTCGATCCTCCTTCGGCAGATGTGCTCTTCTCACTTGAACCTAGCGGAGAGGGAAATTCTTCAATAGTTTGACGTCCGTCCTTCCCCCTAACTCCTCCAAAGCCTGGTTAAACCGGTTATGGCTACAGTGAAAATCCTGAAATATATTTTCCCCGTTGATAGTGGAAAATTTGTACTTTGACTTAGAATTAAATCATTTGAAACATGGAAGTGCGATTATGCCGATTATAGCAACTATTTTCAACGTTCATTCAATTTATAAATATTTTTAATGAATAAGAATATATTTTTTATTATGTGGCAATATTGCACTGTTTATTTAAAAGGAGCATATATTAATCAGATATGGAAAAATGAACAACTGACAGCTGAATTGTCGTAAATAGATTGCATTTTACTGATTCTTTAAAATTTCAGAGTATTCTATTAATTATATGAATTTTGAACAATTTAGAGATACTTTACTTCTTACAGTTACATCTACAAACCAAATATCTACGATAAATTCTAAATAAAAACCTCAATATTTGAATTGTCATTAGAAAATGGAATGGTTCAATTATTAGTTTAAAAAGTCATATTTAACCTGAAAAAGAGTTTTCAACAAAATATTGAGGCCCCTCAACCAATCAACTGAAATTTTAACCATGTAGTACAACATTCAATTAAATACATTGTTGCTGCGCAATTTTCAGGTTTATAAAGTTTTACGTCTGTTTTAAACGTGATTTCTTCAAGTCCCTTAGGATTTAGAATAATCTTCATTGCACTCAAACTCTAGCATTTTGAAATTTACTATTATTACCCGTTATTGCTATCCAGATGGAAATATCGAAAATATCGAGGACCGAGTCCTAATCCCTCAACAAAGCGAGGTACGTGCGCTTCCACTTTAGGCCCTTCAGGCTCGTCTCATTTAGGTAAACCTTGATATTTCTAAAGTATACAGCTGTATAATCTTTTGTAAAATCATCTTCGATAACTTTCGCTTCTTTTCGGAACCAAAGAATCTGAACACGCCTACGTACCCTGGGCTTTCGCCCCCACCCTCAAAATTGTGAGTCTCCCTCCTACTCTCAACGCTATCTGTAACTGACCTGCGACATTACAATTCAATCCTTGTTACTGTAAACCTCTTACGCTCCTCTCTCAGATTAAAATATCACATTTAAACTTACGTGTGAACTATCTTCATTTCCTCAACCCTTGTTTATCGTTACACCTAAGAGCTCAAACCAAGTGCTCAACATACATTAATCTTATACACAAGAACTTAAGAAAACTCATATTTTACCAAATACATGAATTTTTAGAGAAAGAGGTAAATTTTCAATCAAGAAGATAAGTTTCCTACCAGAAATGAAACAGTTACATTTTCAATGAAAAAATTAATTTTCTACTTCAAAAAGAACACACTTAAAAAAAATGTTGGATTTGTAATTCGAGAAATTACTTTTCAAATAAAATCATGAACCTTGAACTGCAATAATTACATTTTTAAATATAAAATAAATTTTCAACCAAGAAGAACATTTTCTAAATTAATAGTTGAATTTGTCAAAAACAAAAAGAAACTTAAAACAATTTACTTTAACTTTAAAGCAAGGAGTTGAATTTTCAACCAATACACCTCATTTCACACCAAAAAGAAAAAATGTTCAGAAACGATATGAATGATCAAAAATAAAGTTAAATTCGCAACGAATGTTAATTCGAAAATCAAAAAGTTCCATATGTTAGGAACGTTATTATTTAACCAAAACCACAAATCATAAAGAGAATACTTTCAATTTTCAAACAGAAAAATTAATTTTCATTTAATTATATAGTTAAATTTTAAACTGAAATATAGATAAATTTGCAACTAGAAACCTGCAGTTAACTTTTCATTTGAGAAAATTAATTATCGAACGATAAAACGTGTTTTCAAGAATGTAGTTAAATTTTCAACGAAAAAATCAATTTCCAAACCAAGGTAGTTGAAATTTCCAATGAAGAAACAAACTTTTGCATTCAATGATGACTCTTTAACGTGAATGCTAGAATGTTCAGTTACATTTCTACCTCAAATAAACGGGTTTTCAACCAAATAGTTACATGTTTTATCAATATTATTATTATTTATAAGAATTCTTTGTGAGAGATACTTCACTGATTATTGTTCTCTTGTCTTTGTTTTTTACAACAAATAAAATTTTTATCCACAAATGATACTTAAATTCCCAGGGAAAAAATTATTTCTAATTGGAAAAAACTAAAAACCCGAGTTTTCAGCAATATAGTTCAACTTCCAACCCATCATCTGTCAGCTAAACTCTAGAATTTTCGATCAGAAACATGAATTTCCAACCTAGTATTTGTATTTTTAATTTCACTGAAAATGCTAAATTTTCAATTCAAAACGGAATAGTTTAAATTTTAGTTTCGAAAATTAAATTACGACTACACAGGTAAATTAAAATATTCCCATTGTCTGAAATGTTCTATTCATACACATTTATTTTATTGTACAGTACGCGTAATAGACCGTGGGCTCACAACGTAAATGGGAACGTGATACGGATAAGGCCAATTTTCACATGAGATGTTCGTCTGATGATGAGGAACGTAAAAATGGGTGCCTGGCAGGTGTAATGTAATGCCTACGCCAATGACCCACGCTGGGTCTGGGAAACTTGACATTCGTCACGGTAATAAAGATCGAACGTATCTCGGCGACAAAACATAAACTTTAACAATAATAAAAAAATAAACGCCAATTCTTTGCACAAGACTTACTTTATTCGTGTACTAATTTTGAGCACACCTTCTTTTAAATTGCTAAAGATACAGCAGGTGATAGAAAAAATGGGAAAAAGAAGGGAAAATGCGAATAACTTGGTAAATATTAACATTTTGATCAAATACTTCTTATTCATCTTGGAGTATACCTTTAATAGAGTACCTTTTGTCTTTTAATAATTTTCGAAAAAATCACTTGTCAATAAAAAGGGCTTTTCATTGTTATGGTGTTTCTTTAATCGATGTTTTCTCCAAATATATCAATTTGATCAATAAATGATATACCAATGAAAATATGCATCTCTGAGAGTGGACCAACTTTTGTTTTAAACTTTTTCCTGTAAAATCAATTTCAATAAATTTCACCTGAATGTCCGGCGACTTCGAAGCCACCTGGCAACACTTTTACATCCAGGTAAGGGCCTGGCAATGCGCAGGTGCTATTTCTAATGTCAGGCCCTATATGCACACCAATTTTCAACCTTATCCGAGTCACGTTAGTTTACTGCCAAAAATTCGCACCTTTGACAGGACGCCGCAGGTAAACGCATCCACTCAAACCTGCCAGGCACCCAATTTTACGTTCCTCATTATCAGACGAACATCTCATGTGTAAATTGGCCTTATCCGTATCACGTTTCCATTTACGTTGTGAGCCCACGGTCTATAAGTGCTCTAGCGTTTAAATAAAACAATTCCTGATGAGAGATGAGTTGAACTTTCATTTTAAACGCTTAAAATTTGAAACTGTTTACGGTCAATATTTTTTTTAGTTTGCTTTGCACTTTACAGTTTACTTTGCATTACTTCAAATGAAAAGAACTTTCATCTTCAAAAGACAGAAGTTACAATTTCCAACTGCAATGAGCATGAACAATGTTTTTGGACCAACAAAAAAAAAAGAATAAAAATTACCTGGATATTATGCTTACTGTTTAATTTTTAATTAACGAAATGCAAAAAAAAGTCTGTAAGTTTGAATTTCTTGAAAATGGTGCAAAATAATACGACATGCTTGACGCCTTGACCTGGTGACTATCTGACTAGTTTCTTTCAAATTTTTTTTGTTTATTTAATTTGTTCTTAAAATTAACAAATTTTAAGGCATAAATTAATTTTTTGAATATATTTTAAGCAAGATTATATGAAAATGCGATTTAATTTTGCTTAGAAACGCCGAAAATGTGCATTTGTTTGTATAATTTGTTCTTAAAATTAACAAATGTTAATGCATAACTAAATTTGTTGAATAAAATTTGAGGAAGAATCTTCTTAGGTGGAGAATTAATCTTTTCGGTTGAAAATGCAACGGTTTAGTAAATTATTATTTTTTTAAATATTTTTTGGTGTACAGAGAATTATCATTTCAGTAAAAAATGCATTGATTTGGTCAAACATTTTATTATCCTGTGGAAAATTCGTTTCTATTCATTTTAAAATAAATGTTCAAACATCTTGGAAAACGTCTAAAGCAGGTGATAACAAACGTATTATTTTTTAAAGGAAAAATAATAATTTTTTTTCAAAATTTACCGAATTCAGTTTTAACAATTTTTTGACAAAAATTAAAGCAGATTCAATTTTTTATGACCTGTTCGAAGTTGGTACAGTTAGATTTGAAAAATAATTCTTTTAACTATGACTTTATGAAAATCTTTTATATTCCGCTTTTTATGTGTCAAAATAGTATTTTTAGTTAACTTTCATGAAAAAACTGCTTGAGCAATAAAAAGACATGTATTATGATTGTTATTGAGTTTCCAAATTGAGTTAGAAATAAGATTATTCATAACTTTATACTAGGAGTGCAGAGTTATTTAAGGATAATTTCAAGAAGTGCGATTTTCTGAAAAATAAACAACATTCATCATGTAAGCTAATAAGTTTTCAAATATGACCAAATTTGAGCTTGTGAAAATTTCCAGGTTAGGTGAAATATTGCACTAATATATTTAAGCATGTGCAGTGGACTTGAGTAAAATATACTGCAAACTTTTCGTTGGAATCACTATACTGCGGAGATTCCGAATATTATATTTATAAATTACTAAGTGGTAAATTTAAAAATTGCCCTACTCTGCATTTTAGTCCTAATTAGGTACAAAGGATGCATTTTGAACAAACAAGATTAATGTTAAAATCAATTGGACGAATTTTTAACAAAATACATGTATTTTCTATCAAATAATTGAATGACAAACTTAGATAAAGAACTATACCAAAAATTACATTTCCACAAAAAAAAATAACATCGAACAAATTATTTACATTTTCAAAAATTGGAATGAAACTTTTGAGATAAAAAAAATTATCAAGAAGACCAATGTTCAACAAAAACGTGGATTTACGACCAAATAGTTAAATCATAAACTTAACAACCACACACTTAATAAATTTATTATTCTTTTTTAATAAAGATAAGGATAATAAAGAAAACTTAAACGTTATAGTATATCTGATCAATTCAAAATGTTTAATTAAAATTTATGTTGGTGAGACTGGTAGAAGACTTAAAACTCACATTTTTGAACATAAACGGGATTGGGAATTGGGCAATCAAAATACTCGTTTGTTACAACGTGAATGGCATTCTGATCAAACTATTTTATAAAAGATTTGAATACAAACTGAAAAAAATTAATGCAACTTTTAAATACAAGTTACTTTGGCGCACTTTTAATTTGGATCTTCATTATAATATCAGCCCTTTATTAATTACTCATTGAAAATTGACTTTATCTCTTAATGAACTCGTTAGTCCATCTGTGTCCTTCCAAATAACAAAATCTTGGTTCGGTTATTATTTTTTTTTAATGTAGTAAAATTTCTCTTTTGAAGCCTCTGAATTTGAAGTTTTCAAGTTTAATGTTTTAAAGGGCACTTTTCAAACCACGGTTATTTATAAATTTTAACCTTCAATAATAAAAAATATCTAATTTTGGTACACTTTAAAATTATTTTCTTTTATCTTAGAAAATAAAGAAAGATTGAAATATCTTGGATGGCTTTATTAATATCACTACAGGTAAATTAAAAAAGAAATGTACAACTTTTTTCATTAGAAGGTTTTTTAAAATTCATTACCTTAAAGAAGGCTAGAAACAAATACGAAACGTACGTTGTTTTTTTTAAAGAAATTGAAAAATAAAGCATGATTCATGGGCAACTGAATCCACACTTATTTTTATTGGACCGTATGACCAATAACACATTCTAAGACGATTTGACAACATCAAAAGTGGAATAATTAACTTTTTTGAAAATTAAAACTAATTTTTAAAAAACTCTATACAAATCGTAAACATATTTCCAACAAGATAGTTATATTTTTAAAAAGAGTTCAATTTTGATCAAAAATTTGAATCTTTAACAAGAAAGTTAATTTAAGTCCAAATGTTTCAATTTTTTATTTGTAAGTGAAACATTTTTAACTGAAAGTTAAAAGAAATTTTCCAGATAAAAGAAATTATTTTTCCACAAAACAAAAGAATTTTTAACAACATAGCTACAGTTTCAAATAAATAGTTTATTTTTAAGTCAACAACATAATTATCAGCTAAAATACTTTTTTCAGCGAAAAATCGGATTATCAACCACTTGCAATAAATAAAAAATGTGGATTTTATACCAAATAGGTGACTTCTTAACCAAAATCATAAAGTTTTTAAAATCAAGATTGATTTTATGACCAAAAAGACTAATTTTCAACAAAAAACTTAATTTATAATTATATAGTTGTATCGTAAACTTATAAGGGAGAAAATTTCAACTGAAAGTGAAATAATAAACTTTTTAGATAAAAAAAATTCATTTTCATCGGAAAATGTGAATGTTTAAGAAAGAAGTTTATGACGACATAGTTGAAATTTTAACCTATAAGCGACATATTTTCAACCAAAAGTGATAAAAATTTATTTCTCCGCAAAACAAAAGAGATAAAAAAAGTTAGTTTGACATAAGTAGTGAAATTTGTAACCAAAATATTTATGCTCAAGAAAAATGTTCATTTACGACCAAACAGTTAATTTTTTAAAACAAAATTGATTAATTTTCAACCAAAAATGGAATCAATAAATTTTAGTTAAAGAACTTTTTTTCGACAAGAAATCGAATTATCAACCAGTTGTATTCAATAAATAAGGACGATTTTTTGACAAAGAAGTTTAAACCTTTAACCAAAATCATGAATTTTTCAAACACAAGATTCATTTTATGACCAAAAAGGCCAATCTTCAACCTGAAACGTAATTTATGATTGAATAGCTGAATCATAAACTGATATGGGAGATATTTTCAAACGAAAGTGGAATAATAAACTTTCGCGATACAAAGAAATTTTTTTAAAGTAAAAAAGTTCCAACAAAATAGTTAAATTTTCAAATGAATAGTTTCATCTTCAGCCAAAAATATAAATTTTAAGAGAAAAGTTAATTTACAACGATGTGGAAGAATTCTCAAACTATAAGCGACATATTTTCAACCAGAAGTGAAATGAAACTTTACAGATAAAGAAAAATATTTTCCGTCAGAAACAAAGAATTTCCAACAACATAGTTTAAAATAAATATCTTATTTTTAAGCCAGCGCTCTGAATTCTCAACAAAAATGTTACTTTGCGGACAAATAGTTGAGTCACAAACTTGGAAGGGATACTTTTTTAACCAAAAGTGGAATAATAAACTTTAGCAAATAAAGTAGTTAAAAAAAAGACTTTTCAACAAAATAGTGATATTTTCAAATGAATAGTTCAACCCTGAGCAAAAAATATGAATTTTCAAGAAAATAATACACAAACAATAAGAAAAATTTCAACCAGATAGTTATATTTTTAAGAATAGTTTAATTTTCCACAAAAAAATTAATTTCCAACCAAATGGTTCAATTTTCAAACGAATAGTTTAAGTTTAAATAAAACATATGAATTTTTAACAAAAAGTACGTTAACAACCAAATTGCTAAATTTCCCATTAACAATAAACGAATTTTCAACAAAATTGTTAAATTTTCAAATAAATATTTTAATTTCAAACCAAAAATATGAATTTTTAACAAACTATAAATTCTTATCCCATTGGTTCACTTTTCTACCAAATTTGCGAATTTTCATGTCAACATGTTAAATCTTTGACAAAAAAAAATTATTTTGACCAAATAGGTGAATTTTAAATTAAAATCATGTTTGTTAAACAAAAGAATGGACTTTTTACAATTTCACAAAAATTACATGATTTTCAAATTTCAGTATCGGCCATTTTGAAATTTATAATTCTGAAACCAAATTCGAATTCAGCGGCCCGAAAAACGTATAGATACTCGTTTTTATAGAAATCGAACTATTATCAATTTTTACATTTAGGATTGAACCTATTTGTCAATTGCCAAATTTCGGCCGGCGAAAGGCACAAGCCGATTCACTGACAGTGAATGCAGTGTTGCCAAATAGCCGAGGCGGGAACGTTTGCAGTGTACCTGTAATTTTACTTATATACGATAGATGTGTCAACGTGCAGGCCGTATCTGAAAGTATGGCGACACTAGCGCCGGTGATATATACTCGAACTAGGTAGGCGATGATACCGTTAACGGATGAACGTTCTCACCTCAGTACGTTTTTTCGCCAAATGCACTATGTGTCCATCTAAAATGGAACTTTCCAACTTTGGGGTTGTAGGGGCGGAAAATTCCAAGAATAACGGACTTATCGGATGCTCCCTTATAGGAAGCACGATATTAGGTGCGAGCATGCGTAAATCATGGGCACAAATCACAAGCAAAATAGCACATGTCGTGGGGGAAACCCATTTCGTGTGCGTGCCGTATGTGTAATGTAGTTGTAAGGGGAGTATTTAGTTATCGGATGGCGAGTTATCGGAGTTAAACTGTATATAAGTTTTTGGTATCGTACCTAAATGAGGACCGAAAATGGTAATATGAGACCATATGAACTAAAATTTTGAAAAAAATGCTAAAGGTTGGTGAACTTCTCAGATTAAAACACTAACCAACCATGACTTTCAGTTGAAACTAATTGCCCCCCCCCCTCCACTCTCTCATTAATCAAAGTTTCGTGGGACTGCTCTTCTAACTAGATATAGTACATCACCCTAGATGCTTTTAGAGACTCTTTTAGTGAATTATTAGGAGATGAAGTAATAGGGCACCACAGCTGCGATGTGGAACACGATGCGATAGAAAATTCAATTAAGAAAGTATGTGCCACCTAGTGTCAGGGATATAATTTAGAAGTTAAAAGACAGTAAGGCTTCCTTGTATACCGTATGTGTATCGTTTAAATCGTACAAATATCATTGTAAATGAGCAAATTCAGTTTTTCAAAAAAAGGGAGAAGTTGCAATAACATTTTTAGTAACAAAAGTTTTTTTCAAAGAACGCGCATTTTTTTAACGATACAATGAAACTACGTAGTTTTAATGCCAATGCATGTTATGAATTATAATGATATGCATTTATGGCATTGATATACAGTTTGAGGGACAAATTTGAGTGCGAAGCACGAGTTACTTATTGAGAATGTATTCACTAAAGCCGAAGTATATTTAACAAAAGAGTCAATCTGAAGAATTAAATCTATATCAAAATGTATAATTACTTTCAAAATTTGAGTAATTCTTTAAAAATTGCAAACGCTTTTTTTACATCTATTTACAAAATTCAAATTCTAACCGCTGAAAACCTGAAGAAGCAATGAGCCTAGAAGTTTCTTATAGTTTTATGAGTGACAGGATTTTTGTTTTAGTCTAAAGTTAGTATTTGTACAAAATTTACTATTACTATCTACATTATCTTAATTAAAATTGATTATGTGCATCAGACGGAGAAAAAAGTTCAGTGGCTCCCACCCTTTCAACGGTGAGAGCTACTAAACGGACTAGTAAATTATGGACGGGCCACTACGACAGTAGAATCTACTGAACGCTTTTTAGTCGATATACGAGGGTAGTTCAATAAGTCCTTAGAATGACCAACAGATGGCGCGCGAATCGCTCCGAATCATCTGTTTTCAGTCAGCACCACTCCCGACTAGATATAT
>NC_046662.1:112348800-112374334 GCF_010883055.1 Belonocnema kinseyi | reverse complement strand
AGAGCTCCAAGGAGATTATGTTGAAAAATTAAAAAAAATTTACCCAAAAAAAATTGTTTTTATACTTCATTCTAAGGACTTATTGAACTACCCTCGTACATACTGAAGATGAGCGTGTTCTACTGAACAAGAATCGTACATGCGACTGCGTGCGCAGTAGATGCTACTCTTCAGTGATTAGTAATACCGCGCTTAAAATTATAAAAAAGAATTCTTAAAAATATATAATTATACATAGTACATGATTCGAACGCATAATCTAACGCACGCTAATCAACGAACCTAACCATTAACCTATCGAGACTAGTTATCAGCAGCTTGAAAAACCAGGAATGGAGTCTTTAGCACATACAAATTAGAATTATATGTTCTGAACATTCTAATTTTTCGGTTTACACCAAAAGTATGAAAATAAGATATTTTATATTACTAAATGTATTATGTATATTTGTTTCAAAAATTTAATGTCTGAATTTTCAAAAAACTTATTCATGTAAGAGTCACTTTTTGACGGTAAAATTAGAATTAAAAATAAGACAAAAATAAAAATCAAATAAAACTAAAATTAAAAGTAAAATTCATTACAAATTAGAACTATATGGTCTGAACGTTTTAATTTTCTGGTTTACACACTCCAGGTTGTAACCATGGCCCAATTCGAATTTAGGAGTCAAACCGTGTTTCCAAGCAGACGATTGCATAACTGCTCTCTAACGGCAATAGTATTCATTTAAAATATCTTCTATAATAATTAATATAACAGGCACGTTCACACGCGATCGGCTGCCAGTCAGCGGAAAAGATAGGTTAAGCTTATAGTTTAACTCAGGAACGTCAGAGGTTTATACAGTTGATTTTACTGAACAGATAGTCAGCGTTCGTACTCTTCTTTTCAGTAGAATCAACAGAACGCTGTTTAGTGTTTCTGAACCAACGAGTAGTTTCTATTACTATAAATCAGCTTACTAAATGTGAATAGTAGCATATACTCTACCAATTCTCTCCGTGCACTTTTTGAATTTCTGGAATACGGTACCCTCCCACTTATCGCACTACAACCTATCGCGACTTCCCCTACGCGCAATTGATGCCACTACCGACGTTTTAACAAAGGTTGACATTAAATGTAAACTATTTATTAAGTTAGTTCGGCTTTATGAATGGCTGTCAATTCTAGACATTCTGTTCACAGCATAAAGTTGCTTCGTAGTCTCAGCTTTGTTTTTATATTATTTTATTGTTAGTAATTAAGTGATTATGGAAAAAGCAGTAATGATACATTTTGGTATTTAATTAATTCTTCAGATTGACTAAAAAGTAATTTCACTCATATGGGCATCAAAAGTTTGTAAAGGTATTGCGTCGATAATTTTTTTCTCTAATAATTTGAATGTAATAACTTATTTAACATTAAGCCATTACGGATTTATGTTTAACGTGTGAATCCTTTCAAGTTATAGAAACAAATTTATTTCTATACCATAGAATGATTTAACATATGAACAGTAGGGTGGTTTAACCCATGAACAAATTGCCCAACTTAACTCGAGTTCCGATCTGGGTCCGATCGGATTTTCCACATATGGCCGCAAGGGGGCAGATGGTATGGCTCGCGTCAGAACCACGTCGGGTTGGGTTAGGTTAGACAAGATTATGTCAAGTTTTCTGTTATTGTCGTGATACTGTTTTTCTTTCATCGAACTTAAAATTCCAAAATCAAAAAGTAGATTGCGATTACGGAATCACAGATTTCGAGATCTTTCGCATTCGAGAAGGCGTCGTCATTTTAAGCGCATTTACTATTTATATAGATAAAAAAATGTTTTCCAGCTTTTTCGAATTTTATATTTTGTTAATGATAATGTGAAAATAGAGATTACCTTATACCAAATGTATGAATTTCCGGGTTAGGAACATTATAGATTGAAGGCTTTTTGTATTTTCTCGACCATAACCACTCTTTTCAAATCTCATTCCACGTGCCCCATGTGGATTAGTCAAATAAAAATCATTCCACAACAATCTTAAGAAGATTCAAAAATATTTATAAACAAAATTCATTTGTGTGTGTGTAATAGCTCTAAATTTGAACATTGTTTGTCGAAGCATAACAGTTTTCTTCGAAATGCAAACTCTTCTCGATAAACTCAAGCAAAACAAACAGATAATGTAATGTAGAATATTGAAAATGAGATATAATGTATAAAGATATATAATGTAGAATATTGAAAAATTTAAGTTTTGTAAAATACAAAGTTGAAAAAGTATTATTATAAAAACTTTACACATTTCACCAATTATAGAAATAAAAAATTAAAGGGGCCATATCTGGGCCCTGTCGGGTAGGGCGTTTTATTTACGGTATGACGCTAGACAGATTAACCTATCGGGCCCAGATTTTTCCCGATCGGGGCCCGTCCGGCGCCACACCAAAATTTATGTACGGGAAAAAACACTTTTAAAGCTATACGGCCAACTGCCCTCTCTCAAGAGTCTTAATTCCCGGAGAAAATAAATCCGTATTTTTTCGAAATTCAAATATTAACACGTGCCATCGGGCACTTCCTAATACAATTTGAATAACATGGGAAAAGATTGGATTTTCGAAAAATTAAACTCATTCTCCAGGGTTTTATCAAAACGTATCCTGTTTTTTAGGGATTGAAGAGAAGTCTCTACTAAATAAAACGATACTAATAACTTTCATTATTAATTCACCTTTACCGCCTCCGCAGCGCCCCAAATATGGCCCAAAAAAAGGAACTACATTTTTACGTATTATTATTAATTTTCAGCCATTTCTGTCTCTTCTTTTTATACGAATATATGGGTAATTAAAATATTTTTCATGACTTTCTAAACAATTTTTAATTGTCGAAGTAAATTGAATTCATTTAAACAATTATTTATTTTTAAAAAATGTATAAAATAATCGTATTTTCTCATTGAGATGTAATATTTGGTCAGTTTTTGGGCTAGTAATTTTTTTTAAACATGTATTTATTCAAACAATTATTCATTGTTCATTGACAGCATTTATGAAAATTAAGTCAAAGATGTCCAACTTATTCTCACATTGGCACATTATTCTCACATCGAGTAGTAGTAAATTCTGCTACAAGCTTTATGTTATTGCTTATACAAGTTATTATTGTTTTTTTAATTTATCTTAAATTAAATATAGTTAGTTTACATATTTTTTAACGCACTATTAAATAAATCATAAAAGCGATAATAACTTTTAAATTATAAAAGTCTATTTATTATTGCATTCTTCATATTTTTACAACCTTTGCCATGATTATATTATAAAAAGGACATTAACTAATGCAAATTATGATTCAAGTTTCAACATTTTGTCACGAAAACATTTACGAGGACAAAGTGCTATATTTTAGGTAATTTATAATAATTAAACCATAGAAATTACGTTCGTTAACTTCTTACAAGTAGTACAATTTATTTATAATCATTTAAATAATAAAAAGCGTAAGATAGGCCAATGTTGATATCGACAAATTATAATTATTATATTAATTGATGAAAATATATCAAACGTCTGGAACCAAGGAGCATGAAACAATTGGTGAACAATAAAATTTAGCACATCATCACGGCGAATTGACATAACTTTCTTGCGACGTGGAATCTCGAAATCTTTCCTTCAAGAAAATGCATCAGAATGGATGACGAACGAAGATTTACTGCGAGGCCTAACAATTGTTAAACATTTAATATTAGTGAATAATATGCTGAAAAAGGTGTTAAATCAATATCATTTAAAATGTATCGATTTCTTCTTATTTTTTTTTAATTTGCATAATAAAAAGAAGTACCTGGAAATCTTCAAAATTCTTTTGGAGAATGTTAGAAATCTTTTTTAATGTTTTGAAATATTTTAAAACATAGATAAAACACTAAAAACGTTTCTAAATTTCTTAGTTATCAAAAATATATTTCAAAACCTTAGACATTTTATGTAAATATCTTTCAAAGTAATACGAATTTTTATTTCTTTAAATTTGCCTGATTAAAATAATTACCTTACAATCTTAAGAATACTTTTTGCCAATGCTACAAATCTTTTTCAGTGGTGTAAACATTCTCTTTAAATTATTTTTTTTTTTAATAAAAAATCTTTTTGAAATTTTCCTATGAATCTTAAGAACAATTTTCATTCTCTTAAAACATTTTACTCTCAAACATTTCTCTTAAACATTTAAACATTTCTTAAACTTTTTTCTTAAACATTTTACTCTTAAAACATTACAAATTTCAGAAATTTTTTCGAGAATTTTAGAAATATTTTTGAAATGTTTTGAAATGGTCTAAAATATTCTCTTTAAATTCATTATTTTAAATTAAAATATCTTTTCAAATTTTCCCATTAATCTTCAGAACACATTTTTATTCTTTTAAAACTTTTGAAAATTCTTCACACCGTTTCTAAATTTCTTTATAAATCTTCAAAAATCTACATTTTGTCAAAAGATTGTAAAAATGTTTTTAAACTTTGAATTATTTTTTAATCTATTAAAAAACTCAAAACTTCCCAGGTAAATATTTTCTAAAATATAATTCGCATTTTTCTAATGTATTTTTTTAAATTTGCATGATCAAAATAATTACATTGAGGTCTTCAAAATTCTTTTTGAAAATGTTAAAAATTATTTTGAATGTTTTGCAATATTTTTAAATATTCTCTTTAAACTAAGGATACCGCACAATTTACATTAAAATCTGGCCCCTGTTGAATTGGCTGAAATTGCAATATAAAATAGTTCAAAGCCTCCTGATCAAAAAATCCTAACGGGTATAGTCCAAAAAATAAAAAGTTTTCAAGATAGGTGGGGCGAAACGCGAAAAATATGGCCACAAGCATATCTAATATTCCGCTTGAAACACTGGGAAGACCAGTCCAGCTAATAAGGATAACAAAGGAAAAGCCAGTGTACCTACTGTAGGCAATGTTATGGGACTACCCTGGCAATGTGAAGATTTTTTATATTAAACAAGGCAAAAGACATTCTGGACCACCAAAGATATTTTGCAGTCCACATCATTAAGACGAGGCTATAGGACAGTCCAACCAACAAAAAATTCTGCAGTTATGTGTCGAATAAACGATAAGGCCTATTTACGAATTATAAACGGTCCAATAAAATATGCGGTATAAAGCCTTTAGTGTCTGAATACTGAAAACAGCAGCGAGCTAATTCAGGGACGTAGGTATTTTTTATAATAAAAATATTAACCCGGTACTTGACAGAATGTCTTACAAAATCTTTCAACAGATTGCAAATTATGCAAGAACCATGCCTCTTGTGTTTCATTATATTTAGTCTTAAACATTCTTCATTCTGTTCTACTTCACGCAGTTCCGCGTTAATATTAGATTGAAATCTATACACATGCGAGTTATCTTGTATCCCTTGAGGAGGATGATTGAGATTAGCACCGCGAAGAATTGCGATCTGACACTTTTGCGTATCCAGTTATTCAGAAGTACGCACCATTGCGCGAGGTTCTAATCGAACATCACATACATAACACTGTATTAAATTTTGTCCTGTCATGTTAGTTTTAAATCAGCAAGTATTGTGCAAACGTATTATGCAAATATAAAAACTTACGTGTACATTCACAGTCTGACATATGCGATGTAGACGCATGTATCTATTATACGATATATCTATTCCGAAGTAGTCTATATTAAGGAAAAAGGACGAATAGAACTCAGAATTTTCTGATATTAGTACAAATGATAAAAAAAGTGGAAACAGTGAATTTCGAAAACTAATTACAATATGAGTGATTGTCTTATGTTTCACAACTGTATGAAATTCAGAAAAAAATGACAAATGCGCATGCTCGTCTTATTTTTCACAACTGCATGAACTTCAGAAACAAATCAAATACAAGTGATCGTCTTATGTTTTACAACTCCATTAAATTCAGAAACAAATGACAATATGAATAAACGTCTTATGTGTAGCAACTGCTTGAAATTCAGAAAAAATTACAATATGAGTGATCCTCTTATGTTTCGCAACTGCAAGAATTTCAGAAATGAATGAAATAACAGTAATCGTCTTAAGTTCCGCAACTGCATTAAATTCAAAAACAAATGACAATCTGAGTGAGCGTCTTATGTCACGCAACTGCATGAAATTCAGAAACAAATGATAATGCGAGTAAACGTCTTATGACTAATAACATGTCTTGCCATTGTTGGTTGGGCTGATCTATAGTCCTGTCTTAACCGGCTGGAATAATAACATCTCTTGCCTTTGTTGGATGGACTGATTTATAGTCTTGTCTTAATTATCTGGATAAAAAAATATCTTTGACAGTCCAGAATGTCTTTTGCCTTAATTATTTTGTAAAATCTTCACATTGCTAAGGCAGTCCTATTACATTGCCTTTAATAGCTTTAATAGCTTTAATAGCTTTTCCTTTGATGACACAGGATCACAAACCGCCTAAACCTGTGACATAAGAGGGACTAGGTGTACCTCATGTTTTTGAGGTCACTGAATTCGATTTCCCTGTTCGCTTGACGCCATCAGGTCAGTATCAAGGTCAGTTTAAGGTTAAAACTACAAAATTCATCGCTCACCAACTAAATCAGGGTACCTTTAGGTTTACGTCGTGGTGAATTCGAATCAGGTGTTGGTTTGACACCGGCAGGCCGGTATCAAAGCCAGTTCAAGGTCAAGGTCACAAAATCAATCGCTAACCAACTAAATCAGGGTACATGTACGTTTAAGTGGTCGTTCAATTTGAATTCGGTGTCCGTTTTACACCAGCAGGGCAGTATCAAGGTCAAACCTACAAAATTCATCGCTAACCAACTACATTTAAATTTAAGTGGTCGCCGAATTCGAATCTGGTGTCCGTTTCACACTATCAGGTCGGTATCAAGGTCAGTTAGAGGTCAAACTTACCAAATTCGTCGCTAACCAACTAAATTAGCATACCCTTAGCTTTGAATGGCCATTGAATTTGAATCCGGTGTCAGTTTGTCGCCATCAGGTCAGTATCAAGGTTAGTTCAAGGTCAAATATACAAAACTCATCGCCCACCAACTAAATCAGAGTATCTTCAGGTTTAAGTGGCCGCTGATTTCAAATTAGGTATCCGTTTGATGCCATCAGGTCAATAACAAGGTCAGTTCATGGTCACATCTACAACTCCATCGCTAAATAACTAAATGAGGGTCGGCTTGACGCCATCAGGTCAGTATCAAGGTTAGTTCAAGCTTCATCAAACAAAATTCATCGTTCACCAACTAAATCCAGGTAACTTCAGGTTTACGTGGTCGCTGAATTTGAATTTGGTTCCCGTTTAACGCCATCAGGTCAGTAAATATCTCAGTCCTTGGTCAAACCTGCAAACTCCATCGCTTACCAACTGAATTAGGGTACATTTAGGTTTAAGTGGTTGTTGAATATGAATCTGGTGTCCATTTGACACCAGTAGGTTATTACTAAGGTCAGCTCAAGGTCAAATCTACAAAATTCATCCATTACCAACTAAATCAGGGTATGTTCAGGTTCGAGTGGTCGTTGAATTTGAATCTGGCGTAGCTTTGACGTCATCAGGTCAGTATCAAGGTCATTTTGAGGTTAAACCTACAAAATTCATCGCTCACCAACTAAATCAGGGTACCTTTAGTTTTAAGTAGTCGCTGAATTCGAATCCGATATCTGTTTGACACTAGCAGGTCAATATCAAGGTCAGTTGAAGGTCAAACCTAAAAAATTTACCGCTAACCAACTAAATCAGAGTACGTTCAGTTTTAAGTGGTCGTTGAATTTCAATCCGGTGTCGGTTTGTCGCCATCAGGTCAGTATCAAGGTTAGTTCAAGGTCAAACGTCTAAAATTCATCGCTCAATTACTAAATCAGGGTATCTTTAGGTTTAATTGAGCGCTGAATTCGCATTAGGTGTCCGTTTTATGCCATCGGGTCAGTATAAAGGTCAGTTCAAGGTCAAACCTACAAACTCCATCGCTTAATAACTAAATCAGGGTACTTTTAGGTTTAAGTGTTCGTTGAATTCGAGTCTCGTGTCCGTTTCACACCAGGGTGTCAGTATCAAGGTCAGTTGAAGGTCAAACCTGCAAAATTCATCCCTTAACAATTAAATCTGGGTACCTTTAGGTTTCAGTGGTTGTTAAATATGAATCTGGTGTAGCTTTGACGCCATCAGCTCAGTATCAAGGTCGGTTCAAGGTTAAACCTACCATATATATATCGCTCATTAAAAATTCGTTCAATTGGTCGCTGAATTCGAATTATGTGTCCGTTTGACGCCATCAGGTCAGGGCTAAGGTCGTTTCAAGGTCAAACCTAATAATTTTCTCGCTAACCAACTAAAGTTAGGTGTAAGTGGTTGTTGAATTTGAATCTGGTGTCCGTTTTCAACCGACAGATCAGTATCGAGGTCAGTTGAAGGTCAAACCTAGAAAATTCATCGCTAACTAACTCAATCAGTATACATTTATGTTTAAGTAGTCGATGCATTCGAATCCGGTATCGGTTTGACACCGACAGGTCATATCAAGGTCGATTCTATAAACTTCATCGCTAAATAAATAAATAAGGGCAACTTCAGGTTTGAGTGGTCGCTGCATTCGAATCCTTTGTCGGTTTGACACCGACCGGTCAGTATCAAGGTCGGTTTAAGGTGAAGGCTAAAATCTTCATCGCTCACCAACTAAATCAGGGTACATTTAGGTTTGAGTAATCGCTGAATTGAAATCCCGTGTCTGTTGGGCACCGACAGGCCAGTACCAAGGTTGAACCTACAAAATTCATCGCTAACCAACTAAATTTAGGTTTAAGTTGTTGTTGAATTTGAATCTGGTGTCCGTTTTTAACCAGCAGATCAGTATCAAGGTCAGTTGAAGGTCAAACCTAGAAAATTCATCGCTAACTAACTAAATCAGTATACCTTTATGTTTAAGTAGTCGATGCATTTGAATCCGGTGTCGTTTTGACACCGAAAGGTCATATCAAGGTAGAGTCTATAAAATTCATCGCTAACCAAATAAAGAAGGGTAACTTCAGGTTTGAGTGGTCGCTGCATTCGAATCCGTTGTCGGTTTGACACCGACCGGTCAGTATCAAGGTCGGTTTAAGGTGAAGGCTAGAAACTTCATCGCTCACCAACTAAATCAGGGTTCATTTAGGTTTCTCTAGTCGCTGAATTTGAATCCGGTGTCAGTTTGACACCGGCAGGTTAGTTGTAGGTCAAACCTACAAAATTTATCGCTAACCACAATTCGGAGTCAATGGAAAAAACCACAGCGCCTCCACAGGCCGCCCCGTACATCTCATTAGTGTTTTGTGATGAATGACGTCGCAGTTCAGAGTTGAAATTTTTGTTTTATGTCATAAAAATAATTAGTAAATCGCAAGACAGGAGATATCCTTCGAAAAAGGATAAAGATTTCGACTATTGACTACGCAAAGTGAGAAGGTTGAAACGTGAAATTAGATGAGATCGGTATGATAGTACGTCTTCGTTGTACTCCAAGTGTTCTCGAACTTTATCTAAATATTATTGCTCTTTAAGATCAAGATCTAGGAGTTCGCGTAGATCTAGAAGCCAAAGGAAATCTAAAAGCCCGAGAAGATCTCATGGAAGACGAACTAAAGATCAATTGATTGACTTTTTAAGGGAAGGTCAATGTAGATCACCAACGTTTCTCGAAGGTAAGTAATTAAAAATAGTACTAAGGCGGCTAAGCTTATTCATAAGGTGAGAGGTTGCTGTCTTTACCGACTGGTGACCATGTACATAAGTGCAAGACTAATCCAGATCGAACAAATTTACAGAGGCTTCAAGGCGTCAAGGCGTCATAGGCTAAGGATATTCTTTTGATAATTACCAAATCGCAGCAGCAACCTCAAAAATTTGATATTATGGGCAAAGATCATTCTGCAACGGATCCTGAGTTAGTCCCCAGGTGGCAATATGGGCTCAAGTCTGGGCTCGATAGTGATAGTAAAAATAATTTGCTTCAAAAATACCCAAGAAAGGAGAATTGTTTTTTGGATCCCCCCAGTTGAATCCAGAAATAAAGTTGTCACTTCTGAGTAATGTAGCACTGAAAAGAGATGAGAATTTTTAGGATACACAACGCCTAGCAGGTTCTGCATTGTCAGCTTTGCTTACGGCGATTTCAAGTTTATTAAGAGAGGAGGAACTGAATTCTCTAAATGTTTTCGAACTTTTATCAGATGCAGGCAAACTTATGACAGGCTTGCATCACGATAAATATATTGCAAAATGCGCATTTATTTCGCAAGGATTGAATAGGTCAGTCAAGGCACTTCTAGATAAATCTGAAAGTGACACCTTTCTCTTCGGAGAAAAACTGAGCGGAAAAATCAAAGAGGCTAAAGATATGGAAAAAACCAACAAGGATATGAAATCTACTAGCGGAACAAGCAAGCCCTCTCAACGAGAGCTGCGTTTTTGAGTTTAGAAGTTACTAATTACTCAAAATTAAAGCTATAAATCCTTGCATTTCACAAAAAGGTGAATTTCTTTCGTCTTATTTTCTTGCCGATAAGCCGGATGGAACTAAGCGTTTCATATTTAATTTAAAAAAAGCTTAATGAGTTTGTAGTAGTACCGCATTTAAAAATTGAAGATCTTCGAACAGCTTCTAAACTTTTAGAAAGGAACTGTTATGTGTGTCATTTAGATATGAAAGATGCTTATTTCCTTATATCTATTGACGAAAAATAAGGAAAGTTTTTAGGGTCTTATTTCCAAGGATATCTTTATGAATTCACCTGTCTACCGTTTACATAAGTTTACATTAGTCCGTATGTTTTCACTAAGGTTTTAAAACCTGTGTTAAATTTTTTAAGAAGAAAAGGTTTCTTGTCGGTAGTCTATTTGGACTATTTTTATCTTTTAGGCAACTCTTTGGAGGCATATTTAGAGAATGTGCAAAATACCATTCATTTACTACATTCACTCGGCTTTATAATCAATTATAAGAAAAGTCATGTAGAACCGGGGAAGAAATGTACCTTTTTAGTTTTTTATTTGAACTCAATGACTCTGTCAATGGGACTTACAGCAGATAAGTGTAAAAGTTTAGGGTCTTTGATATAATATCAATGGAAAAAACGAACTTGCACCATCAGAGAATTCGCGCAAATAATAGGCCATCTATGTTGCAAGATGTCCGGCCGTAACTTACGGAATGTTACATACGCAGAATTTAGAACGAGATAAATTTTTAGCACTTCTTCTCGGCAATAGGAATTATAATGAGCGTATGGAAATTCCTTAGTTAACCTTTTCAGATTTGCATGAGTGGCAAAGAAATTTGCCTACAGCAATAAATCCAAGCGGATAATTTAAATTTATAAAAGAAATTTTTTCAGATGCATCAAAGACTGGTTGGGGTGCTTTTTCCGAAGAAGAATCAGCTCACGGGTTTTGGAATAAAAAGAAAAGTTATCTCACATGAATTTCTTAGAGCTATTAGAGATTTTATGAGCGTTACGGACCTTTGCTGCAGACTTGCATGAGTGTGAAATTCTACTTCGCGTTGATAATTTACGGCCATTGCTTATATAAATAAAATGGGTGGAATTTAATACCCGCAACTTCATAATTTGAGTAGGAAGACTTGGCACTAGTGTGAGAAACGGAAAATTTGGATTTTCGCATGTTATATTGCCTCGAAGGTCAATACACTCGCGGATAAACAATCATGAATTAAGATTCTAGATACGGAGTGGGAATTGGCGGATTATGCTTTCCAAACAATTGTGTCAAGGTTCTCGAAACCTAACATTGATTTATTTGCATCCAAATAAAATTCAAATTGTAGGTTATATTGCTCTTGGGGAAACGATCTCGAGGCTTTGGCAGCTGATGCTTTTACGATTTCATGGGCTAATATATTCTTTCATGCTTTTCCGCCCTTTTCTATGATTTCAAGAGTCTTAAAAAGTATATCAACAGATCAGGCTCATGGCATCGTAGAATTTCCTTGTATACCTCACAACCGTCGTTTTCATGGATCCAATCCATGCTTGTATCGGAGCCTTTAATTTTTAGTCCCAAATCATATCTTCTTCTGCCCCCTTGCAATATTCGTTAACACTCACTGGCGTCCTCATTTTTCCTGGCTGCAGGGCTCTTATCAGGGAAAGCAGGAATAACCTTTCGGAAGAATCGTTAGCGATCTTGATAGCGTCATTATCGGATTGTCGTACGAACAGTATGACAGCTCTCTAAGACATGGGTGAAATTTCTGTCAAGCTAACAATTGAAGTCCGTATAATCAAGATATGGAAACAGTGCTGCATTCTTTTACATTAAAATTCAACAACCGAGCGTTTTATCCAACACTAAATACTTCTGTATCAGCTATATCTTTAATTTGGAAAGAGAACATATCGGATAAATAATTGCAGCGGTTTTCTAAAGGCATTTATAGGTTAAAACCTTCACGGCCCATGTACTCAAAAACGTGGGATATTTCTCCAGTTCTAGCTACCGTCGCTACCTGGTTCCTACTTGAGTTCCTTAAATTATCTGAAACGTTAGTCATATTGATAGCGCTGGGAATGGACAGTAATAGTTTCTTTGCGGCCGTTATGGACACTTAGTTCTAAGTTTTTTCTTCCTTATATGTTCCACTTGTCTTTTGAATTTTTTAATAAAAAGATAACGGAAAATTGTTAGCTCTAAATATCTACAACTGTAATTCTGAGAACGAAGCGGGAAGTCTAATTGAACGATCAAACGAACTTACCTGTATACTGAAGTTCGATCGTAATTATACGACCACCTCGTTTGAAGGGATGACATCCCTCCCAAATTTCTGTAGGTTCCCCTCCCATGAGTGGAAATTACATTTCCACTTAACAATTTTCCGATTCATCTTCAAACAGAATGAGATGTACGGGGTGGCCTATGGGGGCGCTGTGGTTTTTTCGACTGACTAGTTCGTTTGATCGTTCAATTTCAAACCAAATAACAAATCGAATTTCCAACTAATTGCTTAATTTTTAGCGAAATATGAAATAAAAATTTTAACCAAAGGAGATTAATTCTAAATCAAAAGTATAATAACAGACTTTTGAATTATTAAAAAGATTTAAATTTCGAAAAAAATAGTCGGTTTTCTTATTAGGCTTTAGTAATTAAGTTTGTATTCAAGCAAGCAATCCAGAAAAGTGCAAGTTTTTGGAAAGTATACGAAAAAAAAGAATTCTTTAAAAAAGGGGTAAGGTGGGAAATATGGTAAAGAGTATATGGTGAAGCAACAGATGAGATGGTAATCCATCGTAAAATTAACGTCTGGGAATGTATTAATTACATAAATAAAGACAAAACTCGACAACAACCCCTGGACCAAAATATGAAAGAAAAGTATATTATGTAAGGATAGAGTATAAAATCTGTATCTAGATGCTGTATTACTAGAATAAAGTCACTATTTTTTATTTTTTCAATCATACGAAATTGTCTAAGTATATTTGAAAGAGATAATTTAGCATAAATGTTCAACAACGATTCCTAAAGTTTTTAAGCTGGCCTCAAAGTGGATTTAGAAGCTAACCTATCCTTACGCTTGAAGTATATATCTGATTTTCTTCGACCGGAGGTTTAAATCCCAAATTTAGAGGAAAGTAATTTGTTCGAGACTTCTAGAGACTACCCACTTATGATTTAATTTGTACAATCTCAGACCTGACAGGGGCCGTACCCCTGTGTTCGAGATACCCTAGCGATGAACTCCTTGCAAGATACCAATTTGTTTACGGATTTGGTGTAGTACAAATTTGGTATGACTTATGGTTATAGAGCGCTCAATTCCTCTTCCGAAGAACAAGCCTTTGTAACAATCATAATAATTGATTACAGTTTAACAAAAAAGTAAATAAACTTTAATAATAAACAAAGAATAGGCAATAGAAACTCTAAAATAAGAACATTCTATGATTTACGTTTTATGAAAATTATTCAGCTTTATTACAAATCTCTGACATTATTTGAAGCTGGAAACGAGACTCTCTTAATTACTGGCAATAGTACAAAGAGTTATTATTCCATATAAAAGATGCTGATGCCAATTTTTTAATGAAGTGAGCATAAATATAGGAGCTTGAATGTAAATAATGGATGAATTTTAAAATTATTGCATGTCGGCATGTACGAGGTTTGTTAGAAAACAGGTGATTTTTCAAATATCGTGGGCAACGTACATTTGATTCTTTTGTTTTCTTATGTTGCTACAGATGTCCACAACATGTATTGAGATCATCAGCCATTTTGCATGTTTAGTTCATTTTTTACAAATATAAAAAGGTTAAACGTGTTTTGATGCGTTTGGCGATTTTTTGCTATTGAAGAAATTGATCAAAAAACCTGTATTAAATTTTGTGTGAAAATTAAAATTTAGTGCTCCAACGCACTTGAAATGTTGACTGTAGCATTTGGCGAGTCTACTTTAAGCAAAAAAAAAAGCCAACCGATATGCCGACATCTTCATCGGTTGTTGTCGTGCAGGGGCGTCCAGGCTGGGCATCGTCATTTACGTCTTCTCGGCCTTCTCTGAAGAGCTTGTACCACTTATAAACACTTTTTTTCTTTAAAGTAGACTCGCCAAATTCCACAGTCAACATTTCAAGTGCGTTGGAGCACTTCATTTTATTTTTCTCACAAAATTTAATACAGATTCTTTGATCCATTTTTTTGATGGCAAAAAATAGCCAAGCATATAAAAAACGTCTAACCTTTTACATCCTCATTTATATTCATGAAAAATGAACTCAACATGAAAAATGCCTGATGATTACAATATACGCAGGGGACATGTTCACCATCACAGCAAAACAAATACATCGAAAATCGAATGTAGATATTGATTTATAAGTAAATACTCCTCGACAAAAATAAAAAGTCACCTTTTTCAAGAAACCTCGTATGTATTACGCGCGACCATGTCCCTGTATTTTTATTTTCTTACGTGCAAATTTACACAATTTTTACATTTGTTACGCAGGGCCACAATATGAAATTGAGGTGGAGCATTTTTCAGCCTAGTTGAAACTTTATGTTTTTGGGGTCGCTGATCACGATCAGCTATCATTTAAAACAATTCCAAAGTGTGTCCACGTAAAACAGACATGACGTTTTTTAATTGAAAATATTTGCACAATTCATCTTCAAAAACTCTATGTTTTGTTCCCAAACCACCAATAATATTCGATAACCTCTTGAAATTCACCCCTATCACTTTTCACGAAACAATTCCGAAATGTCATGTAAACCAGCCGTAAAATTTTCAAATAAAAAATAGTCACAAGTGCCACCTTTACAAAACCTCATATTATGTTTCAAACCCCACTATAATATTCCACAACCCCAAAAAACAACCCCTAATTTATTTAGCGCACTCGTCCGCCATATTGGACCCTTCATTCAGTTTTCTAAATTTTTGATATCAAATTTGTATTCAGCGACCCAAAAACCCCTGGAGTAACATAATTTGGCCCATTTTATACTTTTGGTCAGCCTTTAGCGTTTCGGTCTCACTGTGGAACGATATAAATGTGGAAAAAATCAAATAAAATAGTACAGGATACTTGATATACTCACACATAAAGTTGCGTATAACAAACAATTCTTTGCAAAATCGTCTGTTCATAGTTAAGGCATAGACTGATCTTAGAATAGTTGGAAGCTCAACGCATAATAATAAGTGGTTCATGTAGGAGTGTGGTTCCTAAATACCACTATTTAGGAAATTGTCCTAAATTTTAAGACAGCGCGCCCGCTGGAAGGTTAAGATTTAAAAATCTATGTATAGTCATGATTAGTACTTAAAAAGACAAAAAATGTATCAAAATGTTTTTTTTTTATTAAAAAAATTAACAATGGAGTTATTGCATTTACAACATTGCGAAACATTAACGATAATGAAAAATTAAAGCCAAACAACGCGCAATATGAAAAAAATTCAAAGAAACAAAAACGTTGAATTTTGAGCGCCCTACAAAATTATCCTAACCACTTTATGAATTTTTCTGAAAAATAGAATATTTAAATTTTAATTGCACAAAAAATAATGAAAAATTCCATTTTGCGGACAAACTATGCAAGATACGATAAAAGATGAATTCATCCAAATTTTGAACATAACAAGAATCTACAAATTTGTTATGAGTCACTTTTTTATAGGTAAAAAATAATATTAAAAATTAAAAAATTGAATTTTGAGAAAAACGACACAAGAGATGAAAAAAGGAAAGATAAAAGTTGTTAAACCAAAAAATATGTAGCAATTTTTATACACTCTTGTAATCAAAATAAATTACAAATAAAAAAATCACATTTTCGGAAAAAACGACACAAGTTGCAACAGAATGCTTAATATCAACCTTTTTTTTAAAGCAACAAGTGCAAGAGTTGTCATTTTGTTTTGAAGCTCTTTGTCTTTTAGAAGAGTTCTTACCTGTGGCCCATCTAAAACTCCCTCGTCAATTTTTCCTTGAGATAAATTTGGAAATTTGATGAAGACATAGTTGAATGCATCACTGCTATTCGATTTCATAGCTTTAATAAATTGTTTAATCAAACGTAGTTTTATATATTATGGTGGTAAAAATATTCCTAAACCATTTACTAAATGATCATTTAAAACATTTTTTGAACCGTGTACCAAACTTTTCCGAATCACCTAATCTTTTTTTGCATAATGATTTTGACGATCACGACTATTCCATTAACAGAGGAAACAAGGAAATTTAACAAACCCATTCTGTTGTCAAAAAATCATGGTTGTTATTTTAAAATCGCCACTTATTTTCCAGTCATGTTAATCATATTTTAGTTTAAAAAGCAAAAATTGAATATCACCGTAGCTCTCTTTCAAACTTCTGGAATAAGCTACAAGAAGTGATGCGTATTTATTACCGCTATGCAACAGAACTGCTTTAAAGCTTTTTGTTAATTATTCAAGGAACAGTCGCCAATCATCTGGATTATAAGTGCCGCAATCATATTCAGAAATCAAACCTTTAATATTATTACAGTAAACGAATCGCTCTTCATGAGAGAAATACGTTCTGAAAGGTTCATCTCTTCATCTATAAAATGTTACTTTGGTTTCTGATTCAAACAGATTTTTTACTTGGAGCTTAGATGCGAAAAATTCAGGAGTTTTCATCAATATTTCCTCACAAGATCATTTAGTTCTTGCTGATCAAACAAAGTAACAACTTTTTTATTTTTGCCCTCCGGAGTTTTGTTTCGACTGGAGTTTAATTTGTCGGGTGTTTGAAGATCATATTGCTCATCTTTATTATGTATCTCCCTTTTTCCACTGAGTTAGAAATGTCGCACATTAAACACACAAAGTATTCGGTATCCAGCTCTTATCGAAAGCAATCATAGCATTTTCATAGCAAAACTTATATATATTTTTATAATGATCTTAAAAAATCTTTTCGTATTTTTTCAATATAAATTCTCCACAAACAAGACAGAAATCTTCTAGATTCTTCGAACACATTATTTTCTTAATCAAAAAGTAATACGTAATCTAAGCTAACAAAATATTAAGTCTATTAAAATCAAATCCAAAAACTCCAAGTTTATGCTCACTGATAATACAGAGAATAAGAAACTGACGTTTAACTTTAACTGTGGATGATAAACAATTTACGATCAACTCAGACAATATACTGCGGAGACAAAATATTTTCATCCACATACACATTCAGAAATATGTTGAAAATTCCACCACTTTTTAACCCACAACTCATTCTTCGTGTGATTAGATCTATAAAAATAACAATGGACATACATATAATATTTAGTAGAAGAAGCAGCTTTAAAGAAGAAAAATGGACGTAGGAATAATATTATTCATTCATACTATCGGTACTAAATGCTGTATGCTTTTTTAGATTATGATTACAAAAACAAGGATCGAGAAGTTAGTCTATAAGCGGACGCGTAATTCATAATAGTAATATAATTTCAATGTACCGTACGTTTTTCTTCTTTAAAGCTGTATATTTTTCTAAATATTATGTATGCACTTTCAAATCCGCATGGATCTCACGACACAAACGTACGAAGTAATTCATGATTCCTTATCTGAAATATTTCGATACAGTTATTGAATTGCAAAGCACAGTATTTTTAGGGAATCTTCATGTGTTTTATTTAAGATTAAGGATTATTTAAAAATCTTGAATCAAACCTATTGTATAACCTCTATTTTTAGTCAATTCAACATGAATAATATAGACTTATGTATACGTGGGGTTTGTGAGCTAAGGGTATGTGAGCTTGGGGTTTGTATGTTTGGTATTGGTTGGAATAGAGTTTTCTGGGTGGTAGAATGAAGGAAGGATGGATGAAAAAGTAAAGAAACATACAGCAGAAAATATGTTAATCTGACGTTTGTAAATCTGAAACTTTTTAACCTGCGTTTTTTTAATTAACTCTAAATCCTGACATGCTGGTACGATTCTGCGACCATATGTGAGTTCAGCGACCCAAAAAACATATAGTACAGCAATGTAATTGAGTATCCAAATTAGCTCTTACTTGGTCGTAGGATCGTGCTTACCGACTTTGGTTTCATAAAGTTTCAAGCCTATATGGGAATTTCCATCTTCACGAGAGTCCCCGGACCTGGGTATACGACCGCGCGCAAAAATCATGGCAAATAACTTTTAATCTTAATTCCTGAAAAGGTTTGTAATATAAATCTGAAAGCGCTCTTTTGTTCTAGAATGAGCATTGGTTGGGAACTTTTATCTTATAAGAACTGAGCCATGTTCACATCTGCGTCCTGGGTCTACGAGCGCGCGCAAAAATCATGGCAAATATCTTTTAATCTTAATTCCTGAAAAGGTTTGTAGTATAAATATGAAAGCGCTCTTTTGTTCATGAATGAGCATTGGTTGGGAACTTTTATCTTATAAGAACTGAGACATGTTCACATCTGCGTCCTACGTCTAGTAAGTGAAACATAGTTGTTATTCATAACACGAAATAGATCAACCAAAAAAACTACCATCTGATATGATACTCTGTAAATTTACTAGAATTATCATTTATTCAGATGATTTTCATAAATTAATTCAGATAATGCAATTTAAAAAAATATATTTTCAACCTCTTGAAATTACTTCTAGATAATTTTAGCACAGACATAAAATCTTCTTTGATCAACTCTAAAATCCCTAATAAAATGAAAGTTCTAAAAAGTACAAAAAAAAAATAACTTTGTTGTTAAACAAGTAATTTAACCACATTTTTAATGACAAATTCAAAGACATAATGCTTTTCAAACTTTGAAAAGCTTTCTTTCAGAGAACAACGTCTAAATCGACAGAATATTTTGGGCTTAAAGGTTTGTTTGTCCACAGAAAATTTTTTCTTTAATACTCGCGAGGGAAATGCAATTTTTGCACCCGATCGTCGAACAGTAAAAGTGATACATTCTACAATCGATGATAAGTCCGTGTGATAAAACTTACTTTTCCACACTATTGGCCGAAAAGTTTGGTAATATTGGGCTTATCTTAGGCAGAACAATATTATAGAAGAATAGACCCCCAACGAGAGCACAAGGAACTGAATGCGAACCATGTCCTAAGATAAAAATTACATTTAACATTTGAATTGTGGTTCTAATAAAACCATTGCTATTACTTAGAATTAATTTATATGCAATTTTTTAATTTTATATACAGGTACCCTTTCTAAACTGTCAAGTTGCTATTACTACAAGCAAGCGTTTTCTTTCGTGAAGCATGATTATTTGCTTGAAAAAAAGTATCGCATAATTCTCAGAAAAATTTGGGCTACCGAATTATCTATAAAGAATAAGATGCAAGAAGAAAAACACGCAAGATGATGACAATACATCGAATCCATCCTAGATCTTCTGTATTTCGTATATAACTCCCTCAAGATAAAGGAGCTAGACGTTTGCTGAGCTTAGAACGTATTCATCGAAGGACGGTTCTGGCTACAGTCTGCTCAGTTCTAAAAAGCACAGATTTTTAATGTAACTCGTAAATTCTATGGCATTATACGTAGAGAAGAGTCCGACATGTTTTTCAAATCTGCTGGATTGAGATCGGAAACAGAGGAAACAGAGTCCATTATAAATGTACTTGCATGGGAGACCAACTGCTGAGCGTGCAAGCAAGAATCAGAAACAATTGATCATGTTCTCAGTGGATGCTCAAATTATTCACGCTTCGGGTAAATAGAAAGACACAGTGCGGCTCTAAAAGTGTTACGTTACCCTCTTTGGCATTTCTATTGTGTTGATTTAATGCCTGTTTTGCCATAAGCTCTGGCGAAACTTAAGTCATTTGTAGAGAATCATCAGTGTAAGATGTACTAGAATTTCTCGTTTTTCACCACTGAACGTATGATTGCTATAAAGCCTGATATTATCCTCCAAGATCTGAAGACAGAGATCATTTACGTGACGGAATTCTCGACACGCGCTGATGGTAATATTACGGCAAAGGAGGAAGAAAAACGAACGAAATATGAGGTTCTCATTTTCGAGCTGAGCAGGCTGCACAAAGGCTATAAAGTCCATCTTGTGGTTTTCATAATCGGCTGCTTTGGAGGTATAAAAGCCTCATTTCATAGCCAACTCAACAAAATCCGGCTTGCCAGCATCAGGGTCAGTCTATCGCAAACCAGATGCAAAAGTCATAGCTTCTGGAGCGTTTGGAGCCTACAACTTCTCTCTATAAAAAGTAATACCAGAATAACCAGAAATTATCAGAAACACATATTACATCAAGACGTGGTTAACCGGTGACGATTATGTGAAGATACCAACGAATCCATCCAGCACATTATTAATGGCTGTCGCGTAATGAATCAGAGAGAATATACCCAGACATAATTATGTAACGGGCATATACATCAACAACTTGCCCGAAACCTAGGACTTTTAAGAGAATGGATGCTTTTCTATAGATACATTCCAATTCTCGTTTTAGAAAGCGAAGATTAAATCTTATATAAGGATGTTACTGTCCAAACGGATTATTACATCCGGGCCTATCGACCTGACAACCAAGATCCACAAGTATAGCGAGTTAAGGCATAAAGTAAAGACCATATGGAGGAATATGAATAATGCATCTATTCATCCTATTGTGATTTCGGTTACAGGAAATGTGCACGCAAGATGCACTAAACATCTTAAAAAATTAGCTGTCAGTAGGGTACGAGCAGCAAGTCATATGACGGTTTTATTAGGGGTATCTACAATAGGGGGTATCTACAACAAAAAATATAGGTTCCTATTTGAAATTTTTAATTTAACCAACTCCCGCTCAGGAGGTGGGGTGTGGGATAATTTTTTGCGGGGTCGCTTTCCCCCTCGAAGACAAAATTGTTTATTTTATTACAAACATCTTATTAAAAATTTGTCGACGATTCGAGAGTCAATTGCTCTCCTCATCAGGAAAAATCATCAATTCAATGTCATTAAAAATTATATAAGTCCTTATATTTATAATAAAAAAGTTCAAATTCTTGATGGTTAATTCATATTTTTTTATTCTCATCTAAAATAGTTCTGTAAAAAATATATAAGAAAATTCGAGCTAAGCTTAAAATGTTAAAAGTATAACGAATCATATACGAAAGTCAAAGTGAAATAAAACAATTAAAATTGTAGAAAAAAATTTGATTTACCTGTAGTGCTGATGTTATCATTTTTTATAATAACATATTTGACATAAAAAAGATAGTAATGAATAATTAAACTTTCCAAAAATGTTCAACAACTCTTTAAATTTAAATTTTAAATAGGAAACAGAACGTGCGTTCTGCTTCATCTTAAAGTCTAACTTCGAGTGAGAGAGGTAAAAACATAAATTACCTGGGACTTTAAAAGAACAGTGTCGTAGTAACAGATAAAGACTTTCACTTTTAAATTAAGGAACCTTATATCTTTATCTGTTACCACGACTCTGTTCTTTTAATGTCCCAGGTAATTCATGTTTTTACCTCTCTCACTCGAAGTTAGGCTTTAAGATGAAGCAAAACGCACTTTTTGTTTCCTCTTTTAAATTTAAATTTAAAAAGTGTTGTTGAACCTATTTTGAAATTTCAATTATTTATTACGATCTTTTTTGTGTCAAATATGTTATTATAAAAAATGATAACATTAGCACTACAGGTAAATTAAATTTTTTTCTACAATTTTAATTGTTTCATTTCACTTTGACTTTCGTAAATGGTTCGTTATACTTTTAACATTTTAAACTTAGCTCAATTTATTTTATTTTTTTAAAATTTTTTACAGAACTGTTTTAGATGAGAATCTTAAAAAAACATGAATTATCCATAAAAAATTTGGACTTTTTTATTGTAAATATAAGGACTTATATAATTTTTAATAACATTGAATTGATGATTTTTCCTGGTGAAGAGAGGAATTGACTTTCGAAACGTCGACAAATTTTAAATAATGTGAACAAAGGATCTTCTCAACATCAGCATCGTGGTCTTTGACTTGGTCTGAAGTATGCCATTTCTGCATCTTACTACATTTATAATTAACTATTTACTCAGACGCATAACATCGCTATTTTTCCATCGATTTATTACAAAACAATTGTCGATTATTATATATCATAAGATATTTATGAAGTAAGAGGTGAATTAATTCAGACCAATATTTGCAATATTCACCATGTTTACAATATTTACAATATTTACAATATTAACAACATTTACAATGTTTACAATATTTACAAATTGTGAGTTTATAAACATGAAAAAATGAAACAACAAAGCAATGAAACAATTAAAAGCTAATTGTTAAATGAAACTGTGAAAAAGTTTCAGGACTGAACTGGTTAGATACATAATTGAGTGTGCGTTTTCAATCTATATGTTTTTGATGCCAATTAGTTTCTTTATGGCCTTTGTTAAAAATAACATTCGTTTCTTAAAAATTAATTCTTTTATTGGCAGATTGTTCTATAGTGAATTGAAAAGATCCACCTTTTTGATTGAAATCCTCTGAGATTTTAAAAATTTCATCCTTGTTTAGAGAAATGAGGGTATCGTCTACGTAACGATAATAAAGAAGAATTCTGAATGAATTATTTTTGATAATATTCTCTTCAGCAGAATGCATGTCGTGTTCAGTGTGTGATTGACTACGTAACGTCTAGTAGACTGATCACGGAAAGGGTTTAAAAGTTTGCCCAAGAACTGAAGACCTTCAATCATACACTGAACAAGTCAAAGCTGCTGACAATCAAGAGGAATATTGTTGACAAAAAACGGGTCTCATCTGACACGAGGTCGAGAAAACAAAAGAGGGAGAGATGGATTAGGAAGAATCAACAGTTTCTTGCTTATACATCGCGCCTCTTCAGCGTTCCCCTTGTTTCTGTCCAAAATCCACCCAAGTCCAACGAGGTATAGACTTTTAGGACTGATATATACAAGATCCTTAAACCACTGGAGTTGAAAGCAGATACTGATAATGTCATTTGCTTCAAGGAGTTTTGCGACAACGTTATAACATCTCAGGAGGATTGTCCATCAATCACTGCTCAAGAGGTAAATAAAGCACTCAGCGGTTCGAAGAACTTTTCCGCTGCAGGACCAGATGGTATCAAGAACTTCTAGTGGTAGAAGTTTACTTCTACACACCGACATCTAGCCCTCATATTCACCTCATATTTGAAGTCAAAAACGCTTATTCCGCAGTGGCCGGTGTTAGGATGCACTATACTCCTACCGATAAAAGGCAATTTGTGCAACACAGAGAATTACAGGCCAATAACTTGTTTGAACACACTGAATAAGATTTTTACAGCAGTCCTAAACAGTAGAATTTTTCAGAGAATTGAGCCTGTGTGGAGAGACATGTACCTACAACGTAGCTCGTAAAAAGGTGAAGCAGGATGCTGAGAGAAGCTCTAATTGACATGTGCGTCTGCAAAGACGCAGCAGCTTATCAACGCGTCCTGTCAATGACCAGGATTTACTACTGGAAAGCTTTCGATTCAACTTTTCATAGACTTATCATCTGTCTGTTGGAAAGATTGAAGGTTCATCCACACATGGTAAGATGCATAGAGAGATTTATGTTCTTTTGAAAAACAGGATTTACCTGTATCAAGATGCCTATATCTCTCGTGCTACGAAAAACTTCGGGATACCTCTGTGACGACACTAATCATCGCGAACAAAAGGTCACGCATGTATTTTATATAGATAACCTAAAGATCTATTCTTCTGGTAACAACAAACTTCATAGTGCTTTAAATATCGTCAAGCAGTGCTCATGAGAGATTGGTATCGACTTTGTATAGGATAAATGTGCCAAAAGTCGTCTGAAGAAAGGAATGATTATTAGCGTCCGCGAGGATGCTGAGCTTGTGAATATATGTGTTATTAGACATCCTGATACTGGAGAGACCTATACGTCTCTGAGCGTGCCTCAAAGCCGCATTCGGAACACAACATCAGTAAAGGAGTCTCTTTAAAACAGACACAAGTATCTTGTCCAGAAGATGTTGTTTCTCAGTACAGCTTACATTATTGCAAATGGTAGAGATGCTCTCCCAAAAATAGTCAGGAACCACGAGATGATTAACAGAGGAGCGTTCCTTTACAAAGCCGCATAACAGGCGGCCGAGACCATTCACCTGCCTTTTTAACATCAGAAGTGAGGAAAATACATCACTCCATCTAGATGCTTCATTTCTAAAAGTCGAAGTGAAAAAAATAGTGGTTGAAAAATTTCTCCAACATCTACTTTACAAGGAAATGCACAAAAAATTGTACAGAAATTTGGAAGAACAGCTCTTGTCAAAAGAGCAAACTTTTGGTTTTTTATATCATCAAGGCACAATTAAGATACATAGGGTTTCGTCTTCGCGTGGCAGGACGGTGTAATTTCCACCTTAGTAGACTGCGACCGCATTTTACGTCAAGAAGTTTGCAGCGATATGTGCAAAGCATGTCATGCATATGCTGAGTACCTATAACACATACTATTTGGGAGTCCCACACACACGAGAAATGTGTATCTCTACAGACATCATGCTGCTCTAGAATGCTTTAATAACATCTTTGTCGTTCTTACGGCGTTGGTCGCAACCCTGTCCTTCTGAACTTCCCGAGGGAGATAGAGTAAATTGTCCAAAACGAAAAGTGCAAAATTTTCTGACAACCATCCCCGTTGCACACTCGAGACCTGACATCGTTCTCCAATACTTCAAAAAAACGAACTATATTCGTGATTGAACTCTCGGCTCCGGTTGACTACAACATCCCTGCTAAGGACAAGGATAAAGAGGAGAGTTATTAAGACCTCAACAGAGAGCTGCAAGGACTGTACGCAAAATATTTAGTTAAAGCAATTGTGGGTCCGGATGCAATAAGGGCACATAAAATTTTTTCGTGCGAAAACGAAGTCCCCTGGAGGCTTTAGAAAAAATTTTCGAATTTTAATTTT
>NC_046662.1:112347544-112348700 GCF_010883055.1 Belonocnema kinseyi | reverse complement strand
AAGCTATCTAAGGATGGTACTATAGAACGCCACCTCAAGGTAGGCCTAGTGGCGCCATCTCTTGGTCAGGCCGGAAACTTATCAATCCACCCTCGTAAGAGCCTTCATCCACCGCGGTCAGATCGAAGAGGAGAAAGAGAAAAGAAATTAAGAGTGGAAAATGCTTCGAAAAAAAATAAAAAAGATAAGCAAAACCATCTATGAAAAATAAAAAAACTCATGGATAAAGTTATGCTAAGACCGCACAAAAACGTGGCAAATACTCATAACTCGGGAAAATATAAAAAAACCGTGAAATGGTTGGTCAGAGGGCACGATGAAATCCCAACGACAGGCCAGCGAAACCCTCGTGTCTCTTAAAGACTCAAAGCAATACAAGGATGGCAGCCTCCTACAGTCATCTCACATATGCCTTGGCATATCTTTGGCATGCCGGTATGGTTTTAAGGTTACAAACCAGTGATAGCTTCGCACCTCCGAGAGCACCGATCACAAGGACAATTGAGGGGACGCCAACGAAAAGGGCCTATAGCAGAATTCACTTGGATTAGAATTGACACACAGGATTTTTTCAAAACACAGCTAAAATCAGGAATCTGAAGGTTAGCTTTCATAGATAATTTTATCGTGCATATTTTTTCTAAGTAAATAGTGTAGGAATTTTCGTTTTCGAGTTATTTGAAGAAATCCTCATTTTTCGAAAAAAATGTAGTTGGTTTTCTTAGTTCTACTTACCGAAGCTTTAGTGGGTTAAAATTTTTTTCTTGGAAATTTTTATGCAACATTCTCCAACATATTCTACGACTGTAAGAACGTTTAAAAAGTTTTAAATTTTACTAAATTTTTAGCTGCCGTTGGCGGTTACTTTTAAACTTCTTTTTGCAAAAATATGTGGCCCTGCAACAATTATTATTTCACAAAAAAGAGGCACCTTAAAATTCTTGATGGAAGCCTACCTTCAGATTTCCGATTCTGGCTATGGTTTGAAAAAAGCCTGGCGGTCAATACTTTTCCGCCCAAATTCCGCTATAGGCACGTTTCTTTTGCGGACCCTTAATTGTGGGTCCGGATGCAATAAGGGCACATAAAATTTTTTCGTGCGAAAACGAAGTCCCCTGGAGGCTTCAGAAAAAATTTTCGAATTTTAATTTTCAAA
>NC_046662.1:112338838-112347444 GCF_010883055.1 Belonocnema kinseyi | reverse complement strand
AGCCTTGGAGGAGATTATGTTGAGAAATAAAAAAAAAAATTCTTAAAAACGTTGTTTTTCTTGGTCAGGCCGGAAACTTATCAATCCACCCTCGTATTATCATTTTATGATGTTGGGTTCTCTTATCCTGTTCTAAGTTCCATACTTTTTCTTTTTCTTCTATTTGTTCTCTTGTATTGTTTTTGTTTCTTATTTTCAGGATTCATGCCGATGATGCAAGCGCCTCTTGTTCTAGTTTTTCTCCCATTTTTCTGTGTTCTTCCACTGCTTCTAATCTTAGTTTTTCATTTGTGTCTCCAAATCTTTAATTACTTGAAGGCTGTGCTAGTATGATTCTTTTTTGAATTTTAGACTGAGTTCTTTAATTTTTTTCTGAAAATGGTATTCTTATTTTTTTGTCTTACCTCTAAGTTGTTTGGTTGTGATACCCTCCGTTGTAATCTTATAATAGAGATTAGCAATCGTTGAAGGTTTCGGCTTCGTATTCCACCTGGTCTTCGTAGTTGGTTGATGCGAAAATGTTCCCTCTTAACGCTTCTTCCTCTTCTGGTTCCAAGTTGGTTAGCGATGGTAGTTCCGGTTGTTCTACTGAGGTGTTGCTGTCCTTCAGTAATTTCCTCACATGCCTGTGAGGGTAATAGCGGATTTCCTTTTCTGGTATTTTGAATCCTTGGAGTATCAACCAATTTGCGACCGGGCAGATTCGTAGATGGAGAAACACGTTTTGCCCATTAAGGGGTTTTTAGCACAGTTGGCAGCATATGGAACTTCCTGCTTTCTGAATGGTAAATATTTCTATTGTATTTTTGTTCGTATAATCTAGTGAGTCGGTTCTCAAACTTTTTGTGACATAAATTCAAGAATGCTGAGGTTATTACTCCAACGCGAGATTTTAGGGGTTTTCAGAAATTGTTATGACTATGTTTTGCCGGTGGATTATGAATGAGAATTTAAAATGAACGAATCATTTATTGAATAAATAATACTGGTCATGAAGGTCAAGACTAACATTTTTTCTTTTACAAATTTTGAATTTTTCTAACAAATCCTATTTACTTGTATTTTTTTAAATTATTCATTAAGTTTGGGATTTTCCTGGAATTAATGACAAAATTGAAAAATGTTTAGAGTAATATTTTTTAAATAAAAAATTGGCCTGAATTGTGAACTCCATTAGACACATGGAGGAAATTGTAATTCTTTAAATCTTTTACAGTATGTTCGTCGCAAAAATCTCATTACCAGTTTTGATGATTCCGTTCTTCAGGAACGGAACAAATTCCAATTCTTAGGATAAATGATAGGCTATTAGGCATGCCATATTTTAGGAGAATAAACGCTTGTGTCCTGGCCGCCTACACAGACTAATTTGTTGTGTGACTCTTCTTTTAAAGCGAGTCATTATAGCTGGTTTCAGTTTAAGAAATATTCACAAACGAAAATGAACAAAACTTTCATGAAAAACTTGTGGCTCGATCGCTCGCAAGTTTGAGGGCACCTAGGGTTCGCGACTGTAGGTTATTGCGCTTCGCGCTCGATAATATATTTATCTTGCGCTTTGCGCTCGATAATGTATTTAACTCGCGCTACGCGCTCGATCTTTGTGCATAGACTTTTTAAAACTAAAGGTGAGAGCATCGACAACAGTAGCTTGGTGATTGTGAATTCTCTTTTGTTAAAGCTCCTTTTGCTTTAACGAACACATTCTCATCACGTATCTCGTGCTTCGCACTCGAGCTTATCCTTAAATTTTATATCATTCCCATAAATGTACGAGGTGTGTTCAAAAAGTAAGGTGACTTTTCAATTTTCGCGGGCTAAGTACATTCAAGTTTTAAATTTTTTGTTTTGTTGTGTTGGTACACCACCATCATATGTTCACAGTTTTGAATATATAGCTCGTGTTGTTTTCTGGCAGAGGCGTAAAAGGTTAGAAGGATTTCATGTGCTCGGCGATTTTCTTCTTTCGAAAAAAATGGAGCAAAGAGTTTGCATTAAATTTTGTGTGAAAAATGGAATCCAATGCTCTGAAATTCTTGAAATGTTGACAGTTGCATACGGTGAGTCTACTCTGAGTAAGAAAAATGTGTATAAGTGGTACCAGCTGTTCCAAGAAGGCCGAGGGGATGTCGAAGACTAACCTCGCCCAGGACGTCCCAGCATGTCTCAAACAGATGAAAATGTTCAAGCATTGGAAGAAATGGCGTTGAAAAATCGCCGAATTAGCATCGGAGAAGTTGCTGAAGATGTTGCCATATCGGTTGGCTCATGCCATGCTATCTTTTCGGGCGTTTTGGGCATAAGACATGTGTCAGCGAAATTTGTTCCAAAACTGCTTGATTTTGATCAAAAGATCCATCGCATGACGTCGAAACTAAAGCCCAATTGTCTCAATGGAAGCATCCTGAGTCTCCAAGACCGAAAAAAGCACGTCAAGTTCGGGCAAATGTGAAGGTTTTGCTCACTGTCTTCTTTGATTACCGTGGCGCAGTGCATCAGGAATTCTTACCACAAGGTCGTACGGTCAATAAGGAGTATTACCTTCAAGTTATGCGCCGTTTGCGAGAGGCGATACGCAAAAAATGTCCGGAACTTTGGAAAAACAATTTGTGGCTTTTGCATCACGATAATGCACCTGCTCATTCATCGTTGCTTGTGAAAGATTTTCTGACCAAAAACAGCACCACAGTCATGCCTTAGCCTCCATATTCACCGGATTTGGAACCCAGTGACTTTTTTCTTTTCCCAAAACTGAAGAGACCCATGAAAGGACATCAATTTTCAACGATTGAGGAGATAAAAACTGCATCGCTGAAAGAACTCAAGGCTATACCACAAAGTGATTATCAGAAGTGCTTCGATGATTGAAAAAAGCGTTGGCTCAAGTGTATTATATCTCAGGGGGATTACTTTTAAAAGGGACAACATAAATATTGAGGAATAAATGAATATTTTTTGAGAAAACCATAAAGTCACCTTTTTTTTTAACACACCTCGTATATTATTATAATTCGTAACTTCCATTGATATTAAAACAAACGAAGTTTCATTGTCCCGTTAAAAAGAAATGCGCATTTATAAACAAAAATTTATTATTAAATGTTTTATTCCATCTCTTGTCGTTTTTTCTATAAACTGAATTTGCTCATTTCCAATGTTTTATTTATGATTTAAACTTTACACATACAGTCTACTGAGCAGCCTTGCAGTTTTTGAACTTCTAAATTATGTATATATACATACATATTTTTCTTGAAAATGCATTATTATATTTGAGAATATTTGAAATACTGTGAAAATTTTGCATGAAAAAATGTAACTTTTGGATTTTCCATTATTTTGTATTCTCTCAAAATTTGAATTTTTGATTTATCAAGAAAATCCAAAAAGTTGTTGTAATAATCTTCTAGGGCATTTAGAAATCAAACCTTTTCTTCTCTTGCCATTTTTTATATCGTCCGTTAATTGGCTTAAAAGGTTAATTTTCGTGTGTTTTTTATAATTTTGTAAATTCTATAACTCTAATAATTCTTTATTTTATCAAAAAAGTCATTAGATAAATTGTTTGACTTTTTAATTACTACGACCTTTAGTTTAGGACACTAAAAGAGTGTACCAGAAGCCAATCTAATAGAATGATTTTTCCAAAAGTTATCGTGCTTACAGAAAGACATGTATAAATAGTTTTTACGAATATGTCTGTCTGCGGTCTGTCTGTATTTAAGAAATCGTAAAAAACTATTTTTCTGATTCAGGATGTCTCAAAAAGTGGACATTTGATAAAAACTGGAGAGAAGGGGCTGATTGTCAAATGTTACATGTATCCAATACCTTCTCTGATGAGAATGTAAAATAACCATTAATAAAAAAAATTTTCTTAGCTTGCGTTGTGTGTGGAAACATTTAATCGTTGTATTTTTAATGTTCTTTTTAAATAAATAAAACAAAAACTACGTGTCATATTAAAAAGTAATTAGTAACAAATTTGTAGATATTTTTTGGGTGTACAATGTTTGTCTTATCATTTTTTTCTATCTTACATAATTTGACTGCAAAATGCAATCTTTTATTAGTTTTCGTGTGTTCAAAATTGAAATTTTCAATTTTTCGAAAAAATTCAAAAAGTTGACATGATAATCTTGTAGGGCTATCGAAAAGTAAGATTTTTCTTTTCAAGTACTATGAAGAATTGTAAAGATAATTTTTGAATCATGAAAAATGTGTACTCAAAAATTTTCAAAATGGGTTCACTTTTAGTATTTGTATTCAAAATGTCTGACTAACGAAATTGGCATTTAGCTTAGGATACTAAAAGAGTGTGCCAACGTCAATCTAATAGATTAATTTTTTTCAAAAGTTATCGTGCTCACAGACAGACAGAGATACAGACATAAAGGCAGACATAACGAAAGATAGACAGACATACAAGCAGACGCATTCATAAAAACCTGTTTTGTGGATTCAGGGGTCTCAAATCGTGAACCTTTTGACAAAAACTATGTGGGTCAAATTTTACACAAATATAATACCCTCTGTGATGAGAATGTAAAAATGATTTATTTATCATGAATTTGAACTCAGATTTCCGCTAACTCGCCAAAGTTTTCCTCTATATCCGAAAAATTCCCAAAAATCCAGGTTGTTTTAGTATAATACTACCGTTGTTTGTGGAATTTTCCAAGAAAATTATCTTGGGGTTACTTTTTAGATTAAATACAGATCGAAGCTTTCGCTCCTGAGCCTTCAACTTTCTCCATAGACTCGAAGAATTTCCTAAGGAAGTCTCTTTTATAAAATGATGTTATAGTGAATTCAACTTTAGAGCTGAAAATTTTCTCCTGAGCCTGGAAAAATGGAGCCGAATGAAGCAACAGATTTTCTAATCGCGTAATAAGAATATCTGACTATTTTTAAACTTCGCAAGCAAAACCTGTACTTTCGTACCTGCCTAACTCTCGTACTTGCCTAGGTCTAAGTATGAGGGCTCTCCGATTTTGACGAGGACATTGTCAACTCGTCGTTGTAGGCGGAGAGCCGAGGCCGTTTTTGGCGAGTTATTAGATAACGATTCTGCCACTATTTTCCTGATTGTTGAGAAGACACTGATCACCAAATTTGGCTTCTTCAGGGGTAGTCCCGGGGAGATGGTGCTTATTTACTCATTCGAAGTTGTAAAAAAAATGATTAAAATAAGTCAGAGGGTAACGGCTGAATCTTTCTGTATTGAATGTCAAGACAATTAGACAATGTTCCGTGCAATTGGCAGAACAATAGGCCGGTGCAGAAAGGGGGGCAAAACGATCTAGAGTTGTAAAAGAATATGGCATTTTAAAGTTATTTTTTAACACCCACATTTTTTATATAACATTCTACTCATTATTCAAAACATATATTCGAAGAGGCAGAACAAAATCTCGGGGATAACATCCTGGCAGAATATTGCGAACTGCCCGGTTTTGAAATTAGTCATTGTGCGTCGGTTCACAGCACTGAAAATGCGAGCAAAGTTGTCTCTTGTGCTCCGAAGACGATCAGTAGCGTATCTAGAGACGTAGTTTACGCCTTTTTGGATTAGATTTTATAACACAAAACCACTCCGCCGTTATATGTAATAATAATAATAATAATAATAAATATCAAATAATAATATTGAAGTAATTGATAATAAAAGATTTCAGAAATAATTTTGGCATTTGAGAGGTATGTAAAAAACTGTAAAACACACTTCCTACACAAAATATTTGTACACTAGGTGTACTGGCTTTTTTTCCCTTCACAAATTTTTTCCTACAAAAAAAACATTTCCTACGCAAAATCAAACACTATTATATTTTTCCTACACAAAATAGTTCCTTAACAGAAATAAATAATAATTATTTAAAAATATTACATCTAATATTTTTCCTACACAAAATATTTCCTACACAAAGCTTTTGCTACGCAAAATTGTTCTTCACAAATTATTTTTCACAAAAATGTTTTCTCACATAAAATATTTTCCACAGAAAGATTTTCCTACAGAAATTATTTTCCACAAAAAAATGCCCTACACAAATTATTTTCCACAAAAAATTTTGATACACAAAATTATTATAAATGCTCAAGTATTGTTCCTGATATTATTTTCACAACGAATTTTTTTCACACAAAATTAATTCTAAACAAAATCATCATTTTTAATTAAATATTGTTCCTGCTTTGTATGAATTTCGTCCATCTTTGCTTATTTTGTATTCTTTGATGTACTTGTGAGTAGTTCTGAACGATTTTTGCATAGTTTGCATTTATATATATATATATATATGCGTGTGTGTGTATAATATAACTATAAATATAATGTTTCAAAATATTTACTATTTATTTTCGTGTAGGGAATATTTTGTGCAGGAAAAATATAATAATAGTGTTCGATTTTGTGTAGGAATGTTTTGTGTAGGTAAAAAATAGCCAGTACACTTTGTGTACGAAATATTTTGTGTAGGAAAAGTTTGTGTAGGGACAATCTTAACATCACTCAATATTTTCGAAGTGAAACATAAGGAAAATAATGTTAATGAAGATATGAAAAAGATCTTATTTTTTCTCTCGTAGGTTTATTGTAAGCATAAGGAAAATCTAAAAAAATCCAGGAAAATTCGGAATGTTCTGCAGAATCTCCACATTTTTCGTTTACTCTCAGGTGTCGCTAAAAAAGAGATTATTCACCTCATGAACTCAAAAAATGAATTCTATCTAAATATGTCACACTTTGACATACTGCACAGGAAATAATAATCTATTGATATTACATAGTTTCCTCAAGCAATAACAATAACGATTTTCAACATTAAAATGCTCTAGACTTTCGTCTTGGCTTGAATTCAACGTGATAATGGAACAATAATAACGTCAGTTTAAAATTTTTGATTTATAATATTTATTATTATTATATTACGTAATGATATAAACTACGTCCCTAGTTACGCTCTTGATCGTCTTCTCATTTTTGAATCGAAAAATCCCTAATGAATGCATTTGTTTATTTAACTTGTTTATAATATTAACAGTCATAATCTCAAGAAGAAATTTATTCGTCACATTATTGTTTTTATCGAAATTTCTTGTAATATAACTTAAAAAACGTAAAATTATGGAAAATCGTAGAAAAAGAATTTTTTAACAAATAATTTGTTTATATAAATTACATATTTATAAATCGGTCAATATTTTTGGGCCGTACGTTATTTTGAACCAAAAAAGTCATATTTTCCCAGTTTGCGGCCACCATCCAATACTCATTAATCCGCAGCTATCCGCAGCTAATTTTTTCATGAATTTTCAGAAAAAAGTATGTCGGATACTATGCTGGTGTTCAGGATACTTAACTTTTGTCATATGTTAAGACAATTGATTACAGTTTACTTTACATAGTTTTCCACAAAATTATTATATATTTATAGAAATGTGTTAATGAGGTAGAATTTTCCGAGTTATCTATTTAAATTATACATACCTTTACTGAATGAATCCACCTTACTGCATTGAAAATCGCCAAATCAAAGAGATTTTGTGAACATTTTCACTGAGATGCACTTAATCACTTGTTTGATTTTTTAACGCAGCGCGATAATAGGTTAAGTTTGCACTAAAATGTAACGTTATTATGAGGCAATGAGCTCCATCTGCTGTCGCGAATGAACGCAAAGGATCCTACTCTACCGACTACAACAGTTCAAATTACAAAAATGCAAATTTTTTTTTGAATTTTGGCCAGCTTTTTGGGGTTTCCGACCACTGTGCGTTCTGGAGAAAAATTGGAATAATTGTTTTATTTGAAAGAAATTTTCGCAGAATAGTTCAGTAACGTACACGAATGATGCACATTGTAAAAAAATGTTTCAGAATTAAATGTTGATATCTGACCGAGGTTTAGAAACTTATACATAACAAAAAGTTTCAGAGAATTACTCAATTTACAAAAGTCTGTAGCATTGAAATAATCCTGTATAGTAGAAGGGCGCTGTTTGAAAATATAAAGATACACTGATGTGTCTTTTGCAAAAATTTGTACAAGCGAACTTACGGCTGAGCTCCGTGAACCAAACATTTTTTATTCAAAGATTTCTGTTTCTTATGTAAGTTTTGTTCATCTTTGTTCATCACTTTAAAATAACGGATACATCAAAAATCAGGCCTCAAAACTGCAAATGAGATTTTTACGACGATCAATGTGTAAGAGATTCAAAAAAATACAATTTCCTCCACAAGTCCAATGGAGTTCACAATTTAGGCATAAGAAATTTCTTAAATAACTGTTTGCATAATTTCCAATAAACTTCAATCAAAAAAAATCTTTCCAAAAAAAGACCAATTTTTTATTTTAAAAATATTACTCTAAACATTCCTTAATTTTGTCATTAATTCCAGGAAAATCTTAATCCTAATGACTAATTGGAGAATAAATTCAAACAAGTAGAGTTTTTTTTTTAAATTCTAAATTTTTAAAAGAAATAATGTTAGTCTTGACCTCTACCAGGTGTATACATATGAAACCGGTATTGCCATCTAGCGGCCAGTAGGCACACTTGTAGGCACTGTCGGAACTTACCATTTGTGCTAATTGGCGT
>NC_046662.1:112330820-112338738 GCF_010883055.1 Belonocnema kinseyi | reverse complement strand
CGCATACTTTGAATAAAATATTTGTTATCATTCTCTTGAAATAAATGTGTTTTTTTCTTGAAAAAATACCGGTTTCATATGTATACACCTGGTATGTCGAGTATTATTTATTCAAAAAATAATTTATTTTCGAGATTGAAATTGTTCAAACAACTTAAAATTAACTTCAAAACTTTGATTTCACTCTATAATAATAATTTATGCAAAAATAAGTTTTTAAGCAGTCGTTTTTGCCATGCATGTTACAAGAAACTTCTCTCCTGATTTAAATCAGTGAAGTTTCACCGAATGAAGTGATTTTTTAAAACATTTTTATTAAAAATATTTTCTTTCTTTTGAAAAGCGTAAAAAGTTCTTATTTTTTGGCATTATTGGCATGATTAACGGATGCTGAGAGTAATATTTTTTCTTAAGAATATTCAGAAATTTGGTTGAACAATTTTTTTAAACAATTCTCTATGTAATGTAATGTAATTTAATGTATGTAGTCTTTTTTATACCACCTCTGTAGATTAATGGAATCTGTGAATTAAAAATAATTTGGATGTATATAGATCTTTCCTAAATTATATAAATGACACAGAACAGAGAATTAAAAAAGGGACAATCCTTTTTTACGGCAATTTAATTTAATTGTTTGAACAATATAGAGTACATGTTCTCAAAATAGGAACTGCTAAATAATGAATGACTTAGTGTCAAAAGGCTAGAGTAAACGATTATTACTTATCTAAATAATTTACAAATATTTTTAACAAAATAATATTACAAATTATATTCGTTAATTGTGTTATTATTTGCATAAAAGAATACATTTTTACGATTTATAAGGAAAAAGCGGTTAAACAAGTAAAAATTATTTTAAAAAATCTGCATGCTTAGCGGGCACATTCTCTTCTCGCGCGGCTCGCTTCGCTTGCGAGTTTGAGCGCGCCTAGAGCTCGCGATTGTTGATTCTCGCGCTTCGCGCTCGATAATACATTTATCTCGAGCTTCGCGCTCGATAATATATTTACCTCGCGCTACGCAATTGATATTTGTGCATAGACATTTTAAAACTAAAGGTGAAAGCATCGACAACAGTAATTTGGTGATTGTGAATTCTCTTTTTTTAAAGCTCTTTCGGCTATAGCAAACATATTTCCATCACGTACCTCGTGCTTCGCACTCGAGTTTTTCTCTGAAATTGGATATCATTCCCATAAATGTATATTATTATAATTCGTAACTTGCATCGGTATTAAAACAGACGAAGTTTCATTGACCCGTTTAAAATAAAATGCGCATTCTTTTAGAAAAATTTTGTTATCAAACGTTTCATTGCTACTTTTGTCGTTTTTCCATAAACTGAATTTGCTTATTTCCAATATTTTCTTTATGATTTAAACTTTACACATACGGTCTACTGAGTAGCTTTGCCGTTTTTTAACTTTTAAATTATGTATATATGTATATACATGCATGCATATATATATATATATATATATATATATATATGTGTGTGTGTGTGTGTGTGTTTATACCATTATTGTGTATGCTGTCAAAATTTGAATTGTTGATTTATCAAGAAAATTCAAAAAGTCGTTATGATAATCTTCTGGGGCATTTAGAAATCAAACTTGTTCTTTTGCCATTTTTTCATATCGTCTGTTATTTGGCTTAAAAGGTTCATTTTCTTGTGTTTTTTAGAATTTTGTAAATGCTATAACTTTAATAATTTTATGAAAAAACCATTGGGAGAAATTGTTCGACTTTTTGAATACTATAAATAACCGTACTAAGAATTCTTAAATTTTGAGAAAAGTGGTCTCAAAAATATTCGAAATGCGCTCACTTTTGGATTTTTATCCAAAATGGCTGGATAACGAACTTGACCTTTATTTTAGGAGACTTAAATTTGTCGGATTTTTCTACTTTCGATGCAAAAATGTTATCTATTTATTTCTGCTTAGCTTGTGTTGTGTGTCGAAAAATTGAATTTTTGTATTTTCAATGTTCTTTCATAAGTAAAACAAAAACTACATGTCCTATAAAAAAGTGATTATTAACAAATTTGTAGATATTTTTTGGGTTCCCAATGATTGTCTTATCACTTTTTTTCCTATCTTAGATAGTTTTCCTGCAAAATGCAATTTTCGATTAGTTTTTGTGCGTTCAAAATTAGAATATTCAATTTTTCGAAAAAATTCAAAAAGTTGATATGATAATCTCTTAGAGCTATGCAAAAGTAACATTTTTCTTCTCAAGTACTATAAACAATTGTACCGAAAATTTTTAAATCATGAAAAACTGTGTACTGAACAATTTTGAAAATGGGCTCACTTTAAGTATTTTTATTCAAATTGTCTGACTGACGAACTTGGCATTTAGCTTAGGACACTAAAACATAAAGACATAAAGATAGACAGTCATAAAGCCAGACACATTCGTACAAACCAGTTTTTAGATTCAGAGGGTCTCAAAACGTAGATCTTTTGACAAAAACTAGGCGGGTCAAATTTTACGTAAATCTAATACCTTCTCTGATGATCATGTAAAAATGATTTAATTGTCATGAATAATTTTTTGATAGTTTTTTTTTTAGTTTTGATCGGAGAAAAATAGCACCAAAAACATGTGAAGTTAATTTTTTTAAACCTCACATTTGAGACGAAAAATAAATTAAAATACAAAAGTTGTGATAAAAATGTGCCCACGCAGCGGTCAAATTTTTTTACTGTTAATGATGTTCTTCATCCTATCAAAAAGTAATTCATAACAAATTTGCAGATCTTTTTCAAATGCACAATTTTTCGTACTCATCTTTGACCATATTTTGCATAGCTTGGCCGAAAAATGTAATTTTTGGGCAATCAAAAAGCAACATTTTTCATTTTTTGACTTTTTTCATATAGTGCTTTATTTGGCTTAAAATGTTCATTTTCGTGTATTTTTCGAAATGTTGTAAATGCTATTACTCTGGTAATTTTTCATTTGATAAAAAATATCATTTAAATAAACTGTGTGACTTTTTGAATACTATAAATAACCGTGAAGAAAATTTTAAAATTTTGAAAAAGTGGTCTCAAAATATTCAAAATATGCCTACTTTTTGAATTTTTCTCCAAAATGGCTGGCTAATGAACTTGAGCTTTAGTTCAGATCACTAAACAAGTGTACCAAAGGCTAAGCTAATAAACTAATTTTTTTTGTGTTATCGAGTTCACAGACTGACATACATACATACAGATATACAGACAGACACATTCGTGAAAACCTGTTTTTCGGATGATAGGAGTCTCAAAATTTCGACATTTGACCAATAAGGGGGGAAGAGGGTCATATTTTACACAAATCTAATTCATTCTCGAATGATAATGTAAAAATAACAAATATTGTTAAAAATGAACATTGTTTTTAAAAATTTCTTAATTTTCGAAAGGAAACATATTACTTTAAGCATACATTAATCGTGTCCTTAATGCTAGAAGATAATAACTTTTCACGCTTTGAAAAGAAAAAACATTTTAACTAATAAAAATCGTTTGAAAAATTACCAAATATTCTTAAAAATTTATTACTTTCGGCATTCATTATATGTGACTTTAGTTCAAGAAAAAAATAACTTTTTACGATTATAAGAAGAAAAAATATTTTGAACAAATAAAACTATTCAAATAATTGCAAAATATGTTAAACAATAGAACTGGGAAGGGGGACTAGTTGATTCAAATAATAATCGTTTAAAGAATTTAAAATTATTTTAGAAATTCTGGCCAAATGAAAGGAAATTAGGAGTTAAATTCAAAAGTTATTAGGTGAACAATATTGCTTGAACATTTTTCAATGGGATTTATTAAAGTTATAAAAAGCAATGTAAGATTCTGGTCGCAATTTTAAATATTTTCGTCTGATTTCTTGAATTCGTGATCTAAATATTATTCTCTGGCATTCAACGCAACCGGTTTTTCGATAAAATCACACTAACATCAGTGTTGGCTGTATGTGGATTCTCGCACCACTTTCATCGACCCTTGTGAAACTCACGAGAGTACGAATTAAGAAGTCTTATTAACTTTTAATAATAAGCCTTACTAAATAAATGACCATTTTGCTAGTTAAAATTGTGAAAATAGCTTACAACAGCAATTACTAAACGATTTCGGTGGATAAAAATGATCAGTTTCATTTTGTGCATTTGAATTTAAAATAATGAACATTGACATTAGATTAAGATGTACATATCTGTGTGGAAAAGGTTCAGTGTGTGAACGATGGCTAAAAAATGGCGATCGTCCCACGGTCGTCCCATGGTTATGAACAATGGGTCATACATGGCTAATGACCCCTCTTCCATGTTTCGCCTACGATCGAACGTGATTTTCTTGAAGTTGAAGTTTGGAAAAATTTTCAAAGATGGACACAATCTACTAAATTTTACGCACTTTTTAGAAAGGGTTGGTGAATAAATATTTGCTTTTATTGGACTTTGCGCTATTTCTTAAAGAACTCGCGTTAAAGAAGTTTGCATGGCTCAAGCATGGTAAGACGCTTGGAAATATCTGGCTGAAGCATGGGAAACGGCTAAATAGTAGCAAGGCGCAAGCTTTGCTCTTGTCCGTCTCCCATGTTTTTTTGGATACGCTCTACGAGACCTTTTTAAGAATTTAAATTATGCCAATTGCTTATGCCAACTGCCAAACTAACTACCAATGATAAATCGACGATCTGGGTTCACCGGATCGAGCACCAGGTACTTTATCACGTAACCTACGGGAACTTAAAAAAATTTAATTTTGTGAAAAACGAAAACAATTTCAAATGGTGAGCCAACGGCCAGGGTGCACCGGGTCGCTCACCAGGTAGCTTAGCACGTATTCAACGAGAAGTTTTTAAGAATTGAAATTGTGCCAACTTTCAAATAGCTACTAGTGATGAGCTGAAGATCCGGGCGATCCGGATTGCGCAACAGGTAGCTTATCACGTATTCTACAAACATTTTTTCAAAATTTAAATTATCACAAAAGACAAAATGATTCCAATTTTGTAGTCGAGGATGCGGGTTTACGAGATCGAGCACCAGGTAGTTAAATCCGTATTCTACGAGATTATTTAAACAATTTAAATGTTGTAAATAACGCAAACAATGACAAATTTTAAACGACCTGATGCGCGAACCGGTATACCCCAATCATCGGCTGACTTTTTGGAATTGTTTTGGTTATTAGCACAACTTAAATTTAAAAAAGGTTCTTGCAGAATACGTGCTAAGCTACCTAGTGCCCGACCTGGTTCACCAGGAACGTCGACTCATCATTGGTAGTTCATTTGGCAGTTGACACCATTTAAATTTTAAAAGTTCTTGTATAATATGTGCTAAGCTACCAGGTGCGCGATCGGGTTGACTCAGATCGTGGACTCACCATTGAAAGTTATTTTGGTAGTTGTCACAATTTAAATTCTTGAAGAGTTCTTGTAGAATACGTGCTAAACTACTTGGGGCGCGACCCGGTGCACCTGGATCATCGACTCCCCATTTGAAATTGTTTCCGTTACTTACAAAATTTAAATGTTTGAAAAGATCACGTAGAATACGTAATAAAGTACCTGAAGCTCGATTCGGTGCACCCAGATCGTCGATTTATGATTGGTAGTTATTTTGTCGGTTAGCACAATTTAAATTCTTTAAAAATCCTCCTAGAATACGTGCTAAACTACCAGGTGCGCGACCCGGTGCACCCGGGTCGTCGACTCACCATTTGGAATTGTTTTCGTAATTGAAAAAATTTAAATTTTTAAAAAGTTCTGGTAAAATACGTATCAAACTACCTGTTGTCGGCGAGAAAAGTCGAGTCGTCTGGCTTTGACGTTGAAAAAGTAAGAGAAGAAAAAATTGTAGCTTTATGAAAGGGACATCATTTTAAAGGTGCATATGTTGTACGTTAATAAGGCGAGAAGTAATATTCCAAAAAATTGTTTGTAGCATATGGATCTTAAAATCCGATTAGAAGTAAGGAATTTGATAGCTTTTAAAGACAGTCAACTTTGAAGCCTAGTTTTTATTGAAAAAATAATAGTAAAAGTTTGAAAAAATTCATGGTGGTACTTTAGACATTTCTCAACAGATTGCTGTCGAAAATTTTGCAAAATGTGTGCAATTTTTCGTTTTTTGTAAATAAATATGTGAACAAACTGTCTTTGGTTCTAATGAAGAGGATGAACTGATTTAAATGGACGATAGTTAATTGAACTATCTGTAACAATTTACAATTTGAAGGAAGTATGTGCTTCTTGTTGTATTCGTGCAAACTGCGATATTTGACGTCAGTTTTTTCGATAGGAAAGCAAGCGCGAGAGCCCAACGTAATGCCGTTTTTTCAGGAGATCGTGATCGGTTTTCCTCGCCACAGGGAAAAAGTTCGAAAGCCAGTGTAAGCCTCTCGGAGGCACATGTTTGGAGGCACTTATTTATTCACAAAAAACTAACAATTATTTATATGTTGCAAATTTTTCGACGGCAATCTGTTCAGAAATGTTTAAAGTACCACCATGATAGTTTAAAGGTTGTTCCTATTATTCTTTCAATAAAAAACAATACTTCAAAGTTTACTGTCTTTCAAAACTATCAAATTTCCTTACATTTCATCAGATTTTTACATCTGTAAGCGACAAACGTTTTTTTTTAATATCACTTTTTGGCTTATTAACGCACAACATTTGCATCTTTAAAATGATTCCTCTTTCATTAAGCTACCATTTTTTCTTTACTTACTTTTTCAAAGTCAAAGCCAGAGGACTCGAATTTTCTCGCCAAGAATAGTGCTCGATCCGGTTCCCCCGCATCCTTGACTTACAATTTGTATTTTTTTTTGGCTCATGGAACAATTTAAATTTTTAAAAGTTTCATCTAAAATGCTTGCTGAGCTACCTGTAGCGCGATCCGGTTCAACCGGATTTTCGGCTCATCATTGGGAGTTATTTTCGCAGTTCGCACAATTTAAATTCTTAAACAGTTCTTGCAGTATAAGCGCTAAACTACCTGGTGCGCGACCCTCTGCACCCGGGCCGTCGACTTACCAATTAGAATTGTTTTCGTTATTTATAAATTTAAAATTTTTTTGAAGTTCTTGTAGAAAACGTTTTAAACTACCTGTTGCTCTGTCCAGTTCATCCGGATCTTCTTCTCACAATTTTTAGTTATTTTGACTGTTCAAACAATTTAAATTTTGGAAAAGTTCTTGTAGGATACATGCTAAGCTACCTGGTGCGCGATCCGGTTCATCCGGATTTTCGGCTCATCATTGATTAGTTATTTTCGCAGTTGGCACAATTTACATTCTTAAACAGTTCTCGTGGTATACGCGCTGAAATACCTGGTACGCGCCCCTTTGCAACCGGGCCGTCGACTTACCAATTAGAATTGTTTTCGTTAATCATAAAATTAAGTTTTTTTTGAAGTTCTTGTAGAATACGTATTAAACGACCTGTTGCTCGATCCAGTGCACCCGGTTCTTCCTCTCACAATTTTTAGTTATTTTGACTGTTGGAACAATTTAAACTTTGAAAAAGTTCTTGTAGAATACGTGCGAACCCGATTAAAAATGCTTCGACTTGAGTTCGACATGAATTGGCCCTTTATCAAGAAATGTTGAAGTCGAAAAGTTCGACTTGAGCATGTCTCAGTTTTTAGACGGAACCAGACTTCAATTTATGCCTTGGAGACAAGTTTCCATGCCTTGAAGACATAAATTTATCTCTTGAGTCGAATTTTTATGACTCCAACACGAGCGGTTTATAACTTCGAGTGTATACTTGTCCTAACAAGAAGTTTCATTCTGACAGTCATAAAAGCTAATCTTTATTAATGATTGAACAATCTTGTATATTTTTATATAATATACATATATATATATAATTATATAATTTTATATTTATTATA
>NC_046662.1:112315650-112330720 GCF_010883055.1 Belonocnema kinseyi | reverse complement strand
TATTATATAATATATTTAATCAACTTATTTAAGGATTTTCATTCGTATTATACTTGTTTGACGATGATACCGAAAATGTTGTTCGTGTTTACGCATTTCTAACAGCTTAGGAGATCATTTCAGAAAGTTACAATTTTTATATTTTTGAAGGAAATTGTTAAAGGTTGTACTCGTTTAGACCCACAGATTTTGAATTTTTTAATTAAAAATAACTAATTTAATAATTACAAATTTTGCATCCATCAATTTTAATCTCATTAATAAGCCGAAAAAGGTTCAACCATCTCAGCCACGAGAAGACTTGTCTTGAGACAAGTAAACGTCATCTTAGCCAAGACAAGGCTCGACTTGAGACAAGCAAACGCCATTTTAACTGGCGTGGCCATAAAAATAAGACGAAGGCCTATGTCTCTACTCAGTTTTGAGACGCAGCCAGACATCGAGATCTTGGTGATGAACTCAAGACATAATCAAGTCGAACTCAAGTAAAAGCATTTTTACTCGGGAAGCTACCTGGTGCGCGATCCGGTTCATCATTGGTAGTTGTTTTGTCAGTTGGTACAATTTGAATTCTTAAAAAGCTCTCGTAGAATACGTGCTAAACTACCTGTTGCGGGACCCGGTTCACCCACATCTTCGACTTACAATTTTTGGTTATTTTGGCTGTTGAACTTATTTGGAACTATTGGCAAACCTAACATTTCCATTTTTAACGCAGGATAATTTTCTCTGAAACTTACATGTTTTTAAGAATATTCATTCGTGTTAAGCGTGCCCTAAGCATGTAAGACGGACAAGAGCAAGGCTTGCGCCACACTACTATTCAGCCGAGATTGATGATTTAGCTAGATATTTCCAAGTGTCTTGCCATGCTTGAGCCATGCAAAAATCTTTCATGCGGGTTCTTAACAGAATTGCACGAAGTACAATAAAAAAAAAATTGATCCACCAATCTTTTCTAAAAAGTGAGAAAAATTCAGTAGATTGAGTCCATCTTCGAAAATTTTCCCAAAGTTCAATTTCAATCAAATCACGTTTGAGCGAGCGCAAAGCATGACAGAGGGGCTATTAGCCATGCTTGATCCATTGTTCATAACCATGGGACGACCGTTGGACGACCGTTGGGGAACATTGACCCAATCTTGAGCCACGCTTTTCCAACTTTTTACCCCACGCTAACTCCAAACTTACACCACAGTTGACCCAAGCTCAACCTACGGTTAACCCGCGCTCACCCCACGCTTATGCCATTGTTGAGCCATGGTTCACCCATTGAACCTTTTTGAAACCTTTTTGAAACATACAACCGCATCCTTGAAACGCAGATTTTCAAACTTTTGTATTCGGTAAATATCACTTTGCAAATATCTAAGTTCAAATCCAGGTTTTGGGAAAATAATTAAATTGAAAAGAAACACCAAATTAAGGAAATATCTCGACCTTCATTACAGACAGACCTTCAATCTTTATACTATATCCACATAATATGTTCAATGCATGACAATTGACGGCCGGGATACAAGAACCGGGCGAACGCTCGAAACGGGTAAAATTATTGCCCAAGTCAAGAAAGTGGAGATAGGAAATTTTTTTCGAAAATTCTTGTTCGAACAATTTTCAATATAGAGAATTGAATCCTGCGTCTTACCTTTAGAAGAGGTATTTTGATTGCATATCACTTTTGTTAAAAAAAGAATGGTACGTCTTTCGCTGTTTTTTTTCATTAGATAACCGTGTTTTTTATAATCGAAATTCCATAAACATTTTAATTGTTCATAATAATTTAATCCCAAAAATACCGTGTTATCCAAGCTTCTGATATTAAATTTTTTCGTATGAATTGGAGGACGAAAAAATCGCAATGATAGATACGTAAACAGGTGTTGCAAGAAGTTTTTCGTCAAGAAATAGTTTTTTTTGGCCGAATATTTAAAAAAATACGACGAGTTGAAGTCAAAAGCGTTCGCCGTTTTACGTATTTGCGTTCTTCTCTTGATTCTTAAGCATTTTCGCCTAAAGTCCTTAATAATACAGTATGACAAAAAAATTCTCCCTAAATTTCTTCATGTATCTGTCTTTACGATTTTCTTTTACTCGAACTCATATGAAACATTTTAATAGCAGAAGCTCAGAAAACAAGATATTTTGTCAGAATAAATGATTATAATTAATTACTATGTTTATGAAATGTTTACCTACATGAATGGAAAAAACTTCAAAAAAAGTAAGTTTTTTTCAAACAATTGGTGCAACCAAGAAACCTCTTTTAAACAAAAGATGAGTTTTAATTCTCTATATTGTCAAATTTTTTGACAAGAATTTTCAAAAAACAATTTTCCATCCCCACTGTCTTGACTTGGACAACCGTTTTACCCGTTTCGAGCGATAACCCAGTTCTTGCATCTCGCATGTCAATTAATACTTGGAAAACCGCTGTTCACATTATTTTCATTTTCTCGGCGCTTTATTCACACTTGTCACATTTTTATTTCAGCTGTTGTAACATTTTTCAAAAACTATAATTTTTTTATTTTAGATGCTATTTTTTGCGATTCAATCCAAAACAACGCATCCTATCAGAAAATTATTCATAATAAATTTGTATGAGTTTTCACTCTTTTATGGAAGAACAACTTTTGTCCATTCATGTTTTTTATAGCATGGGTAATTTCTCCAAAAATTCCACTTTTGAATTTTTTTTTACGATTTAAACAGAAACTGCGCATCATACCAACATTTATTGAATAAAGTGATTGTAGCTCTTTTTAGATAGACAACGTTTGTCTTGTACGGGTTTTTATGGTGCACCCTTATACCTGATTCATTTTCTTTTCTGTATCTTGCGAAGTTTTACCGCAAAGTACAATTGTCGTTTTTTCATCATGTTTTGTGCGAACAATATTTGAATTTTCAAAATGGTTATTTTTTAATAATTTGTTAATCATTTTTTGTCCTCATGGTTAGTTTTAGTTAAAAAATAAAATATATAATGGTAAGAAACATTCTCAACCATCAGGAAGCAAGCGAGAAAAAACCTGTGGAGTGGCAGATTCTAGCTCTAAGAAAGCATCCAGAGGCGATTTTTGTCAGGTCGAACGCTCGCGGCCGCTGTTTAAGTATACCAGCGCTAAAAGAACTCCCAACTACAGCATGCTCCTAATTTTGTACCTGCTACAGAAAAAAGATGGCCTGATCACATTATGGGCTCTCTTGATGTAACTTCTCTTGTTACTAATGTTCTTTTAGATCTTGTTTTGAAAAGTACTGAACAAAAGATGGCCTGATATTAAAAAAGTTACTGCTTCACCTTCAGATAAATTTAAAGAAAGAATAAAATTCCTAATGGACGACACTTACTTTCAATTTAATCAGAATTTTCATAGAAAAACTTTTGGAACTCCCATGGGATCTCCTATTTCTAATAACTTAGCTGACTTAATAATGCAAGGTTCAGAATCAGAAATTTGTAATAAATTAGATTTCTAAATTACCACCTTGATCAAAAAGTTTTAGGACTCGTCACCATGGGGCGTTCTCCTTCGGCCTATTTAAATTCATCTTTTTTTTAGTGTTGGTAGAAGTGTCATTGGCGTTCTGCTAGATTTTCAGCTTGATAGCTTGACATGTGTTGAAGTGACGCCGTATTGTGTACATCTATTTTTGTGTGTGGTTTCGATTTTTCACAAAAAAAAATGTCATCGACTTTGCTTGATTCGTGAGCATTTGGCTAAAAAAGAAACGAATACCATTCAACAACCACCGAATTCACCTTATTTAGCTCCATGAGACTTTTTCCTATTCGGTTGACTTAAGAAACCGCTCTGGGGAATGCGTTATAGCATCCTAGATGAGGTCATGGAAAATTCGAAGATGGCTCTGATGGCTATAGCGCAAACCGATTATAAAAAATGTTTCGAGGATTGGAACAAGCGTTGACATAAGTGCGTTGCAGCCGATGGGGAGTACTTTGAAGGGGACAATATTTATTATGATGAACAAACTTGTATTTTTCATTTTTAAAATAAAGTCCTAAAACTTTTTGATCAAAGTGGTATTACATAATTTAGGTATGTCGACACTTTTTTTATTATTCTTAAATGTAAGATAGAAAAAACTATTAAAACCATTAACTCAATACATAAAAGATTACAATTTACACATGAAACAAAAAATAATATCATTGACCTTCTTAATGTTATCATTATAAAAAATGATAATGGTTTCATTCCACAAATCGCTTTCGCAAATCAACGTACTCTGGTCGCGTACTCAACTTTCTTTCAAAACATTAATTTCAGCCAAAAATTACTATTATAAAGAACTCAGTAGATTCAGCTATTTTGCGTTTTGACATAAATCTCATAAACATAACTTAAAAATTGTAAAACATTATCTTTTTTTTTATAATTGTTCAGAAAATATTATTGATAAACATTTAGGTAATAGATTAAAAGAACTTAATTCATAATCCTAATGACATTATCAAAAAACAATTTGATCCAAAAACCAATATCACTATTCCTTACTTTAGCAAAATTTCAGAAAATATAAAATTTTTCTTTCTTTTCTTCTGAATCATTGTATGATAAAAATAACTATTATTTTTCACTTTTGGAACTTGACCTCCCAAATCTTATAATTTTATTTCTAACTATTACAAATATGAGTAATTGTTTATAGAACTTCTACATAACAACTTAAAGTAGTCCGGCTATTGGATCGATCAGATGGAAAATCAGTAAAATTTATTTGTTTTTTGCTGGAGAAATATATCCTCTTTCACATAATGCCTTTCTTAAGAGCGTTGAATATTGTTAGGAAAACTGTTTTCGAGACAGAAAATAAAATGTGAAATTTGAATCACTGCTAATTTGTACTTGCATCCAGCGTATTTGAGCCTAATAATGGCTAAACGCCCCGAGGTAAAATATGATGAGGACGGTGTGGCGTTGGCTAAAGTTGGCCGACAGCTTCTGCTGGAATCGGGAAGTGCCGGAAATTTCACATAATTATTTTGTTGTCTGGGTGTTGCAAGTTAAGTTTACTTTCTAGACATGTGGTTATATTGCTAATTGCTGAGTGTTAAAAATGTCTTTTATTCTAATGGTGTCAAATCAACTTTTAAGGATGTACCCTACGTGCAATCAACCTCAAAAGTTTCCTATCTTTAAAATGATTTATAAAATCAACAGAAAAGATCTATGATTAGTTTCTGTAAATCTTGGTGGAGGCTTCTAAGCACAATTCAGAAAAAAATGCAGGTTAAAATTACTTATTTAACAGTAGTTATTTCAAGGATTAGTTTTTCCTTTCTCGTAAGAGAAAAGTTACAAATTTTATTTAATCCTAATGATCAGGGCCGTTTTTTATTTTTCGAAGGATTCTCTAAATTTCTATTTGGGTTTATTTTATTAAAAAAAAACTTTTTTAAATCATACAGTAACTTTTCCCGAAATAGAAAGAAAGAGCTCAACCTTTAAATAACTAAATTTAAATAAACAATTTTAGTCTGAATTATTTATTTCTGAAGTCTGCTTAGAAGCCTCCATCAAGATTTACAAAAATTAATAAGAGAGCTTTTTTTGTCGATGCTATCAATCATTTGAAAGATAGGCAACTTTTGAGATTAATTGTACGTAGTGTACATTCTTAAATTTACAATTTTATTATTATTTAAAAAATGTTATTTATGTTGATCAGCATAAAAATTTTATACCCAATTTATCACTGGATATGGTGGCCAAATTTGGTATTTCATTCCAATTTCATAAAAAAATAATCGACATAGCAAATCGTTAAGACTGAAGGATTTGAATTATTTTGAATCTTCAGAATTGTAGAACTTTGAATCGTACATTTTTTAAATCGAAGAGTTTTTAATTTTTTAATTTAAAATAAAAAAATTATGCGAGTTTTCAGTTTTGCCATTAAAAATGCTATCATTTGAGTGATTTAAATTTCATCAATTTGGAAAATGCACACTTAAAAACCGTTAACTTTTGATTTCAAAAATCATTACAATTGAGGAGTTAGTATTCACCCATTTTTCAAAATTAAAGAGTTTTCAATAGTGAATCTTCTACATTTGAGAGGACATCTAAAAAACCTTAGCGCATATGTATTTCGGAGTCTATATGCTGGGGGGTCAAACCAAACGAAAAAACTACGATGAACTAGATTCTCGGGACGTGCTTGAAAGAGGTTGAGACGTCAACTGTTAAATCAATCGGAAGCAATAACTAGTCTGACAGGAACCCCAAAGAGGGGTTAATTTATCTCTATTGCCTTTATCCGTTTAACTCCTACACGTCAGGATTTTGACATAACCTCAAAAACACCCAACACTATAACAATAATAATAAAACCCCACAACCACAAAATCCCGTAACCTCATTCAGAAGAAAAATCCGAAATCCCATAGCACCAGAACCTTGAAATCCCGAAATCATAAGGGTTACGTGAGTGAAGTCATGAATCAATTTTTGAAGTAATTCAAAATTTACCGCCAATAGCTGTTAGTTCAGACTCTGCCGCCAGATGGATGCCGCTAGCTACATTCTTACAATAAATGTCATTTTTTATATTTTAAGTACAAAAGGCTTGCAAGAGTGAATAGATTTTTTGTGATCTATCTTCAACTTATTTCGGCTCCGCAATACGCAGGTTTGTGGTTATTATTAATATTATTATATTATTAGCGACATTATCATTGTTATTGTTATAATATTATTTGTTAATTCTTAGTAAATATTATTTACTAAATGGACTCTTGAAAAGTCTCCAAGAGAGTAATTTTCGACTTTCTTGTCGAAAATGACATTAAAGACACGAAAAAGTTGCTAAATTATTTGCAAGCGAAATACAGTCTTGATGATGATCGCTTGGAAATAGTTGGAAGATACCTGAGCAGACACTTTCTTACACATTTCTATCAAAAATGGAAGCCACCTTTTGCTATTAAAAGCAAATTTGAAATGAAGTTTGAGAAGTGGCTTAATTCAGATTTCTTAGGAGACTTTTCAGAGCTAAAGAGAAGTCCTGGAAGAAGATTGAGTACGGAAAGCTTTGATGAAATCTCGGCTGCAACAAAGAAACGCAGATTGATGACCATAGAGGAAACTTATTCGGTAATCGAGATTCAAGAAGCATTTCTCCGAATAATGAGAACTACTGGAAGAAAAAAAACTGCTAATGCATTTGTGTCTCTTCTAACCGATACAAGTGGTGATTCAGATGATGCTTTTTATATCTATCCTTCGGATTATGAAGTTGCTAAAGCAAAAAAAGAATGTTATCCATCGCAGGCGCAGGTCCATATAACAGAAACAGAAGCTCGCATCAACCTTCAGTCTCTAATCGATCACTCAATAACATGACTTTCTAAAGACCCTAATTTAAAACATCCTCCTATAAACAAGAGGGTGAAAACTTTCAATTTAGATTTACTCATGAAATATGACTGTGATGGAGCTTCAGATCAGGGAAAGTATAATCAGATGTTTGCGGACGAAGATTCGTCAGATACGACAGTTTTCACGATATCGATGGTACCATTATGCCTGATGGTAAGTGAAAGTTCAGCAGTTGTTTGGAGCAATCCTCACCCTGGTTCTCCTAGACGATGCATACCAATAGCATTTATATTCGCCAAGGAGTCAAAGGAAGTGGCAAAAACAGAGATTCAAGAAATCAAACTCCACATTAAAACACTGAATCCAGCGAAGATCACTACACCGAATGGCGTCTACATAGTCAGAACTGACATGAAATTGACTATGGTTGAATGTATAATACATATAGGTTGTCTTTTGGATTTCAAAAATAGATGTGCAAGGACAGAGGAAAGACGAGACAGAAAAAAGTGGCTTTCTGAACATAAATGTTCAAAATATGAATTCGTTCATATAATTTGTTTATAAAATAAACGAATAATATACAATGACAATTTTTTATCTTTAAACATCACCACTTCTATATTTTAAGGACGATCAGTAACAAAAACGAATAATTTCTGTCTATAAATGGACAAACTGTGCATTTATTTATATAATTTGTTTATAAAATAAGCAAATTATAGCAGAAAACAAATTTTCATGTCAAGTATCATTTTGTCGATAAAATTAAGCAAATGCAATTTACTATTATACTTTTCAAGCAAACATTTCATGATGTTGACATTATTGTTAATAGAATTTGCTTCTAACAATTATATTTGAAAAACCGCTAATTATTTATTTTGCTACGATGATTTGACATATTTTTTCATGAAAAACAAAATTAATAAAATTATTTATTTACAGATAAAAAATTATAAGTGAAAAATGATTTATTTTGTCTTTTTGTTTGTTTATGTAAAAAACAGAAATTAATCAAAATTCAAAAATCTAATCCATACATGCTTTTACACAAATATCGGTTATTATTTCTATTGAAGAAAATTAAAAATCAATTAAGAATTATAGGCTGTAGGTGATTTTGAATAGTGAATTCCTTATCCAGCCCATTGTACGCCGCGCCGTGGGGACTGGTCACACTTTAGAATGAATAATCGTGAAAGCAATAAATCTATTAATATACAAAAAATAGAATAATTATATTTCAATTAAAAAATGTTGATGAAAATTAAAAACATTAATTTGAACCAGAGGAAACTAAATATTGACATTTTCAATCAAGAAGGTTTATTTTCTGCCAAAAAATACGAACTGACGATCAAAGACATACATTTTTAACCAAATTGTTGAATTTCGAACCAAAAATACAATCGTTAAATTTGCAATCTTTAAGCTATCAAACGATCCTTAAGAAAGTAGTTAAACTTCCAACCAATTAGTTAAATTTTGAACAAAAAAATTTAAATTCTTAATGAAAAATTCTATAGAAGAATTTTCAAGTGAAAACGATTCAATCTTAAACCAGATAGTATAATAGCCCCTTGGAGCGCTTCATTTATTGTGGAAAGTTCAAGCAAACAAAACCTTTTTGTAAAGTTGTTTAGAAATACAACTTTTAGTATTGAATTAAATTTTATCCTTTTTAAATCTTTTGAAATTATTCTATTTCTTACCGCTAGCCAGCAAGGTGGGTAAAGCCAGCAGTTCCATGGTAGAAATATTCGTGACATCAAATTTTTTCTTTTACAGAAATTGAAGGCTCATTAAAGGCTCTTGCATGACCCATGGCGCAATTTTTTAAAAACAACTCCTATCCTAAATAAACTACCCTAAATATTAAATATGCTATAATCTGAAAATTGAGTACACCAGAATTGAAGGCTCATTTTGGGCTCTCCAACGCCCCCAAAATCACTTAAAAGTGCTGACAAAATGCACTGAATATCCACTAATCATAAAGCTGAGTATATATAGCGAGGTAGTTTTTTAATAACGAGGGATCATTTTGGAAAATTGATTTTGGTAGCGTTGGAGAGCCTAAAAGAAGCCTTTAATTCTGGTTTGCTCAATTTTCAGATTTTAGCATATTTAATATTTAGGGTAGTTTATTTATGATAGGGGTTTTCTTTAAATTTCATTGTGGGTCAAACAACAGCATTTAATGAGCCTTCAATCCTGATGTATTTAGTTTTTTGATTAGTGCATATTCAGTGCATTGTATTAGCTCATTTTAGTAAAGGGTAGTTTTTTTATAGCAAGGGATGGTTTTGAAAAATTGATTTTTGGGGCGTTAAAGAGCCTAAAATGAGCCTTTATTTCTGGTGTGCTCAATTTTCAGATTAGACCATATTCAATTTTTAGGGTATTTTATGTATGATAGGGGTTATTTTTGAGAAATTGTGCCGTGAGTCAAACAAGAGCCTTTAATGAGCCTTCAATTCTGATGTACTCAGTTTTATGATTAGTGCATATTCAGTGCACTTCATCAACATTTTAAAGTAAGGAGTACTTTCCTAACGTCAAGGGATGGTTTTGGAAAATTGTTTTTAGATTTTGAACTGAAACGTTGAAATGCATACAAAAGTGTCGTTTTACCAAAAACTTGAAATCGAGCTTGACACCTACTCGCTCAATCTGAACAATTATTGCTTAATCAAAACTACTAATTGAGAGGTTTCATAAAATTCGAATTATAAGGCTTACTAAATGAATTAGCAGTTTTCTAGTAAAAATTATGAGTAAAGCTTACTAAAGGAAGTACTAGCCGACTTCTGTTGATAAAAATGATTACTTTCATATTTTGCACTTGAATTTCAAATAATTAACATTGACATAAGATAGGGGTGCAATTCCGAATAGCTGAATTCTCCGATTTTATTTAAACTCCGCATTCTTATGGACTTTGTTGTGCGTATTACGCATTTGATAGTGAAAATTGGCGACTAGGCCATCTTAATGGGGAAACAATGTAAAACCATAAAAGTCACACTTGCGTTTATCTAAGCCAATATGTAAAATTTAGCAAAATGTTCTTCAAAAGAGTTGTGGCTCCAATTGAGGTACGTATTTTTGTTTCGAACATTTTGTTCTGCGAGTGATAGTTTCCGAGAAAATGAATGATATATGGATTTTCATGTGAAAAACCCATAAACATCATGGATTTTTGAATTTATGTCAGCCAATATGCAAAATTCTGCTAAAATAATCAGACAAAACTTGTAGATCTCATTCAGATAAAATTTTCTTTTGAAGTATTTTTTTCCACGAGTCATAGGTTTTGAGACAATTAGTGATACATCTATCGATCAACTATTTCGGTACTGTGCATTACCGTGGCAACGGGTCCTAAGTGGCGACAAGAGTAATTGGGCACCTCTGTGAATAATTACCCACCTATTTCCAGCTTCTCGTGGGGAGCGGAAAGGCACCTCTTTGACTGTCTACAGAAATAATATTGGTCAAACACCCTACCGCTTTCCCAGTTCCCTTGGGGCCGGGAAGGCACCCCTGTGACTGGTCACAGAAATAATGTAGGTCAAACGCCTACCCCTTTTTAAGGTCCCATGGGTGGCGGGAAGGCACCTCTGTGACTAGCCACAGAAATAATGTTGTTCAAACCCCTACCCTTTTTCCAGGTCCCGTGAGGGCGGCAAGGCACCCCTGTGACTGGTCACATAAATAATGTTGGTCAAACACCTTCCCCTTTCCATCGACTTGTGGTGGGCGGCAAAGCACCCCTGTGACTAGTTACAGATATAATATTGTTCAAACACCCTACCGCTTTCCCAGTTCCCTTGGGGCCGGGAAGACACCCCTGTGACTGGTCACAGAAATAATGTAGGTCAAACGCCTACCCCTTTTTAAGGTCCCATGGGTGGCGGGAAGGCACCTCTGTGACTAGTCACAGAAATAATGTTGTTCAAACCCCTACCCTTTTTCCAGGTCCCGTGAGGGCGGCAAGGCACCCCTGTGACTGGTCACATACATAATGTTGGTCAAACACCTTCCCCTTTCCAACGACTTGTGGTGGGCGGCAAAGCACCCCTGTGACTAGTTACAGATATAATATTGTTCAAACACCTGCCTGTATACTCGATCTTCTTTTTTCATCATATCTCCATTGATTTCGGTTTGGCACCTAATCACGCTCTTCCCTGCGGGAAGGTTGGAGTACTTTAAAGAGCCTATTTTTTGTCTTTTTTTATATTTCGAAATTTTTTTCCTTGATTTGATTTTTTTTTAATATTCTTTTATTGTACAATACATTTGAATTTATTTAAATTAAAAATGCTGTTTAAATGCATTTGCCATGGTAACCGACTTTAGTATTCCGGATTCGTTCCTTAAACGGATCAGCACCTATTTTCTTGAGCCGTTGTTGCCACAGAATGCACAGAGATGGTCTGCGAGGTTGCTTTTGTGGACTCCTCCTCGTGAGAGAAATCGTCGCATCCACTTCCAAGAGGTCTCGACGTTTTGAGTGTGCGCTCCGGTATCACGATTCACAAACTGCTCGGAATGATTCACAGTTTTGTGGACGAAACCATGATATTCGAGGTTAATATAACCCTTCCAACAATCGGTGTGGATCTCCGTCCCTTACGCTACGTGCTTCTTTATCAATTCTATTGAAGTAGCCTGATCTCTCTTATTTTCGGGACAGATTTCTAATTGATAGCTGTGGGATGTCTTTTTTGGATCATTTTGAGGATTCATGATCCTTCAACTACACGCCCTCGCTCGAATTTTCGACGGCCGATCTTGCACTCATCTATTTCGATTACTTCAACGCCACCTCCGATGCGACCTTCCTCTTCGAATTTACTGTCAAGAGCAACCATGCAGATCTTCCTACAAAAAGAGAAGCGATCTGTATTAGTGTCCCGCAAAATCAACTGACAGTTTACGATGCAGCTTTTCCGGATCGTTTGTTTAAAATTGAACCCTACAGCGAAACAGTATGGAATGAGCAAGCAGGCCGCTGCCGAAATGTGGCATCTCTTAAACCACGTATTTTCCGCAACGATATTAGTATGACGGTACTTGTCTGCTTTCTGGCACAAGAACTGGCCACAAGTCATTCCAGAAGCCAAAACAGTAATCTTTTTCTTGTATTTTGAGCAAAATCGTTCAGTTGGAATGAGTTCAATTTATCGCAATCATTGAAGTGTATTTTCTCTTTTCTGGAGAATCATACTGATACTGAAAATAGTATATGCTTCATACATCTTGATCAGGACTCGGGAGCAGGAAACCTCGAAAATAATGAATGCACGCAAGAAGCACACACCGGCAAGTTCTATGAGCGTGGATGAAGGAGAAAGACCTCTCGCTTATTGCATTGAAAGCTGTTACATTTCGTCAGATGCACCACTAATTTTCTCAAAAAATGTGACTTGTAGAAAAAAATGTATAAGAAAAAAAATTTACGCCTTAATGAGATCTACAACTTTTATTTAGAATATTTGGCAAATTTGGTGTATTTGCTGAGTTAAACGCAAAAAACCTTTGTTTTTTAAGGGCTTTTTTCATAAAAATCGATGTAACGGTAGTTTTCTGCGAAAACTATAACTCGCAGATAAAAATGTTTAAAACAAAACGTGTGCACCTAGATAAGCTATCTAACTTTTTAAAAAATATTTAGCGATATTATGCGTATTGATGAAATCTATAACCTATGTTTGAAAGATTTTGCAAAATTTTGCATATTGACTTAAATAAATGCAAAAAATATGATTTTTATGGTTTTTTCATGGTTTTACCATGAAAATCGCCTTGTTGCCAATTTTAACTATCATATTCGTAAGCAGCGCGTCAACAAATTTTTTATGGCAATTGCGTATGTTGTTTAAAAAAATTGTGCGTAGCCATCACATTGACATTAACTCAAAGCATTTGCATGAAAGAACACATTTTTTCAACATAAATTGCAATGTTTGTCTATTTGTTAATGTATCATGTATATAAGAATGAAAACATAGAACAACCAAATTATTTTGATTGTGAGAGTACTTTTGCGTTGACTTAAAATGATCGTCATTATCTACCAACCGCTGTTATAGAGTTGGTAATGATTTTGTTAAAATCTCGATTTTCACATACTTTGAGTAAACATGTAATAAATAAATAAATGGAAAAGCAAATCTTTTAGAACCAAATGCGCTTTAAACTTAAGCGTACTTCAATTTTTAAAAATGCAAATCGGAGCTAAACTGAACGAAAAATATAAAATTCCACCCGTGCTACACTGAGAAAAAATACTTCAATGAAATATTGGTTTGAAGCATCAAACCGTTCTTTCGAGCTTATTAAAATGCATATAGAATCAATTAAAAAGCATATGCCATTGTTTCTTATTTTCCTAAGAAAAAAAATATTATTAAATTACTTTAACAAATGATAAGCCTCAACTAAAAATGTCAGATACCTAATAGTAAAATATTACAAAGCTAAATACACGTGCAATTTGAAGCAAACGATATGTCTTATAAATTGTTAGCATAATGCTCTCAATTCGGAAGTGCGATGCTTTCGTTGCAACAGTAAAAAATTTCAACTGTATAGTATACTGCCATAATCTTTTTCCAGAAATCTCAGCTTCAAAGGCGAAAAATAGTAATCAAAATCCAAAATACGTTTGTTTTCCTGAAATTTAATCTGATGAGTTTGCACATACTTTAACCTCTAACAGATACTTATTTGTTTTCCCGTGTTTTTATTGACATTCATTTTTTAGTTATATCAATGTTTAGTTTAATAACAATAAATAGTACTACCAAAATTATTAGATTTTAATGATGCAGAACTGTAATTTTGATCATATTGACTATCATACATTTAAAGATATGTATACAGTGTGTCCCATATTTATAGGGCCACTCCATTTTTTAAGGATAATTTTTTTTCTATTGAAACAATATGCACCAAATATTTTGAGTGGATAAATGAGTCGAATTAACGATTTTTCCTAAAATATAGAGCTCGCAATTCCATTCGTTCATTTATTTGGACATTTTTTCGAAAAAATAGGTGTCCCAAATTAGTAGGGCCACTAAAAAGAACTTCAATTTTTTTGAAGAATAATAAATAATTCGTAAAATAATGCAATTTAAAATATATAATATTAAAATTTTACTTCTTACATGCCATAAACATATACATATGTATGTATAAAAAACTAAATATTGTGCGTGAATTCCCAAAGTAATTTACAGTTGTGTTCTTCTTTTAATTTAAATTTTGCCCGAGGATTTTTCACATACATACTTTCCCACATACATTCTTTTTGGGTATTATCGACGTATTTTTCCTATTTTAAAAGTGTATATTCGCACAATATGTTCGAAATAAATATTTCTCCTATTTTTATTGCGGGGATCCCCGTAAGTAGCGGGAGTTTTTTCGGGTTTTTCTCGCTTTACCTGGCATGCACATATGTATACTCCTGGTATAAATAGGCTTCCGAATGCATTTTTGGCCAGTTAAATTGTGCTTGTGCGTTAATAATATTCGAGGTAACAGAACAAATATGGGAAGAGGGAAAGCATTGTCTGCAGAAGAAAAGGCGTCAATTTATGCGTATGAAAAATGTGGGAAATCACAACGTGAAATAGCGAAGCTTATAAACCGATCGAGAAATGTTATTTACCTGTATATAAAGAATAGAAGTAATCAAA
>NC_046662.1:112313612-112315550 GCF_010883055.1 Belonocnema kinseyi | reverse complement strand
TATAGATTCGTATTGTACGTTTATCAAAGGAATCGGAATTAGACAATTTCGTCAACATATCTTAGATACTCAAGGTATATTCATGCCCTTCAATGGTATTAGATAGGGGGCCGAAGATATCCATAGCTACCTGCTCATTTTGTTGAGTAGGAATGTCTGGGATTATTGCTTCAGCTTGTCTCGTAATTCTGACGGTTTTCTGCAGTTGACATTCTGAGAATTTTTTAACGTAGTCAATGACTTCATTTTCCAAGTCTCTCCATTCACCTAGTGTACTCGCTCTTTCGATGGTATTATTTTCGCCGTAATGCTGTGCCACAGGGGATCCGTAATATTCTTTGATCATGTCCTTTTTTCCTGATTATTTCATTCACTCTATGGTGCGTAACAATAACGGAAATCGCTACCAGGGTATTTGAAACACAAGAAGTTGAGCATTTATTCAATTTGAATTTTTTTTTCTATGGATGTGATTGTCGGGTTATTGAAATGGAATCAAAAAATACTTAATTGTCTTTCTAACATTTCTTGCAAAACCTCCTACAGTATGGTAAGTCATTTTTTCTCGTCACATAGTGGAAGTTAAATAGTACTGATGTATTTTGTGTGTCTTTTTTTTTGTATTTCCTTCCACAGCCTTCCGCCTGCATTAGGCAATCTGCGGCCTTATTTTTCTTCCTTTTTACATACTCGACTATGTATTTATACTCTTCAAGCCTCAATCGCCATCTTAGGAGTTTTGAGGAAGGATCTTTGACATTGTGCAGCCAATTTAATGATTTGTGGTCCGTTTGAAGTATAAATTTCCTTTCTAATAAATATTGTCTCAGTCTTTTCGTAGCCCATACTATAACTAATAACTCCTTTTCGGATGTCGTATCATTTATTTCAGTTTTATTATGTGTTCTAGATATAAAACAGCAAGGGTGTATATATCGAAGCATGGGTGCTGAACATAATGATTCTGTAAGAACGTCAAAGGCTGGTTCTAACTTGAATCCTAATTCTTTTAATTTTTGAAACATATCGATAAGGGTTTTATTATGTTCTTCTATGGTGTCTCGAATTACGACTATATCGTCTATATAGACGAAGCATGCTTTCCCTATGAGCCCTTGTAATGAACTGTCCATCAAGCGTTCTGTTGAATTCAAAGTGACCTTGGGCTGTCGAGAAGTCTGTATATTTTTTGAATTCTTTAGCTACCGGTATTTCGTGAAAACGTGAAATTAGGGCGAAGTCTGAGAAAAATGTCGATTTTCTAAGGTGATTGGAGTTTCTTATTATCTGTTGTTTCAAAAGATTATGTACGTGCTCTTGGACAAAGTTTCTGTAAGCTTCAGAATATTTGTAGGATCTGATGTTGACTGTTTTCCCGGAATTTAATGTTATCGCATGTTCAGTGAGGGTTGTGCATGATAAGAGGTCTCCTTCTAATGTAAAAACGGTGTTGTAGTTGGTGACAATTTTCCAAATAGATTCTCGGATGGAATCTTCGACGTGATCTAGGCGTGTATTTTCTTTTACTTTTCTAATTCTCTCGGTGTTGAAGGGTACCCCCCCCCCCCTTATTTTTAGACTGAATTACGTCGCGTAATTTAATGTTAGTGACAATGTCAAAACATATTTTCTTAGGTAGTCTTACCGGTTCAATTTTATATTAAAATAACGTAACTTGAACACAACTTGAAGACAAAGTCTTCCTTTATTAGATTGACAGATGAGCCGGAGTCCACTAATAGTCTGTATTCTCATCCATTTCGCTTTCCGGCGAGTGATCACGCCAATAATAACGCATTCCGTCAGGACCATCTAAATTAAATTTTTTTTCGTCAGACCAGATAATCTGAAAAGCAAGTAAAAGACCTAAGCTTTAATTACATAGGCTTGAAGGAACTAATTATTTGTTATGAGAAAAAATGCACTGTCTAAGTATGT
>NC_046662.1:112309068-112313512 GCF_010883055.1 Belonocnema kinseyi | reverse complement strand
GGTCACCCAAAAGTATACTAACCGACCAAGGACTAAACTTTGTTTCACAATTAATTCAGGACTTCGAAAACTTATTCAGAATACAGCATATTAAGACATCTTCTTACAACCCTCAAAGTAATGGATCACTTGAAAAATCACATTTTACAATTAAAAATTTGTTATAAACGAGCGTCGAAGACAACCAAAATGAATAGGTCAAGAACCTGGAGATCCTAATGCTTGCTCACAACATTATGAAGGATGAAATTACTGGTTGCACTTCATTTTAACTCACTTTCGGCAGAGAAGCTAATATTTACCTTCATCTCTGGCCATCATACCAAGCTTGAAGTATTCTGGATTGATCAAGTTATGGAAAAACAGACACCAACATTATTTTAGAAAAGCCCGAGAGAGATTTGCAGATTCAAAAAGAAAAATACAAGCGTCTTCAACCCTCAAAAATTGTTTTACCTCAACCTATATACAAACCAGGAGATTTGGTTAAACTTATAAATCACCAAAAACAAAAAAACTCTCCCCTATTTGGGTGGGCCGGCTCTAATCATAGAAAAGTTAGAAAATAATAATTATGTAGTTCTACTGAATGACAAAGGGAGCCGTATCCACGCTAACCAGTTAATGCCTTATTTCTGAGATGGGCACCTTGATTCCACTTTTGGCAACTCTGAGTTGGCAACTTTGGCAACTTTGAGCTCTGAGCTCTTGAGTAAACACCAAAGAGTAGAAATGCAACATTCTTGAAAAAGAAATAGGATCAGCTTGTCTGTTCGTCGATGAGTGGACCCTCCTAACTATTATCAACCTTACAGGAACAAACAATAGGGTTAACTCAATACAGCGAACCTTAGAATGGATCAGAGTTAACTGCAATAATTGCCCCGAAGATTTTGAAATTAAAACTTTCACTTCTCGCTTCAATAGGTTAAAAACAAAAGAAATATTATTGCATAATGTCCTAGGCTATAACAAAGGCATTATCCCCTCCACAATTCAGGTTAAAGAGCAGGGTTATGGGAGGCTGTGCTTAGGCACTGCAGGATAGTTCCGTTCATTCAATTGTCATATGTATATCGCCATACTGCACGTAATTAATAAAGTACTTCAATACGTTACGGCGAATTGACATTTTGTATACAAAATTGAACTTTTAATTCAGACCCGTTACAAAGTTTTGAATATTAAAAAAAAATTCTTTGATAAAATTATTTGCTTATACCATTTAAGATAAATAAATAATGTTTAACATTATGTTTAACAATGTTTCGATAATTTTATCATTTGTATACTTTCTTTTTCGGGATTTTTCTATCCTCGCCTGAAAAATTTTCCAGTTCAAACTTGAAAACAAATTTTCAGACACCAATCACATTAACTAGAAATGTGTTTCAGTGATTTTTGTAAATATTTCCAGCTCAATTTGATGGTATTAAAAATTTGTATCTTTGTTAATTCGGAAGTATATTTAACACAATTAATAAAACATTTTCTTGAAATAAATCTGCATTTATTTTTCTTAACTTTATATGATTGTGGTTCATATAATCGTAAATCTTTTAATCTATAGTACTATATTTTTTATTCAAAAACTCGAATTATTTCACGCAAAGCAAAATGTATTAAACCATTGACATAGAATATTGTATTAATAATGTGAAATTCAAAAGCACTGGCACTTTTGCATCGAGAGTATTTTTTTCTCAGTGTATGGTATATCTGGATGTACTTTCGTGTGCACTTTAACATTTCTATTATTACTGAAAATATTAATCGATTTCTATGAATATTTTTTCACCCTTTTCAAATTATATGAATAAACTAATTCTGCTCATTCAAATCATATCAATCTATGCTTTCATGACTTCAGTTTTTTTACCTGAGCTGCATCTCATAAAAATGAAAGTGTCATTAGTTACGAGCAATTCGATGAGCCCCCCATAGTGCCTCGCTCGTGAGTTACCCGAGGGCTGTTGAGAGTTTTGCGAGAATTCACACATAGCTAACACTGAGCAACACTGTGAAAAAATATTCAAAATTGCGGATGCAAAATGAAATCCCGCTTTCCAACTCTAATAAATCTCCTAAAGTCGGAAGACGAATGCAAGATCGGTCGCGCACTTGCAGTTTAACCTTCACAGTTTTTAAAAGATTTTTTTTTCGTAAACCCTTTACACGGAACTTTTTCATATTTTTGAAAACAACGTCTCTGGAAAAAGTTTATCATTGTTAAAATTTCCCTCGATAAACGAAGCGCCCAAATATTATGTAACATGAATTACACAATAGCTGGAAAACTAATTTTGATGCACTGTTTTAATAAAAGTTAGAACTTTTTTCTTATACAATCGTCTTAAAAATAAGTACTATAGAGAGTATTTCCTCTGAGTTTCGTAAAAATGCCTAAAACTGTCCACTTGAGCACGATTTAAAGAAGAAAAAAACAGAATTGAAATTCGGTTAGAAAACAAACTATTTTTCAATTTTTTCAAAAACTATAAATATGATTAGTTTTTCGGGAAGGCAAAAAATATTGTGAACCCAATTTCATGTAAGACTTTAGTGAAAAAATTTGTGTTCATTTGCCGTGCCAATTTTATGCGTTGTTATTCCACGAGGACACGAGGGGACATATTCCACGCATTGCAAGTTTGGGGCTACGAGTTTTCTTACATGAGAACGTAAATGCTCAAAACTGAAATAATAGAACGGATTATAGCGGGACCGGGTAGGAACTTGGAAAGAAACATCACATTTTCATATATTTTCGTGAAAAATAATTCTTACCTTATGTGTTTCTTCATATTTTTTATTTGTCAAAATCTATTTAATTAAATACATAGATAAACGTTTATTTTTCGGCCTCCTGGCCTTAAAAAATTGACTTGCTTACACTTCCATTTTTCACAGAATTTTTTTACAACTACGTCTTACAAAGTACCATCCATCCACACCTTATAACTAATCCGCTCGCTCCTATAGCCTAACCTTCCTTGCTGCGCCTCGTCTCGCACGCATTTCGCTCTTTTGTCGCTATGCCTCGCATTACCACCGTCTGTCTCCGAGGCTAACACCTAATACTTAACTACTATTTACAATATTTACATTTCTCTTACATCTACTTCCTCTCCTATTTACAATCTTTCCTTCTCCATTTCTCTTTCTTCTTCCTTCTCTTCTTTTCTATCTTACCCAACACCCCCTTCACACATGTTACTGCCCTTTGTCACCCTTTCATGCAACAATACCTCCATGCTTATCCCCCTCCTTTCCACCTCTTCACCAACCTTTGAACCAACTCATATACCTTCCTTCCTCGTGCATTTTTCTAACTTCATCCATTTGCAATCCATTCGTTCTAAAATACCTTTTCCTGTCCACCTCCATCTTTGCACCACTATGTCTGTTCTCCTTCTCCCACCAACACTCCCTTACCAATTTACTTCCCCCCCTTCCAAAAATTTCTCCTCATATTTACACGCCGACTCCCTGTTATAATCCCTAAACTCGTTCTTGCTGTCTCCCTTCTGACAATATACTTTGGCGTATTTCTTGCCAATCCCAGTATCCACTCTGCATACCTCTACTGTACCCTATTTACCTCCTCACTTACCTTCCAACTCCGCACCTCCACTCCGTAAAATAAGACACTCATCACTAGCGAGTTAAAAAATTTCATTCTCCTTTCAAAATCATATGCGAACAATCTCTTCCCCAGCCCCCACACCTGCCTTATCACCACATTTGCCCTTCTCACTCTGTCTTTTAAATGACCATCCACTCTCCCATTTCTTCGAAACAGGAAGCCCAGGTACACAAACTCTTTCACCTCCTGTACCGCTTTTCCTGTACCGCTTTAAAGCCTCTTCGCTCTTTGCCAACAGCACTATGTCATCTGCATATGCGATTGACTATATCCTGACTCCTCCTACCCTATATCCTCCTACCACTCCGACCGCTAGCTTACTTTCCATATCCGCGATCAAAATGGTAAAAAGCGTTGGGCTGAGCGGGCACCCTTGCCTCAAACCCCTAGTCATCCAGAATCCCTCAGAGATTCCTTTTTCTCCTCTCACCCTATCTTTCGTCTCCTTATATACCTCTTGATCAGGCCCCTCTTCACTCCCCTCTCCTCCATTGCATCCCACAACCTCCTCCTATCCACTGACGGGAACGTGTTCTTTAGATCTACAAAAAACGCGTACACTTTGGCACCCTTTTTGGTTAATTCTCTATCTGCTAACAGCCTATCTGCTAAAAACATTGCGTATATTTTGTACGCAGTATTCATGAGCGTAGTTCCCCTATAATTTTCCTGCCTCACCCTATCCCCTTTCTTGAAATGTATCCTTAAAAAATTTTCTGCATTCGTCGCTCCTAACCCCTGTCATAATTCCCCCACTAGCTCTTCCTTTCCTTTTTACTTTGACCGCCTCATGTAACC
>NC_046662.1:112301131-112308968 GCF_010883055.1 Belonocnema kinseyi | reverse complement strand
CCCCGAAACAAATTCCCCTGCACTTCCTTCCACACCTCCTTCTCTTCGTCCCATACCCACATTTTCTCGTCTATTTTTATTTTCCGATACCCTAACTTTACTGCTCCCCCTTCGCTCCTCTCCTTCCTAGCCCTGTCATTTAGCATTCTCTGAACCTCCCTTTCCTTCCTCGTCAAATCTTGATCGATAAAAACCTTATTGTCCTTTATCCTATTTTTTTATGCATTACCCCCAATTTTTCTTCCGAGCTCTCCAATTCTACCACCTCCTCTTTATTCGCCTTTCTCTCCTCCATGCTAACATTCCCTGCCTTGCCTTTAACCCACCCTATGATCTGTAGCAGCGCTTCCACCCCGTATCTTTCTTCCCCTCTCTTGAGCTTCAATCCTCTTATCACTATATTATTTCTCCTATCTGCCTTCAATTTTCTCTCCATTCTCAACTCCATTGCCCTTATCCTTTCCCTATCCGCTCTCTCCTCCTTTAAATTCCTACGCTCTCCCATTTTCTCTTCTATCATGATCTCCACTTTCTCCCAAATACCTTGCTTCTCATCCTCCCCCTGTCCACTGCTTCCCTTTCCGTCATGTCCTCCAGTGTCTCCAGCCTTTTTTCCGCCCTTTCCTTCCACAACCTAATATCTTCTTCCATCTTCTTTAGTCTATCCTCTTTTTCCTTCCTACCGACACCAACTCCCTCTGCAATCCTTCTACTTTTCCCCTCAGCTCTTTTACTTGCTTTCCCCATCTCTCATCTCTTACCCTCAGGTCCTCCCTCATACTTTCCATCTGCTCCATAGCCCCCTTTACGTCCTCCCTTAACCCTCCGATCTCCGCCTCACTTGCACTGGACGCTCTATCCCTTGCCTGATCGCTTCTTCCGCTCCGATTCTTCTCCCTCCCTGTTGCGCCACTTAACACCGGGCCATGCACAACTGTGCCGTCGTGTCTCTCTGGAAATTTCCTCCCCGTCTACTGCCAGTACTGCCAGTACTCTCGCTGCCCACCTCCCGCTCGTCCGTCGGTAACTGTAACCGCCCACAGATGTCACTTAAGGCTGCTGCCGCTTACCGCCCTAAAATTTCAGTTTCTTTGCCCTATTTCACCTCTCACATCTCATTTAGCCACCCTTTCCTTACCCCTAACATCCCGCATCACTACAAGAATCTCCCTTGCCCGTCATGAAGGCCCAAAAACCTAAACATAAAACTACCCCGCTTCCTTGCAAACCTAACCTCACTTTCCCTATTTAGCCAACCCCCCCCCCCCCCCCCCCCCCCCCCCCCCCCCCAACTAGAATGTAAATTAATTTCTTTCTTCCCAATGTACCCTTCACAACCGTACTCACCTCCTAGACTTAGGACGATTTAAAGAAGAAAAAAACAGAATTGAAATTCGGTTTAGAAAACAAACTATTTTGCAATTTTTTCAAAAACTATAAATATTATTAGTTTCTCGGGAAGGTAAAAAATATTGTGAATTCAATTTTATGTAAGACTTTAGTGAAAAAATTTGTGTTCATTTGCCGTGCCAATTTTATGCGTTGTTATTCCACGAGGACACGAGGGGACATTCCACGCATTGCAAGTTTGAGGCTACGAGTTTTCTTACATGAGAACGTAAATGCTCAAAACTAAATTAACAGCACGGGTTATGGCGGGGCCGGGTAGGAACTTGGGAGGTAATATCACATTTTCAAATATTTTCGTGAAAAATAATTTTTACCTTATGTGTTTCTTGATATTTTTTATTTTTCAAAATCTATTTAATAAAATAATATATTGATAATTCTTCATTCTAATTATGAGCGCCTCGCGTAATTGAAAAGAGTAATCGGTTATGTGTTACGACGTTCCTATTCACATAAAAAATAATTAGACTACGCTCATCAGGTTTTGATGGAAAAAGAATGCTGACAGATTATTTTTCTATTTTAAAACATGATTTCTATCAGTTTTGATCTTGAAAATTACATTTTTAGGTATTTTCATGATCATATACGTAATTCGCTGTCATTTCCTACATAGTTTTTTGTGAAAAACAGCCGGGAAACAGCTTCCTTGATGGCACCGGCAAGACCGTTCTCTGCTGGCGAGGACAGTGTGAACTGCACGTAAAGAAATTACCATTCTTAATATGAAAGTACAATGGGAGAAAAACATTTGAATATACGCCTGTCCTAAACTGCATCACTGTTTGAAGAATTGAGCTTGTATGGAAAGGGATACGCAAACAACGTGGCTTAAAAAAACGTGTAGCAGGCTGCCAAAAGAACCTGCTAATTAACAGGTGCATCCGTGGAGAAAACTGGATGATCAAAGTTAGAAGGTAAAAATTTACAGAGCCAGACATTCCTTTTACATGGTTGAACAGTCCTTCCAAAATTTTGTCGACACAGTTAAAAATACTCTGATTTTATGGCGAGTCTGACTTTTATAAGAACATCAGAAGCCATCGCGTATGGTCAACTGCTTTATTTTTGCGCGTCAATCATGCGCGTGAAAATTTAGAAGTCACCTAACCACCATGCAGTAGGTTTTATCCGTGAAGAAAAGAAAGCTTTTACCCTATATTATTCAGGTGTAAAGTGCGTGAATGTGTTGAGGATTTAATTAAACCATCTCATTGTATAAGTACCTTTTTTAAATACGTAATAGTAATAATAATATTTTACATAACTAATGTGACATTTGAGATATTTAATTCTAATCTTTTTTAGGTTAATGCAAGTTTGCACTAGATTATCAGTATTTCAGTAATCGCTGATAATTCCAACATCAATCTATTTAGCTTAAACTTGAATTGTATTTATTAATTTAAAAGCAAATCTTTATCTTTCAGTTCTAACCTCTTTCTACGCTTGAGATCCATGAGATTCGTGTAGGGACACATGGCAGGGCCAGGGTCTTTGGACAATATATTTAGAGGTAATTAATCATCACGGACAGATCCACTTTCTTTATATTTATTTATATCCTCATTAAAGATTGAAAGAAAATTTATATCTTCAGTTGAAAACTAATCTTGTTTTTTAGAACTTTTCTTTTTTGATGTAAAAAATTATTTTTTAAACCTAAAATTGAACTATTTTCTTAAAATTTTATATTTATGTGTTGAAAATTCTATTGTTTTATATAAGAAATTCCTCTTTTTGGATAGGAAATTAATCTTCTCAATTAAAAATTCCATTATTTGGTTAAAGATGTATGTATTTTGTTGACATTTTATTTTGAAGGTATAAAAGTAAACGTTTTGATTTAAAAATTAACTAGTATTTAATTGAAAATGCACTGTTTCATAGAAACTTCATATTATTGGGTTTAAAATTCCATTATTTTGCATAGAAAATTCGACTGTTTGTCTTGAAAATTGAACTGTTTCGCAAAAGATTATTTTTTTCTAGTTGAAAGTAAATTTTTCAATAAAAAGTTAAATCTTCTATTGTTGTTCAAAAATTAATATTTTTAGTTTAAAAATTTAACTATACTGTTCAAAATTGGCGTCATTTATTAGAAACTTATTTGTTTTGTGATTCATAATTTTAGAAAAAAATTCGTATCTTTGGAGAAAATCAAACATTTTTATTAAAACTTCCCTTTTGAGGAAAATGATTTGGGGGATAATGAAATTTTGGTTAAAACTTTATTATTTTCGGGTGAAAAATTTTATTCTTTTATACAGAAAAATCGTCCTTTTGTCTTTGAAATTCAAGATTTCTGTTGGAAAGTCAACTATATGATAGTAAATTAAAGTTTTTTTAAACTATTAGTTTTTTTAAAAATTGAAAATACTTTTTAATTTTAAGGACGTTACACATTTTCTGTAGTTTTAGTATACTTAAAAGTCCTTGAATAAATAGTAGCATGGTGGTACTTTCGATAGAGTAGGTTGTAAATTTAAAGGTGGGGGGGGGGGGGGCTAAAAACTTAAATCTTGCAAGACAATCCAACTATTTGGGTAAAAGTTCTTTTTTTGTATTGAACAGGCTACTATTATTTTCTTGATTCAGAATTCATTTTGATTGATTACAAATTATATTATTTGGTAGAAAACGGAACAGCTTTGCTAAAATTTCATTCCTAGTTTAAGGTTTATTTCTTTGGATGAAAATTTAACCATTTTTTATGAAAATTCGTTTCATGCCATTTTAAAAGTAAATGTTTTACAATGACAGTTAAAATATTCAATTCAAAAAGGTAACAAATTGATCTTTTTTCGGTGAAAATTAAACTATTTGGTAAAAGAAATTGCTTTTTTAGTTGAAGTTCAAAGTTTGCATTCAAAATTTAAATATTACATTTAAAATAAACTTTTAAAGTGAAAGTTCTACTGCTTTGTAGAAAGTTCGTCCTTTTGCCTTGAAAATAAAAATATTTGGCCAAAAATTAAACTTTGTTAATAATTCATTTTTATTGTTAAAATTTGGTTTATTCGAAAATGTAGCTATTCCACGTTTTCTATATTGTGGTGAAATTTGAGGTGAGTGGATTGTAGAAGTGTGTAGAAGGGTGTTGACGTAAGAGATTAATTGAGGGATTGTGAGACTAAAAAGGGGAGTTAGATATTTTGGAGGATTGAGACAGATTTGTGTGGAAGTTGAGGTTAGGTTGTTTGGAGATTTGTGCAGGGTGGGAGGACTGTGTGTTAATCGGGTTGGTAGTAGCAGGGTTGGGTAGCGACGCCGAAAGGCGAAACAGGTACCAGACCGCGACGGTAGATAGAGGCAGGGAAGCATAGAGGCGGGAGAGTTTGAATTTGATTCATGGCTAGCGGAGCGAGTATCTACGCGAAAAAAACAGATCTAGGGCAGGACGTGTTCAGTGCGCCGGAAAAAGAGATAAAGGAAAGTAAGGCAAGTAAAAGTATAAGATAACTATAGAAAATGAGAGATGAAGAGCAAAAAGCGTAGGTTCAATTAAGGCTTTTATCAAAAGGAAGAGAGGAGAGACGGAAAGCAGTAAAGAGAAAGAAGATATCGGTGCTAGCGTGAGATATCAAAAAATGTTTATTTCGCCGTCGAAAAAGCAGAGTTTGGTAGGGAAGACTGATAATAGTAAGTTGGCTGACGGAAGCGGAGATGAAAGTGAAGTTCCGATGAAAGAGGAAAGACTAAAGGAAATCCGCGAAGTGATGATAAGGGTAAGGGGGATTTATGAAGAAAATCAGGAGAAAGGGGATAGGATAGTACTAAAAGTATTGATGCTAAGGCAGAGATAGAGGAAGATAGTGGGGGTTTATGTGAATGGTGATATGCAGGAAGAAGCAGAGGAGATAAAAGAAATTATTGAAGGAAATAAAGAAGATATTAGGCTGATGATAGGTAGGGAATTCAATGCGAGAACAGGAGGCAGAGGAGGAAGAGAATAAGGAGAAGAGGGAGAAAGAAAATCCAAAGATATTGAAGAGCTTGGAGGAGTTGGGATGGTTTATCTTAAACGGAAATATAGTAGGAGATGAGAAAGGAAAATACACGCTCAGGAGGTGAAAGAGGAAAGGTAATAGATTATGTGATAGTGGGTAATGAGGTAAGAGAGAAGGTCAAGAATCTAGACGTAGGTGATTATATTGATTCGGATGACTTTACCTTAATAGTGACATTAAAGGGACAAAAAAAAAACAATAGCAATATGAATAAAAAGGGAGCAAATGTAAAAATTATAGGAAAAGGGGATTGGTCAAGGGAAGGAAAAGAATAGTTTAGAGAGAAGGTCAGAAATATCAAAATGGTAGAGGGAAATGGGGACGAGTAGATATAAAAAATTATAGGAGAAATAAAAATGGGAGTAGAGTGCACAAAAAAAATGAAGTTAGTAAAGGTGGGAATGGAAGTGGGTGGTGTAAGGATTGTGAAGAGAAAAAAAGCAGGTCAGAATGGATTTAAGAAAGTGGAGAAAAGAAAACTGTAATGGAGAAGAATATAGGAAAAAAAAGGAGTATACTGAGTTGTGTTATCAAGAGAAAGTGGAAGAGAATAAAAGGTTTGAGGAAGAGGCGGAGAAGGCTAGGACGGAAGAAGAGGCATGGAAGGTAGTAAATAAAGACAGAAAAAGAAAAAAAAGAGTAAACTAAGATGTTCAAATGGTAGAATGGAAGAAATATTTTTGGATTTGTTAGGAGGAGTAGAGAGAAAAGTTATAAATGGAGGAAAATATAGTAGAGAAAAAGATGAGGAAGAGAACATTTCAAGGTAATAAATACTCAAGGTTTTAGGAATAATGTAGGAAGGAAAGGCAACTGGTATAGATGAGATTCCACATGAAGTACGGAAATATGGAGAGGAGGAACTAGAGGAATGGGCATGGATAATTTGTGATTGAGTATGGAGAGGAGAGGGGAGGCCAGAGTTATGGAACAAAGGAGTAGTTATACCAATAGTAAAGAAAGGCAAAAGAGAGGAGCTTAAAGATTTTAGGGGATTGGCGCTGATGCCAACACTGTAGGACGCCAGGATATATGGTGAGAGAAAAAGCGCAAAGGGTTAAGTTAAGTATTAGAGCGGGAAAGAGGGCATGGAAATTTGAAACGAAACTGAGGAAGGGAAAGGGAGGGGAGTTGGCGAGAAAGTGTTTGATGGACGCAGAAGAGAGGAGAGGGAGGGCGATCGAATTAAAGAGATGGGAAGAAGAAAGGAGGGACTTCTTTAATGATAGAGAAATAGAAGACGGGACTAGAGTAAACTATGAAGAATTGGAAAAATGTGCGAGGGAAAGACAATTAATAGAAAGATGGGAATGATTGAGGAATTAAAATACAATAAATGGTATAAGATGATAAAAAAGGAAGGAGTGCCAAAGTATTTAGAAAATGGATGAGGAGAGAGATGCTGGAACAGAATAGCAAGATTTAGATTGGGAAACGAGGTAAAAGAGAGGATGTGCTGGGCAAAAGAAGAAAACAGAAAGTGAAGAATATGTGAATGGTAGGAAGAAACATGGGAGCATGTACGGGAAGGATGTAGGAGAGGAATGGAACATCAAGGAAGCTGGCAAGAGAATGTTGTTAAGATTCTAGGGGAGGAGGGATTAGGAGAAGAATGGATGAAGGAGTTGAAGGGTGCTAGAGGAGCGAATGAGAGAGAGTGAAAGAATGCATGTGAAAAAAGGCAAATGGAGGTATAAAAAAGTGGAAAAAAGAGGAAACGGAAGTCGCTTAGATTAGAAACATAAAGATTGTAAGTAATGGTAAGGTAAAAGTTAAGTAGACTAAGATGCGTTTGCGTTCTCATGCTCTCTCTCTCTCTCTCGCCTGTATTCTCGCTTTCGTCGCTCGCTCACTCGTTTGTTAACAGGTCCTAAATTGCGCTATCGCAGGAAATAGAAATAAGGAACTAGATATAAGACTGTATGTAAATACTTGTAAATAATTGTATATATATATATATATACGAGGGTAGTTCAATAAGTCCTTAGAATGACCAACAGTCAGCACCACTCCCGACTAGATATATGGTGCAGTCACAGTCCACATCTTCTGAGTTTACGTGTTTTTATAACCAATTGAAAAAAAAAAATTGTTCGTTAAGAAAAATGGAAAAAAACGAGTTCAGAGCGGTAATCAAACATTTTCATTTAAAGGGTTTAACTCCATATGAGATAAAAAATGAATTGGACTAAGTTCATGGCACATCTGCCCCTGCCTTAGCAACGGTTTATAACCTGGTAAATGAATTGAAGCGTGGTCGTACATCAATAAGTGACGAACCACGTTCAGGAAGGCCCGTAGAAGCAAGTACTCCTGAAATTATCAATAAAATCCACGATATGGTGTTGAAGGATAGAAGATTAAAAGTGCGTGAGTTAGCTGAGGCCACAAGGATATCTATAGGTGCAGTTGTTTCA
>NC_046662.1:112292325-112301031 GCF_010883055.1 Belonocnema kinseyi | reverse complement strand
TTCAATGGCTATAATTGAAGAACTAAAATTCGAATTGGTCGAACACCCACCGTATTCACCAGATTTAGCCCCCAGTGACTTTTTCTTATTTCCAAACTTGAACTTTTGAGGTAAAAATTCTACTTCTTTTTAGAAAATTAATCTTTTTGGCTTGAAAAGTAAACTTTTTAGTTGAACAATAATATTTTGTTTCTTGTTGATTAAACCTTTCGTAGATAATTTTTCCTTTTGGCTTTAAAATTAAATAATTTTGCTGAAAGACTGTGTTTTGTTAAAATTCATCTTTTTTGGTAGAACATTAATCTTCTGGGTAGTCAATTCACCTGATTTGTTAAATATTTAACAACTTTCTTGAAAATCCATTTATATTATATAATGATTGTTATGCTATTTGATTATTTATTATTTTTCTGGGGAATATTTATGGGGCGGATCAAAACGAAGAAAATCAGATGGTAAACAACGTTTGTAAAGTTTAAGTATTGTAGTTTCAGTATTTAAGCATTGAGCGTTTAGTATTACTTTTTAGATTAATGTTGAAAAAAGGCTATAAGTGTTTGTGATCCAAATTAAATCAATTAAATTAAATTAATTATGATTAAATTGCGTTGTCTCTTATGTACAGTCTCTTTTATCTCGTAATTGAAAGCGTTGCTTGTTCATTGGCGTGTTTTTATGTTAAGTAAAGTGCAGTCCAGTAACTTACCATGTAAGTTCTATATAATAAGTTATATATGGTAAAACAAACTATGAATTTATAACTACTGTATTTAGCGAATTTATTTATAATTTATTTAATGTTTTTGAACACCATATTGAATATTGCATACTTCATATCTGAATTCGTATATGAAATTATACTCATTGAATAGTACGATAACTTTTATCGATTCATGAATAGTATTTATTATATATCAATCATCAGTAAAAAATAATAATCCGTAAAAAAGCGTTAAAATTGAATTCATAACTTTTGTTTCTAATTAATTACATTTTTAAGTATTTTGATACGAATAAGTAATTTTTTATTAAAGATTATTATCGGAATGCTTACACGACGGCCCGAAACGATCGAGTCGACTCAGTTTTCAGCGGGTCGTCTTTCGGGACGATACTATGAGTCCTCTATTCTTATGCGTGACACCTCTTCCTTTATCTGTCGCACTACGCAATTCTTCTGGACACTTCTGCGGCGAAAATAATCAGCGCAAATATAAGGTCACTCAAGCGTTTTCCATGAATGGCCTGAAGATATATGCCTCTGGCGCACAGTGGCCGATTCTGGATTCAAGTGTTGATAATTTATGTGTAGTGTCAATTTTGATCCGATTTGAACCGCTCCTTTCTGAAATTCTTGTGAATACTTCTAGTTTTAAAAAACGCAGCCAGAATTAGGTTTCGATTTTTCAGAATACTGCCTAAACTAAAAAACCATCAGAAATCCTCATAGCCAGTGACCTAAAAATACCCGTACTAATTTTGTCTAAATAATGAAAAAAGTAACAGACAAAATTCAAAGGTATTGTCTTTTCAATGCTGGTATACATTGCTAAAGTTTTCGTAGACTTGAGTTGAGTGAAATCGTGACCGGACATAATTCCTTTATTTGCCATTGTGCTTTTTCTCGTAGGATCAACCGGTACTATAAGTGTTTTGAAAATAAAGTTTTTTTCATTTCGCTATATGTTGTTTAAACACTTTATTGAAAATAAGTAAAAATGGTGAAACAAAAAATAGGGGTACTCTTTTTTTTACTTATTTACCAATTTAATTGTCATTTTGATGCCACCTATAACCGGCGCTCAATACGGGCATTTTTAGGTCACTAGCTATGATGATTTGCAGTGGCTTTTTAGTTTAGGCAGCGTTCTGACAAATCGAAACCTAATTCTGGTTATGTTTTTTAAAACTACAAGTATTCACAAGTATTTAAAAAAAAGCGGATCAAATCGGATAAAAATTGACAATACACAGAAGTTATCAACACTTGAATCCAGAATCGGCCACTGTGTGGCGTAAGCAAACTTCCACTCACTCGCTTTTAATATCCTTAATGGATACATAGGAGAGATTGGTATGAACTATTAAAAAATGTTCTAAGGTTAATCTAAGCAATAAAAATCTGCCCGCTGCGCGTGCATATTCTTATCGCCCGCTGAACCTAGGATCGCTATTGTGGTTTGTAAACTTCACATTCTTTTCCAGAGATTTCAAAAACTTTCTTTTGGTGTAAGTACAATTATTTAATCATTTAATATTATATTCTAATAAGCTTAGTAACTGCACTGTTTAATATGCACAATAGTGATTCCTGAAATAGTTCGCTATAGCCTAGTTTGCTATTGTCTTATTGTAAAAATAAGTATTATAATATTTTAAAAAATAGGCAGAACCTAATAATTTAGACATCTTCCGGACTAATGGTCAAAAATTATTTTTTAAAAACGTAAAGATTACATTTCGGAAAAACTGCTTGTTTCTCTCATTAGCCCTTAAACCAGGCTTAAAAAAGAAAACATTTTTTTCATTTTAAAGAAAAAAATTATCATACAAAGTATAATCTGCGATTGTCTGCGAAATAATACAGTTAGAAATAACCTTAGGAAAACCGCCTCCAATAAGAAAGTCCTTCTATGCATATGTGTAGTTAAAAGAAGATTTCTAGGAAATTTTAGATAAATTCCCTGAAAGTTGAGGAAAATATGTACATTGTGATATAGTACGCGATTCGGGCAGATTATTTAACCGAGGGCCAAATTCTACCTGCGATAATGAGATTATTTATAATTTTTATATTATCATCACAGAAGGTATTAGATTATAGTAAAATGTGACTCTATCCCCCAGTTTTTGTCAAATTTGCACATTTTGGAATCCCCGGAATCCAAGAAATTAGTTTTTACGAATGTGTGCCTGTATGCCTGTTTGTCTGGATATATGTATATATGTGTGTCTGTCTGCATGTCTGTGAGCACGATACTTTTGAAAAAATCATTCTTTAGATTAAACTTTGGTACACTCTTTTAGTGTCCTTAACCAAATAAAATCGAAAATTACCAGAGTTATGGCATTAACAAAATTGCCAAAACACATGAAAATGAACAAATATTCTCAAATATATAACTCCAATCTAATACAACCCTGCTGAAGGTTGGTGACCTTTTTAGCATAAAATATTCACCAGCTATGGCTCTCGGTTGAAACTAATTGCCCCCCCCCCCCCGCTCTATCCTCATGAACCGAAGTTTTGTGGCACTGTTGCAACTAGACTCTTCACCCTAGACGCTTTGAGAGACAGTTTTAGTCAATTATTAGGAGATGAAGCAATAGTGCACCAGAACTTAATTGAATTAAAAATGTCTGGGTCACTGAGGTTCGGGATATAATTTAGAGTTTAAAAAACGGGAAGGCTGCTCAGTTGACCATATGTGTAAAGTATAAATAATAATAAGAATAAAATTGGAAATGAGCAAATTCAGTTTATGGAAAAACGATGACATCCTGTTTTTCTTTCCAGATGACGCCCAGAAACATAATAACTCTGGTTCTCTCACTGATTAAGAACGTGGAAGTCATAGAAAGATCCTCAATGTTGTAGTCAAGGTCGATCTCTTTGCTAATTTTCATGGTGATTCCGTTAACCATAAGGACTGTCTGTTCTGAGCATGCTCTCAAATTATCGAGGTAAGGTTAGGACAGATATCGAGCATGGATGAAATTTTCTGATGCAGCGGTGTCGTAGAGCGCCGGAGATGTAATTTCTTGCGAACTGCACTAGGACACGCGACAGTCAACTGTGGATCATAGAGGTCGAGAGATCTCAAGACCAGGAAAGTGGCACCTACGCCCCGTAGATGATCGGTACATGGAACCAGAGCCCCACAACGAGCGAGAAGAGAAAGCCCGACAGGTACAAACGCGGTACCAGAAACGCCATGCCGGCCCGCGGGCACCACCAACTCACGCTGTCGGTGCTTGGGTGTACGCGTTAAACCATCAACAGTCCAACTAGGCAGCGTGGTTTAATGCAGCTCTCGCGCCAGTCCGAACCGGCCCGCACCAAATCGTCGGATTAGCGAGACGCAGCGATCGCCACTAGCAAATCAGGGTCACCTTGCCGCCAAATATTTATCGTATCCCGAGCAAATATATTTTCGTCCAAAGCATGATACCACCGGGCGTTATAGACTTCGAGACCGTCGGCCGGTACCCTACCGGGACGCTCGCCCATACGCACCTCGGAGGAGGAGCTGAGAAAGCAGGATATGTAAATATGTGAATAATTTTTAGTTAATCCTCTAGCTATAAATCATATTTTCGACTCAGCTTGTATTTTATTCCCTCTTTACGTGATTATTTTCATCTAACAAGTAATGTCTAAACGAAGGTCTATCCTATAAGGGGGTGAAATTGATACACGCCACTGGCATGAAAGATTATATCGATGGTTTCGGATTTTGAGTTTTCTCTTTTTACAGCTACATCTGCTTGAGTCCTTTCCTCTTGAAAGTAACGAAGTGCTAAACTTGAAAATACCAAACACTTTTCATCCCAACCCATCGTTAAAGACGACCTTCGTTTAGCCTATTTGCTTCAAAACCAATTTTGATGAAGATTTGAGCGGAAGTTATTCCTCTTTTCCAAGGATTCAATTTACGTTTATTACCCCTATTCAGAAATCTCGGGCCCATCTGCCAGCCAGACGGCACTCTTAATACGTTTCTCCGGGTCCCTGGGAAAAACACAGACCTAGTCTACGTGACAAATTCCTCGTTTGCCGAAAGGCCCAAATTGCTGTTTTCTTTTCTCCCATAAAGATTTCTCTCGTCTCTAGCTTTACGCCTCGCCCCCGGCTTACACGCACATCTATCTCTCTCATTCTTTATCTTCTTCTCACTGTACCACTACCTCTCCCTTCACTGCCCCTTTTCTGTCCTTGTCTCTCCTACTCACAGCAGCCTTTGAAACAAAACGAATGTCTATACTTCGTATTTTTCTAATAAGCTGGCCAACTTATTGCGAGAAAGAAAGAAGTATTAGATTTTTCGGTCAAATTTTTAAGAAAAGAATGTAATGCCATTTATTAAAATTGCCATCAATTCGAATCCTTTTTTTCGTCATAATGCTCATCAATAAAGCACCGTTTCTTTTCTTAAACGAGCTGAGTCGAACGTTTATTAGCATATAGTTATTAGTTATTATTTTACTGTTTTAATATTTCTATTATAATAATATGGTATGAAGAATAACAGAATTATAATACTAACATTATTATATTATCTTTATTTTGTTTCTTTACTATTAGTTATTAGGTATTTTAGTTCTAATTTTAGCACTATATTATAAGAGAAAGCGTTGTCCTATTCAACTTTATAATATCGCATTAGAATACCGTATCCTAATCATTGATGAGTTTAATCGGCGAACTTTAATTCCAACTATATTCTTGTAATTTTGCATTTAATTTTCTCATAAAAATTAGCCATAAGTTTAGCGCGCCCCAATCAAGTCATTTAAGCCAGCGTCGTCGTGGTGGCTACCTAAAATGCCTGATATCTGCTCTCTTAGCGTTACAAAAATCTTAATCTAAAGTATACAATAGTATAAAAGTCTTTATTTCTATTGAATCATTACAATAAACATAAGAGTGAAAACGAAAATAATCCTGTATTACAACATATTAACAAGTGTAAAGATATGAGAAATGAAAAAGAATAATTACAGTATTAGAATCTAATAATAAATGTGAAGGCATGAGAATTATTTATCTTCTAAAAATTAACATAGAGTAGAAACAGTAGAATATAATAATAATAATAATAATAATAATAATCATCATCATCATCAATAATTTGTTAAAGAACGTAAAATCCTTAATATCTATAAACGATGGTAATTGAATAAGTAGAACTCGTATTCCGGCTACTACTAAAATTATGTGTTTGGTTCAAAAGTAGGAAAATTACTTCGCTTTGATGGAATTATAGTCGCGGCTAAGTGATTAATTTATCCGTAAAAGAATTTGTAGCAAAGAAAAGTAAGGTAAAAATGAAAAAGTAAATGAGATTTTTCTGAAAATGTAGTGGCTGGAATATTGAGTACGATTCATCATTCATTCGTTGTGCCATCCCTGGCGCATCACATCCCTTGAACCATCACGTGATACGTGCGTGGTAAACGAAGGTCGTCGTAGCGGCAGAGGAAAGGAAACTTGGCGAAAAAAACATGAAAGTGAAAGTTTCAGGGGTGAGACATGAAGGGTTCCTTGCGTCTGCCGCCCATTATAGCCAACGGCGTATATCAACTGTCCCCCCAAATGGACAGACCTTCGCTTACCCGCCTTCGCGGCTGTCTGCGCTATAGGTAACACTTGTCCGCGTTATGCCTGCATTGTGAGATCTCGCCTGAGATCTGTTGTATTATAAGTGTAATGTTGCCGCCTGAGCTCGTTTGGTGAGCCTGATCGGCCTCATCGGTTCTGCTGGCCGCCCCGCGGCGCGAGTGGTGCCTTCTGGCTCCTGAGTGAGCCTGTGTAGCTTTTGCTCCTAGTATGCTCCTTATCTCCTCTGTCCTTAGTAGCCTGTTATCAGGTGGGTTACCCCCTTGGCTTGAAGTGGGTGAAACTGCTCATGTTGCTCCTTCAGAAACTGGCATAATAGTAAGGGCTCATGCGGCGACCCTGTGATTTCCGGCCCGGGCGATTGCGGGCCTCTGCCTGGTGGCTTCTGGTTCATCACCTTTTCTGGGCGGGGGTCTTGCTGGAAGCCCGCCGTTTTCCTCGTCCTCAACTGCTGGGGAATCCACAAGCGCCTGTTCGGCGGCTATCGTGGCATTCCCATCTTCTGGTAGAGCTCCTGCTGGAGGCCTATTTCGATTTTGTAAAACGGCGACTGGTAATCCTGGTGCTGGTGGTGCGACCATCAATTGAGATTGATGCAGCTTGTGGGCTCTGTCGTCCTCCAATATCCAGTAAACATCTGCTGAAGCTGTGTCGATGACTAAATGAGGTCCTGTTCAGACCTTGCTATACAATTCCTGCCTTTCTGGGGCCTTTTTCTCGCGTTCATTATGACGAGTGACTTCGACAATTGGTTCATCCACGGGGTGTAGATCTCATTCCCCAGGTCTGGGAATTTCCCGTCCCATCATGAGATAGCCGGGGGTGTATTCAGTAGCCGCATTTCTTCTTCTCTGTAAACCGAAGAGCAACTGTGGTAGGTGTTGATCCCAGACTTGTTGATTGGCGGCGTGAAGTCGTAATCTGAGACCCTTGTTGACTTCCTGGTGTCGACGTTCCGTAGGGTTGGTCTGAGGATGGAATTCCGGAGTCATCCAGAAGCCGCAGTTCCACTTCTGGCTAACATTGGCCCATGTGTGGCCGGTAAACTGTTTTCCTATTGTCACTAAGAATACGACGTGAGTAGCCGTAACGGGAAAAAACTTCATCCTCGAGGATCCTGATGATGGTTGGCACCTCGGACTTTCACAGTGAAAAAGCTTTAACCCACCTGCTGAATAATTCTAAGACGTAAAGGATGAAAGGGCTTCCCCGAGTGGTTAAGGGATAGGGTGCCATCAGGTCCACGGCGATGCGGAAATCTCCCCAACATCCGGCCAGAACATGCCGCATTAAATTTTGGAAAGACCCAGGGGCGTTTTTTAACTTTAATGGCATGACCCGAAACTGAGATTGTCCTTCGTCGGGGGTCGAGAAGGCCGTATACTTCCTGGCTTCTGGTGTCATCGGGATCTGTCAGTAACCGCTCTCTTTAGACGGCGGAAGTCGATGCAGAAGCGATATACGTCTTGCTGCTTCGTGGCCACCATGATTTCGGAACTCCATGGCGAGATGGTGGGATCGATGATTCCGTCGGCTAATATCTCTTGTAGTTGTTCGTCTATGAACTTCTTCTTGAGCTCGGAGTAGCAGCGAGGTGCCTCGCGGAATGAACCAGGATTGGGCAGCCGGATGTCATGCTGAACGGCCAACTTTTGGTGGAGCTGTCCTCCTTGGTGAAAAACGAAATTGTAAAGTTTAAGTACCGCCTGTTTACGCTCCGCGTGTTCCGCTGGTATTGTGGGCGAAGGGAGATCTCAGAGGTAGCTGTCAAGATTTTCGGGAGGTTGGGTAGTGGCGCCAGGTAGATGCGCTGTTTGTCCTTAGTGCTGAAGTACAAGATGTCTGTACGATGCTCATGGTGTACATCGTGGTCCTGTAGTCAAGTGTGGCCGAGTTAAATCCACACGCATCTCATCACTGGCAAAGAATATGCCTGGGTACTCCTGCTCGCCCAGGACTGGTGAGAAGGAAAGGCGTCCTCGGAGCCACATCGTTGTCCCCTTAGCGGCGAGTAGCGCATAGTCGGGCCCTGGTTGCAGACTTCTTTTCTCCTCTTCCGTGAATATGTCGTATCTCACAAAGTTCACCGATGCGCAAGAATCGATCTCCGCTTCTATCTAGCGATTTCCGCAGCGAACGCGAGCTCGTGGCAAGTTCTGACTGGCCGAGTAGATCGATCCTAAGACTAGTTTTGAGCCGGGGCGGTCGCGAGATTGTTTTCGGCCCCCGGTTTTGCCAGTTTTTCGGCTATGGCGGGTTTGCATTTTGGTAAGCCGCGAGCACGGGGCAGTCCCGTTGAAAATGTTTACCTGAGCAGAATCTGCAATCTGGAGGTGGTCGTTCGTTTTCCCTTCGCTGGAATGCCC
>NC_046662.1:112289552-112292225 GCF_010883055.1 Belonocnema kinseyi | reverse complement strand
CATACATGTAGTTAGATAAAGTATGTACAAATCCATGATTCGATCAACAATATTAAGATCCTTGGTGTAAACTGGAAATAGTTATTACGTTTCGTCAAAATATAACAATAAAATACACTAATCTGGAACCCATTATATATAGGTCAATAGATCTAGAAACAACACAATCATATATTATAGGAGATATTACCTTCGTTTCGCATAAGGGAAAGAAAGTTATAATTTTCTATTCTTTTCTTCAACCAGAATATATTTTCATTTTATTTAAAAAAACAAAATGTATCATCAGAAGTGTTAATTTTCATTATCTTTTATTAGCTTTGAACATAAGTTCTAAAGATTTTTCTGTGTGTTTGCGTTTATCTGTAGTTACTCGTATTATTTTTCAGCATTTGGACCTTGAAAGTTCTTTAATGAACGTGTTTAATTTCGCACTGAAAATAAACGAAGGTACATAAAAACTGTCTTTTATTTAAGTAATATTATTAATGGGAAACATAATATCATTTAATTTTAACGAAAGAACAGAAAAATTATTACCTATAATTATAAAAAAGCTATGTGAGATGGAAGTGTCTCTTCAATTTTACGTCCAAAAGAAATAAGGGACCTGAGAAAAGTTGGTTATGTATTGTTAACCTCAATTTGGAACTCAAATTCCTGGAGGAATGTGTATTTTTTGCACCTGGTGCAAACGAATTGTTTTGGGACCAGGGTCGAGACTTCCGAAATCGATCAGGGGTGGAGGTTCTGCTAACGGAAGGTTAGTAGAATTTTCATGGAAACTCAAAGGAATTACCAAATGGAATTTCCATAGAATTTCCATGGAGTATTTTCTCTTAAATCTTTTCACGTGTTCCCAATTCCGAGCTGAATTTCTTAAATTCCCCTAATCCTATAAAATTACCGAAATTATCTGAATTCCTGGAATTTCCTAATGTAGCGAAATGCGTAAAATTCTTTTAATTCCCTGAAATCATCCAATTCTGTGAATATTCTGGATTCCTTAAATTCTTAAAATTCTTTGACTTCCCTGAAATTTCCGTAATTTAAAGAGTTACAGAATTTGGGTAATAAAAAAAATTTTAATTGATTTTCCTATATTGCTTAAATATTCCTTATTTCCTGAAATCCCCCAATCTTTCTATATCACCTAAACTCCTGACAATCATAGAATTCTCAGTATTACATGCATTCTCTGAACTCTTTCAATTTCATAAATGTATTGAATTTATTTAATGCTATAATATCCCTAAAGTTCTATCAATTCCTTTATTATTCTGAATTTCGTGAATGCTCTACATTCTCTAAATGTTCTAGAATTCCTGAAGATATCTGTACTCCCTGAAATCTTGGGTTACTCTTGAATATTATGAATTTTCTGAATTTCTTGAATATGCTGAATTTCTTGCATATGCTGAATTTTCCGATTTCCTTGAATATTTGAAATTCCCTGGATTCCTTACATTTTCTGAATATTATGAATTCCGTTAATTCTGTAAATTTGTGAAAATCTGTCAATTCCTTTAATGTTCGCCAACCCTTGATTTTTCTGAATTCTCTTAATATGCTAATCAATACACTTTATTATCTACTTGTCCCATGACCGTACATTGTACGGTTTACAGATTTGGACAATTAGGAGACTGCCAATAATGCACCATATTGAGAAAAAACCAAAAAAAAAATGTATACTGTAAAAAAATCTACTGAACTTTACATCTCTGGTAGATGTAAATAAAAGGGCCCTCTTATATCGCAGTAACTTTACAAGAACTTGTAATAATCCACCTAGCGATGAATTTTACAATTGAATCTGTTGTGATATTCTAATTTGGCCGATAATTTTACACACGAAAATGTAAAATTCATTCTATGAAAGAATAAAATAAAATTTATTAGGGCGACAGGTTTCGAACACTCAAAGGTCAAACTTCGTATAAAATTTCATGGAGATTGAAGAAACACAAGCCGGGCACGTTACCACTTACCCAAAACACATAAGATACTATGGGTATTTTTTTGATGTTTAAATACCCCGTAAAAAAATATGAAATCTACGTTTTCAATAATCACATTTTTTCCGTTCCAATAGCAGTAAATGTAAAAGCAAAAATAGGAATACCACCTTGATCAAAAAGTTCCCGGAATCATCACCATGTGACGCCCCCTGCTGTCCGATTCACATTTTTCTCGTTTCTGTAGGTTGTCACACCTTCTAACAATATTCCCTGCGAATTTCAGCTTTCTAGCTTGACTCAACTAATACTAATACTAATAAAATCCCGCAGCCATCAAATTCACCAGATTTAGCTCCCTGTGACTTTTTTTGGTTCGACCGACTGAAAAAACCACTATGCGGAACGCATTTTAGCAGCCGATCGGAGATAATACAAAAATCGAAAACGGCACTAATGGGCATAGCGAAAATTGAGTATCAAAAATGTTTTGAGAGCTGGACCAAACGCTGGCATAAGTGCGTGGCAGTCGATGGGAATAACTTTGAAGGAGACCACATCAATATTCAAGAACAAAATATTTTTAATTTTAAAAATAAATTCCGGGAACTTTTTGATCAAGGTACGAGGGTAGTTCAATAAGTCCTTAGAATGACCAACAGATGGCGCGCGAATCGCTCCAAATCATCTGTTTTCAGTCAGCACCACTCCCGAC
>NC_046662.1:112280560-112289452 GCF_010883055.1 Belonocnema kinseyi | reverse complement strand
CACTTATTTGCATCGATGGGGCACGCACTCAGCGAACAGCGCTTCACTTCTTACGAAAATGTTGGAAAATGGCTCGATGACTGGTTTGCTTCAAAAAACGACTTATTGAACTACTTATTGAACTACCCTCGTAGTAGCTCGAATTTTATCTATTTTTTTGTGAAAGCTGCCAAAGAAGTTGAACATAGCTATCAATTTCTCCAAAATTAGAGGATGAAGGCTTCGAGAAACAACGAAAACGAGATACGCTTTCGTATTCACATATTATTTGATTAATTATTCTAAACTTTCAATTAATTATAAATCAAAACCTTATAAATTCCGCCTGGGTAAAATTAAAGATTTTTGGTCAAATTAAAAATCTCGATGTAACTTTCAATCACAAGAAAGTGATTTTACCGACGCATAGTACTTTTACACGCTGCGACTGAATTTTCCCGTCTGAATCTAAAGTTCGTACGACGGAATGTGTGATTTTATTTTTATCGAGTGCTTAATATTATACTGCTGTTCGTGGGTCTTTTTATTTACATCGCTAGAGAATGTAATCTCACAGACTTTTGTAAAATCACACAGTGAAGTGTGTGATATTTACAATGACACAATATGTAATTTTCCGAAACTTTGTAATTTTACGCAAATTTTTTTTACAGTGTATACACGGAGAAAAAGATATCGTACAATGATATCGCAAAACCTCTATATTGCAAAAAAGCGCAATATGATAACGTACAATCAGGTCCCGGAGCTTCCTACGATATTATAATGCACTTATATTACATACAAAAATGAAGTTAAATTTTGTTGCTGTCGTCTGCTACGGCGTCCTTCGCAGCAATGGGAAAAAAGCAGAGTATGAGTCAGTTCGAGCTATAGATCGGGACTCTAGATTTAAAACATTCACAGAGAAAATTAAAAATTGGCTGCAGGTAAGACCTGCAACTGTTAATGATTAAACATATTTCGGCGAAAGTTTTATTGAGGTTAGGAAAATAATTCTAAGCTCGTCAACAGCGTCGCGCTGAAGTGAGAAAATTTTAATCAAACATATAGTATCTACGACAGGAAACACAAAAAAGCGCAAAATGTAACTGACGGATGGGAATCCCCATTTCTTACGTTATAGATTGCACAATTATGCAGTACATAATGTAAAAACTTACAATGTACGATATCACAAGAAGAGGCGTCCTTATTGGATGATTTCTACTCCGCACTTCACTTATATGCACCATGGCATAGACCAGTTTTGATATATGCAGATTACATATAAGCAGAGTATAAAAACTTTCCTTGTGCTATTTATTAAAAAAAGGTTTACAAGAAAGCGCGATGAGTAGTAAAATATTTTTCTTAAACTTGGCTAGTCATCCCGAATCCCATATTTACTTTTTTGCACAAATTATCTGCAAAACCATAGTAATATTTTATTTTATTATATCAATTCTCAACCCAGAATAATTCACGTCTTTATCGCGCATTTAAAAAAATATTTTAATGACTAGTTTCCTTTTTCACTTGTCAAACACTTTTCAAATATTCGAACATATTTCGAGCGCCGGCGCTAAACTATTCTCAAGTCCCTGCGCGTGTCGAACTTATCAGTTTCGGGACACTTTTCAACAAATTCAATGGAATCATCTGATTGGTCCAATATCCCACTCCGCAAATCTACTACTTTGATAATATGTGTTCATGGGACTGCGCCCTTAGATTCAAAAAAGATTCAGTGAACGGATAAAGTGAAGTCGGTTATATAGATATTTGAATGTATCACATGCCCTTAAAAGCAAAAATAATAATTCTTCGTGAAATCAACCTTTTGAGAACTGTATTCGCTTGTTTTTTACTTAAAATTATTTATATTGGTCTAGTGAAATATTTATCAACATTGGTTAATTAATTGTGTATTATTCAAACGAATGGAATTTGTTTAAATATATTTTTTTGTAAATTCGGGTTTTTTCTTAAAACATATTACTGTTGGCCTAGTGGGTAATTTATTAACAAGGTGCAATAATTTTGAATAATTTGAGCAGATGGAATTTCTTTAAATAATGTTTTAAATCTTTTTATCTATTAACGACAATAAGCTATCAGACCAATTTTCCAAGAAAATCTTTATTAAACAAATGAACTTTGTTTACATCATTAAAAATTAATTAACTAATGTTCATCAATATTACACTAGACCCACATCAATAAATTTTAATTGAAAAAAAAACGTCAAAAGAAATTAATTAAACCAATAGAATTTTTTTTTTAATTACAAATTAATTAGCCAATGTTGATAAACATCTAACTAAAGAAATAGTAATAATTTTTTAAAGAAAAATTATCATAACAAATTCAATTTGTTTATACAACTACAAATGAATGAACCAATTCAAAACCGGCACCTGTTATAATAAAAATAAATGAATATAAAAATTAGGTAATTTCTTTCTATCGAAATGGTGGAAAAAATTGTGTTTTTTAGCCTCCTTAGTGATGATTTATAGTGGCGTTTTCCATATTTTCCAGGTCATTTGTTAATGAAATCTTAAGGTTTATTTATGAGAGTGGGACAAACTTTTATTAAACATTTTTTTCTTTCACCTCCCAGGTTTGCTAAAAAACCAAAAAATGTAAGCTTTTTTTATATGTTAAAGAATTTACTTTTAGAGACTGTGAATATCCCATAAAGTATCACGTGTATTCTCTCTAGAAAAGGGGCCTTATTGTAAATTTGCGATTGAATTTCTTAAGCTCCTTTAATTCTTTGAATTCTTTGGATACATTACATTCCCTGAAGTCCTAAAATTCTCCGAATTTCTTGAATTTTCTGCATTCCTTCAGTTCTCTCAATTTCTTAAATACTCCGAATTTTTTTAATTTTCGGAATTTCTTCTCATCTCTAAATTCTTTGAATTTCCTAAATTGCCTGAACTCCTTTAATTCTATTAATTCCTTGAATTCCCTAAGTTCTCTTAGCTCCTTAAATTCTTTTAATTGCTTGAATTCCCTGAATACTCCGAATTCATTAAATTCTCGGAATTTCTTCCATTCACTGCATTTTTTTAGTTATCTGAATTACCTGAATTCTCTGAATTTCTCAAAGTCTCTTAATTTCTTGAATACTCTGGATTTCTTTAATTTTCGGAGTTGCTTGAAGTCTCTGAATTACTTGAATTCCCTAAATTAACTTAGCTCCTTCAATTCTTTAAATTCCTTTAGCTCCCTGAATTCCTTTAAATTCTCTAAAATCCTTAAATTCCCAGAATTTCTTGAATTCGAGAAATAATTTTAATTCCTTGTGTTCTCTGATTTACTTGAATTCCCTGAATTCCTGAAATACATTTAATTCTTTGAATTCCATGAATTCCATGAATTAAGGAATTCAGAGAAATCAAGGAATGCAAGAAATTCCAGCCATTCAGGAAATTTAAAGAATTTATAGATTTCAAGAAAATTAGAGAATAAAGGGTATTAGGAGAATTTAAGGAATTCAGAGAATCCCATTCATTCGAAGAGTTCTATGAATGTAAATTTGTTTAATTCCCTGAATTCTATGAATTAACGAAATTGTATTCCCTCTGTTCCTTGAATATCCTAAATTCTCTGAGTTACCTGATAAAGTTAGATAATCTGATATTAACGATTCTATCGCTAATTTACAAATAGGCCTTTTTCTAGGAAAAATGCAAGTGAAAATTTATTAGCTTTTAACAACCCCCCCAAAAATCAATTGATTCTAATATAAAAATTACGTGCTCACATTTTTTGGAATTTGAACGAATCCGGGAGGTGCAACCAAGAAAATTTGAAAAAAACTTGTACCATCCAAATAAATAAAACCTTGAGATTTCACTAGTTAACGACAAAGACAAATGCGTAAATCGCCCTTATACATAAACTATAGTAAAACTGTAATAAAAATTATTTAAACAATTCTTTTCTAAGTTAAAATTTTATTGCAGTACATAAATATCCATGTCCACTGGGAAACTCAAAGAAGCTTAATAATATATGTAAAAGTGTTAAAAAGTACAATAAATTTAACAAGAGATTTTAGTATATCTATAATGATTTGGAAGGAATATTTTAATAAAAATAGCCTTAAAAATATTTTAAAACCTCACTTTTAAAAAGTAGGTATGCTCCATTCCATCTTTATTAAATAATTATAACTGTTAAACATTTTTTATACTTAGATCTAAAGGACTACCCTCGTATACACCTTTTCGTAAGGACATAAACGTGCACAGTTCGACAAGTGACAAGTTTCATATGTGCACGTGTACAGTTGAGCAAGTTACATGTGTGAAAATGAACAGTTGGTAAATTATTGTCAATTTTACCTTGTTTTAAGCGATTTTCACGACTTGTTAAAAGTAAGCTTTGAGACGCAAATAATGATGGTGTTATTTTATGGCTTTATCAAATCGGGCGAGAAGCTTCATACCCATTTCTACGTTACAAAAAACGGAATACCATAAAAAATTATCCACCTACGCATTAACCACCATCCCATACCCAGGTGCGAATTGACCGTCGGCCCACGGTCGGGCCAACAGTCAACCGCCTTTGGCTTTTCCAAGTCGGGCCAACATTTGTACCCATATATGGGCCATCCATTAAGATGACGTCTGCCCAATCGTCGACAAAAATTAATTTAAAAAAAAGTTATTTCTAAAATTATTATTATATAATCTTCACTTTTTACCATAACAAAATACATAATTTACACACACGATTACTTACAATTTTAATCGAACGCTTTAACGCTTTAAAAAATCTTACTCGTTCAGGTTTCGAACCCTAACTATTAATTTGAAAAGAGGGTTGACAAATTGGGAAACTATACTTTAAAAATATTTAGTGTTCGATACTTTTTAGAATTTTGCAGAATTTAAAATTAAAGTGATTATATATGAAAATAGATACATTTTGAATGTGCAGCATTATTTAATTAATAATTCTGAATGTTTCATTTCGACATTTTTATTTATAATATTGTGTCACAAATTAAAAAAGTTTTTCATTTTTGTTGATTTAAAACTAAAGTTCATAATTTAAAAGATATCTAAATAATAAATATTTATCCTTGAACATTTCTATTTTTGATTGAGAATTTTTAATGTTTTATTCGGAATATTTATATATTTCGACGAGTAACACACCAATCCGAGCTCTCAATAATACGAACAGATCAACTGCGGCCAAAAGCAAATCTATCAAAATAAAGTAGGTTATGTGCACCCAATGTTACGGGCATATTTGACGTCGGTGGACAGACTAACTCTTGACCACATTGGGCCGACTGCAGTTTCACGGTCTTTTTGTAAAAATCAACCAGAGTTTATCCCACAGTCTGCTCATACTCGGGCCAATGTTTGAACGATCATCGGGTGCATCAAGGTGACTTATGTCAATCCAACTGCTGTATCCAGAGTCGAACTGACCGCATTATTGTGGTCGTAACGACCAATCTGCCTCAATTTATCCGATTGCCGTACTATAGTTGGGCCAGAATTAGACTGACGGTCGGCTTTTCTTTCGCAGCCGACGTCCGTCGCCAACGTCGCGTCGGTCCAACCATAGCAGCTTGAAAACATCTTAGTCGGCCCAACTATGGTTACCGTAGATCGGTTACCATAGCAGGGCCGACTTTAAGCCGATTGTCACGCTCTGGCATCCGACCGAAATTCGCACATGGGTAGGTGGGGGAGGGGGTATGTATATTTAATGATTTTTTCAGCTTATTCCTACGAAAATATACTAAAAATTGTGTGTTGTTGAAGAAACAAAATAAACAGCATTTTTCTTTTATTAGAGTTGGAAAAATTTTAGGTTCGACATATTCAACTTTTTTCAAAATGTGTATATAGGACTCAATCCAAAAAACAGGTTTTTTGGCCTTTATCAAAAAATTCGGAATTGAGCTAAATTTTTTTCTTTTTAATTTAAAATTTAAAATTTTTTGTATAATTCCTGGAACAATATTCTAAGGCTTGCATCATACATAATTAGATAACAAACAAAAACCAAATTTTTTATGAGAGCGAAATAACATTCCGTAAAATCAGGTGCGTTCCGTTAGCACCTCCACAAAGGAAAATCATTTTTTTCATGCCATATTTTTGAGCTTTTTTTGGCTATATTTGGACACCGATGCCGATTTTTGGGCTCTTTTAGTTTTCTCCATTACAGAAAATTTGAAAAAATGAAAAAACCAGCAGTGCCAGAATGTTATGCTTTTTTGGGCTCTTGGAAAATGCAAAAATTAAATTTGAAAAAACAACTCCTATTTTCTAAAAACTACCCTCAAAAGTATATATGCACCGAAACTAAATGTAAGCATTTTAGAATTTTATGCTTTTTTTTGCTCTTCTTAGGTACCAAAACCGATTTTTGGGGTTTCTTATTTTTCTTTAAAAACCGAATTTTTAGATGCAGGTGTTGACCGCTAGCACCTCCAGTACAGTAAATTTGAAAAAATAAACAGCGCCATAATTTTGGGCGTTTTTGGACTATTCCAAAAATTTAATTTGGAAAAAGAACTTCTATCTTCTAAAAACTACCCTTTAAATTAAATATTCACCTAAACTAAATGTAAGCATTTTTTTCGGTTGGAGGTGCTGTGCGCCAATACCTCCACTACAGCTAATTAAAAAAAAATGTAGTCAACAGCGCCAGAATTGTTGACTTTTTTGCACTTTTAGAAAGTTCAAAAAATTATTTTTTTAAAACAACCCCTTTCTCCTCAAAATTCCCTCTAAAATAACTCACGCACCCAGCCTAAATTTAAGAATATCCGAATTTTATGACATTCATTACGTTCCCAAAACACTCACAAATTATTTCAATGAATCAACCAGAACCCCTTAAAAAATGGAACGGATTACCCACAGAAAAATATGTGGAATAAGTGCAAGAAAACATGTACCGCAGGTCTGAGATAATTTTGTGCCAAGCAAAAATAATTAATTATATTTACCGAAAACACCTCACAACACTTACAACTACTTCTAACTGAAAATAAAGATATTAGACAAAACCAAATATATATTATATATAAATCAAAAGTCAATGATTTTCCAGGGTTAACGAAAGACTGCCGAAAAAAGTCCTAATAAAAAAATATCATACTATTCTTCTTCAAAAAACTCTTAGCTATATCTGCAGTGCCGCAGTAATAATGAAAAAACTAAATTAAAAACACCGCTGATGCATGTAAGCAAATCGCTTTCGGCTGCCTTCAAGGAAAAAATCCATAAACACTTCAAATAAGAATAAGTAAACGAGTAAAACAAACACTCTTCCAACCATTTTTTTTATATTCTCATCTCCAAGGTAACATAAACCAATATTTAAAAAATGACCTCGATCACATTTAACACACCAAGTCTTACCTTCAATCAATTAAAACGTAAAAAAATATTTCAAGTCAAAACTAAGCAGTACAAATAGTTTTCCAAGTCTTTAGTATATATATATATGTGTGTGTGTGTGTGTGTGTATGTATGTATGTGTGTGTATGCGTGTGTATCAACCTTCATAGTAACATTCCACGTCCCCTAGGAACTACCTGTATCACATTTAACGAAACAAGTATCACCTTCCATGAATTGAAACGGTAAACGAATTTCAAATTATATATGAACATTACATTCAGATTTCTAGGACCTTAGTAGATACATCTACCCTTAAAGTAACATTCTACAACACCTAGGACTACCCCCATCACATTTAAAGAAGCAAGTCTCACCTTCCATTATTTAAAGTAGTAAAAAATACTTCTAATTAAATATAATCATTGCACATTGATTTCCAGGACTTTATTAGATACATCTACCCTCGCAGTAACATTCCACAACCCCTAGGAACTACTCTTACCACATTTAAAAAAGCCAATCTCACCTTTCATTAATTGAAACGGTAAAAATATTTTTAATTAAATATAATCATTACACACAGATTTCCAAGCCTTTATTAGATATATCCACCCTCAGAGTAACACTCCACCACCCCCGGAAACCAACGAACTAAACGGTAAATATTTCTAATAAAGATGAGACTTGGTTTGCTAAATGTCGTAGGAGTAGTTTGTGGTGGTTTTAGTTGAAGATAGCTGAAACTGGTTTCATAAAACTTGATAGGGGCGGTTCCAATTGGTTGTGAATTTTACTGTGAGTGTGAATATATCTAATAGGAGCTTGGAAAGGTGCCTGTAGTGATTATTTTTAATTTTGAGTATATTTTACCGATTTCATTGATGGAAGGTGAGACTAGGTTCTTATGTGATAAGATAATTTCTTAGCTGATGTGGAATATCACTGCAAAGACAGTAAGGTTACGAGGGTTAGCGTTCGCAGATGATAAGGTTGTTACGGCAGAGTCTATCGAAGACCTACAAAGAATGTTGAATAAACTAAATGCAAGCATGAAGAGCATGGGCTTAAAAATTAACGCAAATAAAACAAAAACTATGGTGTTCGAAGGAAATAATGAGAAAACGCTATGCAATATTTTATTAAATGATGAGAGAATTGAACAAGTTGATAAGTTCGTATACCTTGGTGGCTTATTTAATAGGGACGGGAAGATAGATGAGGAATTAGATAGACGAATAAATGAAGGTAAGAAGGTTATTGGTAGAGCAGGTCCCCTTATCACAAGTAAAAATATATCAAATAAAGCTAAAATGGCAATACATAATTCTATATTTGTACCGACTGTACTATACGGTAGCGAGACAAGGACTTATCAAGAAAAAGATAAGAGTAAAATTAACGCAATTGACGTGAAATTCATGCGCATAATAAGCGGGAAATCCCTAATGGACAAAGTAAGTAACGAGATAATTCTAAAAGAATGTGGTGCAGAAGAGACGCTAGCAGACACATGGGA
>NC_046662.1:112279337-112280460 GCF_010883055.1 Belonocnema kinseyi | reverse complement strand
ATCAATCTGAAAAATCTCTATCCCATCCACACACTACACCTTTCCCCTGCCGAGTGAGTCACGCCTACCCCGAAAGGGAAATGGCTTAATGGTGTAATAATATATTTAATAATTAGAGTATTTGAAAACTGTTTGGGGTGGTTATTTTGAATTTGAGTGTGTTTTGGCGGATTCAGCTGATAAAGAGTGAGACTTGGTTCGTTAAATGTGATAGGGGCAGTTTTTATATGGTGTTTAATGTTACCTTGGAGATGAGGATATAAAAAAGGATTTTGGGAAAATGTTTGTTTTACTCTTTTACTTATTCTTAATTAAAGTATTCATTGATTTTTTGTTTAAGGGTAGCCGAGCAGAATTGGTTTAAATACATCAGCGGTGTTTTTTATTCAGTATTTTCATTATTACTGTGGGACTGCTGGTACAGCTAAGAGTTTTTGAAGAAGAAGAGTATGATATTTTTTTATTTGTTATTTTTCGGCAGTATTTTGTTAACTCCGAAAAATCCTTGACTTTTGCTTTATATATATATATATATATATATTTGGCTTTGTTTAATAACTTTATTTTCAGTTAGGAGTAGTTGTTAGTATTATGAGGTGTTTTCGGAAAATGTAATTTTTATTTTGAGCACAAAATAAGTTCAGACCTGCGGTATATGTTTTCTCGCACTTATTCCACATATTTTCCTTCAGGTATTTGTTTCCATATTTTTTAAGGGTTTGGGTTGATTTTTTGAAATAATCTGTCAGTGTTTGGAGGAGGCCAAAAATGGCATGAAAATCGGATATTCTTACATATAGGATAGGTGTGTAAGTTATTTTAGGGGTAATTTTGGGGAGACAGGAGTTGTTTAACAAAAATATTTTTTTGAACTTTTTAAAACAAAAAAAAGCCAAAAATTCTAAGATGCTTACATTTACTTTACTGATGCTCTATAACTCATGTTCTGTTTCTTGTTACAAAAATTGTATCACAAAACCTTTCGGATGTCTCTGTCAAAGATTTTAATTCTTATACTCGTATATCGTGAGTTGTATTACATGTTTTTCTTTGAATGTAAGTGACGTTGCAAGGATCTTAACGTTCTTTTCATTGTATTTTTACATTCTCATCAGAGAACGTA
>NC_046662.1:112277863-112279327 GCF_010883055.1 Belonocnema kinseyi | reverse complement strand
TTTTGTCTAATCTCTACGTTTTAAAACAGCCTACATCCGAAAATTTGGATAGCCTTTCCTATAACTCTTTTAGTGTTCTAAACTAAATGTCAAGCTTGTTAGCCAGCCATTTTTGACAAAAATTCAGAAAGTGAGCGAATTTTGAAAATGGTTTAGACCACTTTTTTCAAGATTCAAACATTCTCATTACGCTAGTTTGTAGCACTCAAAAATACAAACAATTTCTTCTTATGAAAATTCGAAAATTAAAATTTTTACAGCATAAGAAATAATGAAGAATTCCATTTTGCGGTCAAAGTATGTAAACTACAACTAATGATTATGGAACAAAAATAATGCACTCATAAAAGATCTATAAATTGGCAATTAATAGAATTAACGCTTTCACGATGATTCATTTTGATAAAAAAAAAAATATTTCGGGTTCCAATCGTGTGAAAAACTACGCATTTTGCCGACTTTTCGTGAAATTGGTTATTGATCACTTTTTGGTCGGACGCCTAGGTTTTATTTTATTCGTAACAAACATTAAATTAAAAAATTAAATTTTTAGACAAACGACACAGACTATGAAAAAAATGAATTCATAAAAGAGACTGTTCCAAAAAATATTTATATAAATGTCATTAATAATATTCTGATTGGATGCGTAGTTTTTGTTTTAATTGTGAGAAATCAAATTAAAAAACAAGATAATTAAATTTTTGGAAAATCGAAGCAAAGCACGAACAAAAAATTTATTGACAAAAGTTGTTCACCCAAAAAGCATATATAAATTCTTTATTTATAATGCTTAGAAAAGACGAGCTTTTCTTTCAATCGTAGAAATTAGAATTGAAGATGACAATATTAAATTTGTGGAAAAGCGACAAAAGTTTAAAAAAAAGTTTAACAGCGTTTTTTTCTATAGGATGCGCACTTTATTCGATGACTAAAATAAGACAATAAAAATACTTTTGTTTCAATACCGATGCATATAATGAATTGTAATAATATAATATTATTTAAATGGTAGATTTTTCAGGGTATCTGAGAATGAAATTTACATGAATGAATTGTACAGTTGTCGATGATTTGACCTTTCAGTTTAGGAGGTGTCTATACAAATGTGGGGCAAATACAAAGATCGAGTGCGCAGCGCCAGGTAAATACATTATCGAGCGCAAAAGACGAGAAGAGTCGCGGATTTTTTATAGCTAAGATTCAAACCATAGCACTCAAATTGCTTAAAGATCCTGCGATAAATTTGTTTTACAATTTTAAAAAAACTACACTGATATCGAATATCATAGTTATTTTTTAAAAACCTTGTACAGTTTTTATTTTTACAATTTTATGGCTTATGAGAAGAACTAATTTCCGAAATTTATTTTTTAGAATTTTTTTTTCGTTGCAGCATTGTAACTAAAAACTTCATTGAAAGTACACCAAACTCTCTCTTTCAGTCAAGTGTCGGGGTTTGCC
>NC_046662.1:112263736-112277763 GCF_010883055.1 Belonocnema kinseyi | reverse complement strand
GGGTGACTGAACGCGTAAGTTTGGTGTAATTTATATTGTATCCAAAGTATTATTTTTCTTATGAAACAACGGATCACAAAATAGACAATTTTCAAGATTAAAATTTAATACTGAAAAACTGATTGACATAATTTTGCAGTATGTTAATTTAGTTCCCAAATGGATTGTTTAGCTAAACTTGTAAACCTCAAATAGGGTTTTCAGTAGACCAGTTACTTTGGGTGCCAATAGCAGTTGTGTACCATTACACACTTTTAGTACAGCCACAGTACCATTTGCAGTAACGATACAATATGCACGGACAACTCTAAGCGGAGTTACCTTTGATATTAATGCCAGTACCCCACCAGTACAGACTTTTGATAGATGAATATTACCATTTCTACTACCGCCTCTGTACCGACATACAACTCAAACTGATAGACATTTTGTACTTATGCCACTACCGCACTAACACAGACTTTCGGTACAGGCACATTACCATTTCCAGTACAGCGGCGCCAGTATAAACTTTCGGTGCAAGCGTAACACCATTTCCAATACCGCCCCAGTACCGACGGATAACTCCCAGCCGAGAGAAATTTCGTACTAGCGCCTGTACCCAGTTGTTTGCCATCTGGTAATATTCCAGAACTACGCCAGTGCCTAAATCCGCCCGGCGATACTAACACGCTAGCAAGCTAGTTGTAAATTTCCACCTGATTCGCGTCGGCGAGCCGGCGCGTAACGAACTTTAACTAACAGTTTCTCGAAAAAACCGCCTCTTTGAATTGCAAGAATTTTATGTCATAAAATCTCAACTTTCTTTCACAGAAAGAACTGACGTTTCCATTGAAAGTCATTTTTGGTTCCAAAGAAGCTGTCACAAAAATGAACCACAGTTGGTAAAAACACGGAGAAAAATAGATATTTAAAAGCAGGTATTAAAAACTTTGATATTTAACCACAATATATAGATATTACGGCCAACTATCTAATATCTTCTATTCAACATACACAATATTAAAGGGCAATATCTGTTTATATTGAAAGTATAAAATATGTGATATTAACAGTTAATATTTAAGATATTAAAAAAGCTAAATTTTATCGGAGTGGAAAATGGATTAAATGTTTTTGGATATGTTACAATTTTCTCAACAAAATGAGCACTCAGCTACAGGCATCTTTCATATTAGCCTTGAACAGTATGTTATCTGTTTAACACAAAAGTCGCATAATTATGCAAAAGGCGAATGCTTGAGGATTGGAATTTTCAAAACAGAGGACTACGATATTAACATTCTTTTGCATTTTATAGAAAATGGCATGCTTTACAGGTAATTTTTGCACAATTAAAAAATATTTCTTGAATATCTTTGATTCTGCCCTTTAATATCTTAGATATTGTCAGTTAAAATCTTCTTTTTAATATATACGGATGCTCTACTTCCGAAAACTTAAGGACCCTTGAGTGTCGGCTACTCTATTGAGATAGCCTCTCTGCTCGTTATTTATGATCGTATTTTTATTTCAATTTCGGAAAGGATATTTTAAAGCCTTCAGACCATTTAAATGAGCTTCCTGGACCTTTAAAAATATCTACCTGAGTGCCTGCGGAGAATTTCTTTGAGATTCTTTGACCTAAAGAATTTTTAGTGTATACTCAAAGATTCTTTTCGGTAGGGTGTTCCTAAAGAATCTATTTTTCTCTTAGCCCACTTGGACGTTACTTTTAATAATTAACACAATATTTACCTAAAAGCACAAATGTAATCCAACTTTGATGGACATAGCTTAATGAAAATCATGACATTACAAACTATTATCGCAATTAAAGAGATATGATGAATTGATAAATATCATTTGCAGGTTATGTAACAACCCAGTGGGCACGAATTTCTCAAGATGTTTTTAGAATGTCCGAAAAACGTCCTATGTCAGCCCTAATTAGGTTCTAAAAACATACAATGTTCCAAAGACGTTTTTAAGAAGCATTTTGAACATTGAACGTGTATTGGATGTTTTTTGGCCTGACTTAGAAATTTTTTGGACCCAATCTTGGGAACTTTTTGAACTGCGTTTGCTTCTTGCCGGCATCAAGATTGGTTACTATTGGCATTTCCCAATCAGTACTTATTATAAATATAACAAAAAGCAGATTTTGTTTGTTTTTTAATTTAAACATGAAGTGTATAAACAGATAACCAATTTGACTGTATATAAATGAATGTTTCTGAAGCCTCTATGCTTTTATTTCATTTAAAACAAGGCAAGGTTATTGTGATATTTTAAAATACTAATAACTCATTAGTCGACAGATATTTACACTGTACACAAATTAAAAAGAATGTCGGCAGTAAATTCCAATTGTAAATAATAAAAAATAGCATTTTTTCCTAAATAAAGATAAATTTCACTGGTTTTTAAGTGAAAAAGTGCAAATAAGAAAATTATTACGAAACCTAACCCCCAAGCACCTGTATACTCAAATTAAAATTCTAACATTCACAGTGAATTAAAAAAAATCCACCCTTACGTTGCACTTTGATTATAATTAAGTATTTAATGGACGAAATTAAGGTTATTACTTTATTTTTTAATATTTGACAACACAGAAAAAACTGAAGTTAAGTTTTGTTGCATGTAAAATTTCCCGCTGTTAAAGTTTACATGCTATTTGGCAAAAGTTTATCATACGATGAAATTAAATCTGTCGTCTGCTACGGTATCCTTAGCAGCAATGGGAAAACGGCAAAGTAACAGTGAATTCGAGTTCTATAAGAGGACAATAGATTTAAAAGAGCACAGAAAAAACAAATGTTAAAATTTGTTGCAGTTAAGACTCGCAACAGTTAAAAATTAAACATATATCGGCGAAAGTTTCACCGAGGATAGGTGAACAATTCTGATCTTGTCTACCGCGTGACACTGAAGGGAGCAAATTTCAGTAAAACATGTAGAATCAGAGACAGAAAATACGAAAAAAATTGGTCTCGCTGGTATATCTCCTCCGAAATAAATTAGACTATTTTAGATGCATTAGAGCTTATTTAATACCATTTAGCAAAAAGCACAAAAAAGCAACTAACAGGTGGGAATGCCTAGTTCCCATCAATTTAATCAAATTAAACGACGATACACTGAGAAACATGGATTATACCCGGTAATGAAAAATATGTTATCAGTTATAATCTTGGATGATATTAAAGAATACAGATATTAAAGATACAGATATTAAAGAATAGATAATACCGGATAAAATCTTGGATTATAAATTGAAGCAGGCGATTTCAAAATTTATAATCTAAATATATTAAAGCTTTCTGTGACCAGGCACAGGGGTGCCATCTCGTCCCCACGGGAGCTGGAAAAGAGGTAGGGGGTATAACCAACATTATTTCTGTAGTCAGTCACAGGGGTGCCTTCCCGCCCTCACGGGACCTTTGATTTTTGTGACTAGTGACAGGGGTCCCTACCCGACCATCACGGGACCTGGAAAAGCGATAGGGGATTGATCAACATTATTTCTGTGACCAGGCACAGGGGTGCCTTCCCGTCCCCACGGGACCTGGAAAAGAGGTAGGGGGTATAACCAACATTATTTCTGTAGTCAGTCACAGGGGGGCCTTTCTGCTCCCCACGAGAAGCTGGAAATCGGTAGGAGGAAATGATAGGGATTTGACCAGCATTTTTTCTGTAATTAGTCACAGAGGAGCCTGATTACTTTTGTCGCCACTCAGGGCCTGTTGTCACGGTAATGCACAGTACCGAAATAGCTGATCGTTAGATGTATCACTAACTTTCTCAGAAAGTATCACTCGTGGAAAAAAATTATCGTAAAAGAATATTTGTATCTCAATGAGATCTACAACTTTTGTCTGAAAATTTTGCAGAATTTTGCGTATTAGCTGAGATAAACTAAAAAATCTACGATGTTTGTAGGTTTTTTCGAGGGATGTACTAAGGATTCATTTGAAATCGTTTAAACAAAACAAACGAATTTGTGCGAACCTTAACGTTTTTGGTGAATTCTGACATTGCCCCACCGAAATCCTTTTCGTGGAATCGGGAGCTCCGAAATCTGTACATTCAGAGCGTTGTGGAGTGTTGTATTGACGGATTCGTACAGAGTCCCACAAAGTTTGGCGAATCCGAACGACTCGAGCAGTGATTACGAAGCTTGAAGTCGGTTAATGTGTATAACATTCGAGTGGCGCAATCACTGCTTAAATATCATCTTTTTACATTCTCATCCTAATGGGGAGGTATTGGTTTTATGTGAAAAATAACTTTCGCAGATTCCAACAAATGTCGACGTTTTGAGGCCGCCTGAGTCAGAAAAAAAATATTTTTCACGTCCGTGTATGTCTGTCTGTCGTTGTAGCCGTTTGTAACTGAATAACTTTTGAAAGACGAATGTAGGTTTTATCAATATTTATTAATAATATGAGTTTCAGGCGGGTTTATTTTATGTGTGTGTGTGTGTGTGTGTGTAAGTTTAAGCAAGAAGTTCTTAAGTCTATTTCCTACGTTTTGTCCAGTCCATCTAGCCCACTTTACCCTCAATTACTCCGTAAAATAATAGCACCTTTAAAATTTGACAGATGGTTCTTCATACCATCCTATAAGATATATGTGAAAAGTAACAGCTGAAAAGCTGTGCTTCCCTTACAAAATGTTTTTCAAATGGCGAAATTAGTGTTTTTGAATTTATTCATGGTTTGAACAAAAATAACGAATCGCACAACGAAAAGTTGTAATTCAATATTGTAGAGCATGAAATTCTGCATATTATCACGCGATTTAAAAAACGTCATTTTTGTTGCAAATTGATTATTTAGTAAGATTCTTCATAAAACTCAATAATTAATTCAACGGAAAAAATACATTTTACATTCTCAGCAGAGAAGGTATTAGATTTTTGCGAAATTTGACCCCAGCTTTCGTCAAATGTCCACGTTTTGAGACCCCCTGGATCCGAAAAACAGGTTTTTACGAATGTGTGTGCCTCTCTGTATATCTGTCCTTATGTCTGTCTGTATATATGAATGTATGCATTTCTGTCTATATGTCTGCATGTCTGTCTGTGAGCACGATGTCTTTTAAACAAATAAATCTATTAGATAGGCTTTTGGTACACTTTTTTTAGCCTCCTGAGCTAAATTCCAAGTTCCATAGTCAGACATTTTAGTTAAAAATACTAAAAGTAAACATTTTGAAAATTGTTGGGTACTCATTTTTTTATGTTCAAAATTTCTGTGTTCAGTTGTTCATAGTACTTAAAAAGATAAATGTTACTTCTCGATAGCCCTACTAGATTATCATATCAACTTTTTGAATTTTTTCGAAAAATTCCAAGTATGACTGCACGAAAACTAATAAAAAATTGCATTTTTCGGTCAAACTGTGCAAGATAGGAAGAAAATAATAAGACAAATATTGTGCACCCAAAAAATATCTTCAAATTTGTTATTAATCACTTTTTTATAGGACACGTAGTTTTTGTTTTATTTATAAAAAAACATTGAAAATACAAAATTAAATTCTTAGACACGCGACGCAAGCTAAGCCAAAATAAATAGATAACATTTTTTTACCGAAGGTATAGCGAAAAATTTTTCATAAATTGGTTTTTTTATATTCTCATCAAAGAAGGTATTAGATATGTGTAAAATTTAACAACCCACCCCCTCCCCCCCCAGTTTTTGTCAAATATCCACGTCTGTCAGCACGATGACTTTTTAAAAAATCAACCTATTAGATCACCCTCTGGTACACTCTTTTAGTATCGTAAACTAAAGGTCAAGTTCGTTATCGAGCCATTATGGATACAAATTCAAAAAGTGAGCGCCTTTTGAATATTTGTGAGACCATTTTTTCAAAATTCAAGAATTCTCTGTACGGTTATTCATAGTATATAAAAAGTCGAAAAATCTATCTAATGACTTTTTTCATGGAATAAAAAATTATGAGTTATAGCATTTACAAAATTCCAAAAAAAAAACACACGAAAATGAACCTTTTGAGCCAATTAACGGACGATATGAAAAAATGGCAAGAATAGAAAAAGTTTGATTTCTAAATGCCCTAGAAGATTATCATAACAACTTTTTGAATTTTCTTGATAAATCAAAAAATAAATTTTTACAGCATAAAAAATAATGGAAAATCCAAAAGTTACATTTTTTCATGCAACATTTTCACAGTATTTCAAATATTTTCAAATATAATAATGCATTTTCAAAAATATATATATGTATATACATATATACATAATTTAGAAGTTAAAAAACAGTAAGGCTGCTCAGTAGACAGTATGTGTAAAGTTTAAATCATAAAGAAAACATTAGAAATGAGCAAATTCAGTTTATGGTAAACCGACCAAAGTTGCAATAAAACGTTGAGTAACCAAATTTGTTTAAAAGAATGCTCATTTTTTCAAAAAAGACAATGAAATTTCGTCTGTTTTAATACCAATGCAAGTTACGAATTATAATAATATTGTAAATTTATGGGAATGATATAAAATTTCAGGGATAAACTCGAGTACACAGCTCACTGTAATTTCGTGTATCAAGTGCATGTATTTTCAAAGAAATGTTGATGCCGAGTTTAATTGTTGATAACAATTAGGAGCGCAGAACTCATTTTTTTTTTAATTTACACGGAGAAACCTATGCTGCAATATTTGCTAAAAATCAGACTAGATTTTACTATTTTCAGTTTGCAATGGAGGGAGATAGTGGAACTTTTGTAATGTTTACTATTCCGAGTAGTAACTAGTAACTACATGCCGAACTACAAAATTCATTGAAAAAAATTTTTGAATGTTACATTTATTTCTACAGAAGATTGCAATATTTACAAAGGACTATAGTAACGTCGACAGACCGGCGCAATGATTTAGTAAGCGACTTAGTAAAAACTGGTGCAGTCAGATTAACAGACGAAAAAAAATAAACCCAACATGCGTCGCGTCGAGTTGAATGTCACGATACGTATCCTTTACACGAGCATACGACGTAAATGCAGTCTATTTATTATGGGATGTTGATCTCTTTCGCACTATTATATTTATTTAAATTGCAGTTGTACAGTACACACGATTCTATTTAGTTTATACATTATTATATACATGCAGGAATATTATATTACAAGCCGAAACAGAAAAATGTGACTAAAGCAAAGCTGATGGGAATCGAACACGGGTCTCCAGCGCATCAGCACGGCGATTTTTCATTCGGCTAAACTAGATAATGAAATCCAGAAATTTATCGCTCTTATCAAGTAAATGCTAGCTGTCAAATTAACTTCCATTAAATTATTTATTAATTGTTCACAGAGATGGCATTTTTAAAATTCTAAGCACTATATCTTAACGTAATCAAATATCCTAATATCGAGGTTAAAAAATTATTTTTTGCTCTCTGTGGAAAATTTGTTTTTCAATAGTAACTTTTCGAATTATCCTAATTTATTGCATTCAGGATCTTTGCATCAACCCAAATTGAGTGATTGATAAATTTAAGGATATTCAGTAGAGCGTTGGTCGGCTGACATCGTTTACGCTCGACTGCACTCGGTCCGACACTAGGTTCCGTTACTAAGTCACTTACTAATATTCGAGAGCGATCTTCCGACTTTGTCTTACTCCATAATACAAAAAATATAAATTGTCGTAGTATAATTCATATTCCTACAGACAATAGCAATTCCTCTTACAAATTTAGTCTTTCATCTTACTTTAGGTACTTATTACTTCTACTCTTTTTATATAATTTAATTAGGTCTCTACTAATCTATCCTATCTAGGATTTTACTATGAAACATAACAAGACTTCGTATTATCAATAGGAAAATTACATATAAAAATAGCATAGCTTACGATTATTGTATTAAAATATACGAATTATCGTCTTGGTCCCTCAATTGTAACCTAATTTAGTAATTTTGCCAGTACAAAGTTTCTGAGTGTATATGTCCCCTTCTAATTAACGTTAAGAGTCCAAATTTGGGGAGGTGATAAAACTGCCTTTAGCCTTTCCACGTATTACCGACACATTCGATTGAAACCCTTATCGCGTGGGAGAAGGCAAGTGAAAGTGACCTTTCCACGGAGCGTCAAAGTCGCGCGTCCGAGAGCGCTGGGGAGGGGATAGCGATTTCTCGCTTTTCGTCGCTCGCACGGAAGCGCTGTGGCGACTTCAAACTCGCTCGAGTTGTCATATCTACGAAACTACTCAATAAAAATTGATGATTCTTTTTTTAATTTATTACAGCACATCGAAAAAAAATCTTCACTTGAATATGCGCTAATGCAATTTTTAGTCGTATTATTTGCAACTGAAAATTGCAACTATATTATTTTTCAATGAACGTTTATCCAAAATGTTGAAACTATATTACCTCGCCGTAACATTTATTATGACAATTTCTCGTTTAAACAATACGTCGGCACAACTCTTTTCATGTTTTGTCACCTCTTTTTATTTTACACACATGCTTCTCAATATGACGATCTAAACGAATGACTTAATGTTTAGAGTACATAACATTCAAACGAGTCATGCCATTTTCTGGGGAGGGCAATAATACACATTCTCGACAATAACGTACTTGTCAAAGTCATTATATTTAACTAGTAGCCGGGTTTCTGAATGAATCACAAGAAAATCAACATCGAGGCAGTAACCAACGACTTAAAAAGAGCCCGATTCTCCTACCGCAAAAAAGTGCATAATTTAAGTCGAAAATTTGGCTTATTTTAAGGTGTCACAAAAAGAAGCATAGGCAGTCTGAAATTGAGAATTACATCTGAGCATTACACGGAAGAAAGTTATCCTTAAAAAGTCACGAAGTTGTAGCTAGTTTTTGGATTCGGTATAAAAAATCAAACATTAAATACTTATTTCTCTGAAAAATGCATGGATAAATTTAGAACTTTTTTACGAAGAGTTCCTGAAAATGTTATACTTGAATATAAAAAGGGAAAAATTTTATTTGTGCGATTTAATTTACATTTATAAATTCGCACAACTCTGAGGATTTGAAACCTCAAACTCGACAGTTTCTAAACAGAAACCGTGAGTGCGTAAACACGCGCAACCATCGAGGCTGAACAATGTAGGTCCCATTATCAAAAGAAGATTAATGGGTCGAACTCGCAATACATCGAAAGTCGTAACGCCTTTTCCTGATTCTTGATTGACTTCTCATTTTGGTTTCAACGTAGACACAGTAAGCGGGAACTTTGAAAATCGATATTAAACTTTTTTTGTTTTGTTTTTTGTTTGTTTTTTCGTTATTTTATTTTCCTTTATTATATTTTTTAGTCCAAAATTTTTTTTATTTTGAAAAAAATCCGTATAGTAGCGGTTTTTCGTAAATATATTATTTTAGGGGTGGCCGCACCACCCCTTAATAATGAAAAATCATTTCCCTCTGTGTATAAATTTATTGTTTGGACATTTTCAACCGGAGTTTTTGTGATTTCAGATATTGTCAAGACCTCTTTAGCATCGAAAATACGATTAAAAAAAAATACTTTGAAAAATCACGTTTATTTTTTTTAATTGAATAACAGGGTGGGAAGGGGGTGGTTTTTTTCGAAATTTTCGTGTCAGATACTGAAAGAGTAACTTGAAAACACCCGCCAATAAATTTTCAGATCTTTTCCAACACAATTAACAAAGGTGTCCATGCTTAAATTTGACGGACAAAAATGGACAAATTGAGTCATCAAGGGTTAAGGACGACGAAATATGTAAGAATACCTCATTTAAGACTGAACTTTAATAGGGATCAAAAAGCGCGAATATTGAGGTCATGTAACCGTAACCTAAAAAAATTTCTTTTACATTTGTTTGAAACAGAAATTACGTTCAGACGAAACACGATATCGAATTTCTAATTTTTGAAATTACATATGAAGCAAGTTCAAACGTTTATCTGCTCCTACATTTTTGTAATTTAAAAAAAAAAAATTTCGAATAATTTTTCCTTTAATGTATGAGCTCTACACGGTAAAAAAAATTGAGCTGTGACAGGGATATTATTCCTTATTATAGCCAAACAACGTATAGTCAAACCCCTAATAAGTATAGCTATAATAGGGATATTAAGAACAGGTGCCTGAAGCAATTATCGGAAGAGCGCCGGTGCATTATGGGAGCAGCGAAATAAAATGGCGACGGTCTAATCGGGAGCAGTGACAGTTGAGATTTACTTTGGACAATTAAACGCTTTTTATCACTTAAAATGTGCGCGATTGTTAATATTAAATGGAGTTTATGATGCAGTAATAATAATTTACATTTGTTTCGATTGTAGGCGATAACTATATTGAAATATCAAAAGACGCGATAAAAACAACAAACTTGACCTCCAAATGCATTACACGGATTTCAGGGAAATTCATTTTCGCGATACCAGACGAAAAATTGGTAACTGTAAGTTAATATATTTCTATAACAACTAAATTTTTTTCTAATCTGAAGATAATACAATTATACATAATCTGTCGAAAATAATAAACTTTCGAACTTAGCAATTTTGTCCAAATTCCTGATTTACGAGAACAACTTACATAAAGTAACTAAATGTGTAACTCTTCTAACTAAACGTTTTACCTAATCCAAGCGTACACTTTCTTTGAGTTTAATGTATTCTCGATTCACTCGTTCGCCTCAAGAATTTTTTTCCGTGTATGGATCCGAACGGTGAACCTTGGATTTATCCATTATTTTATCCTAATAGCACCAGTGGCGCCAATCCTATTTGAAACAAGTCGGGCGGATCTACTTCAGACAGGCACCCCCCCCCCCCCCCCTCTGTTTCAGAAAAAAATAATGTGATAAGCAAGAAAAAAAAAGAACAAGAGCGATTATGAAAATGATAACAATTATGATAAACTTCTACTACAATAAGAATAGAAAAAGGTATAAGACATCAAATTACATTAGGAATAATTTTAAATTAAAACTCTAATATATTATTTCGCATAAATATTTAACACTCAAATTGTTCGGACTTGAATGGCTTATTTTTATCAGTTATTAGAAATTACATAAGGTTCTACTAAGCGGCACTAACTAAATTCTAAGCCAGTGGTCGGAAAACATTTAATAACTTTTCAGGTAAGGGCAGTTTTCCGACATTTTTTTTCGACTGCAACACTTTGTTCGTCAACGCTAAGTTTTTTCCTGGAATGGGTTGGCTTTTCTCGGCAAGGGTTCATTGTAAGACAGGATACTCAATGTGAATAAGAAATTATAACTGAATTTTGTTTTAAGTTCTTATATTAGCGATTTATATGTCTGGTTTTTACATTCTCATCTAATGAGAAGGTATTGGTTTTATGTAAAATTTCACTTTGTCGGTTTTCATAAAATCTTCACGTTTTGAGACCCACTGAGTTAGAAAAAACGATTTTTACGAAGGTGTTTGTTTGTCTGCAGTCTGTATTCTGTAGCCACGATAACTTTAAAAAAGTGGATTAGATTGTATTCTGCTTTAAAACACTTTTCTAAGGCCTAAAAAAAGAACAAGTTCGTGAACCAACTATTTTGGATAAAAATTCAAAAAGTGAGCACGTTTTCAAAATTTTTAAGACCAAATTTTTCAAGATTTCAAAATTCTATGAACAGTTATTCATAGTACTCAAAATCCCAAACAATTGATCCTGATGATTTTTTTCTATGAAAAGAAAAATCATTAGAGTTAGAGCATTTTCAAAATAAAAAAAAAACAAACTGAAATGAACATTTGAAGCCAAACAACGCATGCTATGAAAAAAAGTCAAGAGAAGAAAAACGTTGATTTTTGAAAGCCCTAAAAGGTGGTCATAACAACTTTTTTGATTTGGTCGAAAAGTTGGAAATTCAAAATTTGATCGCACCTCAACTTTTGGAAATTACATTTTTTCAGGATTTCAAAATTCTATGAACGGTTATTTGTCGTACCCAGAAACTTAAAAAATTTATCTTAATGACCTTTTTCTGTAAAAAGAAAATTATCAGAGTTAGAGCATTTTCAAAATAATAAAAAAACGAAAATAAACATTTTAAGCCAAAAAACGCATGACAACATTACTGTTCAAAAACAGTTTTAAAAAATGAAATATTTTTTTAAATTATTTAGTGTGAAACCGTCCAATTCCTTTACGTTTTTATGTTTGGTCAGATTTGACCCACGTCCGGACATACGATTTTCCATTTTCTTTTCATTCCTTTAGAAAATAGCTTTGAAAATCTGCTATTTCAAAATGTCACATTTGATTATTTCTATTCTAAAATGGACCGTATATGTGCATTGGCATGATTTGAGGGCAACGTTTGATTAGATTTGACCCACGTCCGGAAATACGATTTTTTCTTTTCATTCTTTCAGAAAATAGCTTCGAAAATCTGCTATTTAAAAATGTCACATTTGATTATTTCTATTCTAAAATGGACCGTATACGAGATGTGTTCAAAAAATAAGGTGACTTTATGGTTTTCTCAAAAAATATTCATTTATTCCTTAATATTTATGTTGTCCCCTTCAAAGTAATCCCCCTCAGATATAATACACTTGTGCCAACGCTTTTTCTAATCATCGAAGCACTTCTGATAATCATTTTGTGGTATAGCCTTGAGTTCTTTCAGCGATGCAGTTTTTATCTCCTCAATCGTTGAAAATCGATGTCCTTTCATGGGTGTCTTTAGTTTTGGGAAAAGAAAAAAATCACTGGGGGCCAAATCCGGTGAATATGGAGGCTGAGGCATGACTGTGGTGCTGGTTTTGGTCGAAAAATCTTTCTCAAGCAACGATGAATAAGCAGGTGCATTATTGTGATGCAAAAGCCACGAATTGTTTTTCTAAAGTTCCGGACGTTTTTTGCGTATCGCCTCTCGCAAACGGCGCATTACTTGAAGGTAATACTCCTTATTAGCCGTACGACCTTGTGGTAAGAATTCCTGATGCACTACGCCGCGGCAATCAAAGAAGACAGTGAGCAAAACCTTCACATTTGACCGAACTTGACGTGCTTTTTTCTGTCTTGGAGACTCAGGATGCTTCCACTGAGACGATTCGGCTTTAGTTTCGACGTCATAACCATATACCTACTATTCATCCCCAGTTATAACCCTTTTGAGAAAATCAGGATCATTATTGACTTTATTCAACATCTCCTGAGCGATGGTCATGCGATGGATCTTTTGATCAAAATTAAGCAGTTTTGGGACAAATTTCGCTAACACACGTCTCATGCCCAAAACCGTCCGAAAAGATAGCATGGCATGAGCTAACTGATATGCCAACATCTTCAGCAACTTCTCTGATGGTAATTCGGCGATTTTTCAACACCATTTCTTCCACTGTTTGAACGTTTTCATCTGTTGTTGACGTGCTGGGACGTCCAGGGCGAGGTTCGTCTTCGACATCCTCTCGGCCTTCTTGGAACAGCTTGTAACACTTATACACATTTTTCTTACTCAGAGTAAACTCACCGTATGCAACTGTCAACACTTCAAGAGTTTTAGAGCATTGGATTCCATTTTTCACACAAAATTTAATGCAAACTTTTTGCTCCATTTTTTTCAAAAGAAGCAAATCGTCGAGCACATCAAACCCTTTTAACCTTTTACGACTCTGCCAGAAAAACAGCACGAGCTATATAGTCAAAACTGTGAACATATGATCGTAAAGATTGTATCACCACAACAAAAAAAAAATTTTAAACTTGAATGTACGTAGCCCGCGAAAATTAAAAAGTCACCTTACTTTTTGAACACACCTCGTATGTGCATTGACACGATTTCAGGGCAAAGTTTGGTCGGATTTGACCCACGTCCGGACATACGATTTTTAATTTTATTCTTTATTATATTTCCTCTCTAAAATATCTTTAAAAATATGATATTAAAAAATCTCACATTTGATCAATTCAATTTCAAAATAGACCGTATACCAGGTGTATACATATGAAACCGGTATTGCCATTTAGCGGCCAGTAGGCACACTTGTAGGCACTGTCGGAACTTACCATTTGTGCTAATTGGCGT
>NC_046662.1:112254314-112263636 GCF_010883055.1 Belonocnema kinseyi | reverse complement strand
GCGAGGGCGCATACTTTGAATAAAATATTTGTTACCATTCTCTTGAAATAAATGTGTTTTTTTCTTGAAAAAATACCGGTTTCATATGTATACACCTGGTAAGGGCATTATCACGACTGGTGAGGCATGTTTTGTCGAATTGGACACTTTTTTGATAATGGAACATTAATTTTTAACTTTGTCTTCACACCTCGTGAATGCGGTGTGTCGAAATTAGTATTTAAAAAAGGAGTAAAAAATATTTTTTTTAAATAGAAAATTAACATTTGTAGGAAAAAATTTGATTTTTCTCTCATTTATTTTGAAAGGCAAAATTGAAAAAACCGAAAGTGAGGCTGTATTTTTTTAACCTTCCGCTACATTTCTAAGCAAAAAAAAGTTCAAAAAAACTTTTTTTTAAATTAGTGTGAAACCGTCTATGTCAAACGTCTCGAACTTCAGGCCTATAAACTTCCTACATTGGTGGGAGGGTGAATCGAGAATATCTTAAATATTAGTCAATTAAATCATAGTCATTTTTCGAATTTGTAGAAATCTTACAGTGTTTTTAAAACAGTGGGAAACAGTGCTTATTCATTATTTAGTTTTTATTATTATAATATTGTAAAATATGGAAATAGAAACAAGAAAAATATTTAAATGAATCGACAGTGATCTTAAAATCTGAAAATAATTTACATTAATATTATAGACTTAAAAATTATGTATGGATTCGGGCACATGACTGGCTTAATGATAAGTTTGACAAATTCGTATTGGATTTATAAAAAACTGTTTACGCAACATTTATTAATCAGTCTTTTTCTACGATATATTAGTTGTAATAGACCAAATTAATCAGAATGCGTTCTTGCATCACTTATAATCGTCAATTTGAAAAAAAAGATTAGTTATTTAACTCTGATCTACTTTTTCTCCAAATGTAATTTTTGGTACCCGGTTTATTTATGCTAGCATACAGAAAGGGATATATTAGAAGCATTTTTTTCATACTGTTAAAAATTTAAATATACATAGGAAATGGTGCTCTCATATGTAATACTGGGGAACCTGTTGATAAAAGTAAATTTAATTGTGCGAATTATGGCTTTGTGCCCGTGCTGTTTTATTTCACTTTCTTTACTTAACTATTTTCCCTTATTTTTCGTGCATTTTTAGTTAATTTATTTACACAATATATTTCCCAATTTTCGCCCCCCCCCCGTAAACATAGCCCCCCCCCCCGGGCTTGGCGCCCCTGTATGGCACACAAGGTTGGAATGACAGCATACCATGTATTAATAGGCGAGGCGAAGTTTCACGATCTGCATATATTAAATATAGAATGGCAACTAGAGATAATAATGTACTTTTTATGGGTGGACGATTATTTCAACAGTGGGTTGTCGATAATTACGTGAAAATCGACAAGGTTACGATGAATTACCTCAGATTGAATCAGAAAAAACTTCGCGCTGATAGTAGCTTTTCAACGATGCCACAGATAACTAAATTTCGGAACGATATTGAGATTCACGATGACGAGGTATCGCTTACACAACATGAACAACTCGGTCAGACTCAGTACCACAAATTAAATAGAAAACAAAAAGATATTGTAGACACAATCCTCAATGTTGCTTTGCTGGACGAGGAAAGGCATTTTACATCATGTTTTTATATTGATAGCCCTGGTGGCTTAGGAAAGACATACATTTATACAACTACATATGATTTCTTAAAAGGCAAGGGAAAAAATATATATACGATGGAATTGACAGGTATTGCAGCAATATTACTTCCGCAAGGAAAGACTGTACATACAATTTTCGGTATGCCAGTTCCTTTATTTTTAGATTCCGCCTTCCGTATACAAACTCAATCTAAAGATCCCTAATACTTACTAGAAGTAGATATTTTTATTTGGGACGAAGCTCCAATGGCGTGAAGGTATGCTTTGTAAAAAGTACATCGAACATTACGTGACTTCGTGAATGTTGATTCACCACTTGCTGGAAAAATTATAATTCTTGGCGAAGATTTTAGGCCATTAATGCTTGTGAAAACTCATCCAACTCGCAGCGAATTATTAAATTTATCTATTAAATTCAGTTCACTTTAAAAACATATCTCTGTTCTTTCACTAACAGAAAATATGAGTACTTTATCACAAGAAGCAGAATTCGAAAAGTATTTATTGTCTGTAGAGATAGTACTTTAAATGACAATGAGAATTACTTAAAAGCCCTAGAAAAATTTGTAGCTACTAGAACCGATGACAGCTATATTACACAGCCACACAAAAAAAAGTGCGGATCTGGTAACAAGACACACGTATTCCTATAGATTTTGGGGCGCAGAATTCTAATTCGGTATCAAAAATCACCCATCACGTCATGGTTGAGCCATAACCTCAAAAAATGACGAAAAATCATGCACTGAGGCAAATAAAATTCAAAATAATGCCAGTGATGCAAATTTTCACTTCAAAAACATGTCGACAACTGTAAAGGATCAACCCTTGCCTGATATCAACATATTTAACATAACTTTATCCAACAGAACCTGACCTCACCTAACCTGAATTAACCGAAATTTATTCAACTACACGTAAGGCTCTGGAAGCATATTTTCCCAGTAGCAAATGTGTGCTACATCGAATGGGTCAACTCGAGCCTAACCTAGAAATAAATCTAACCTAGCCTAACCTAACTTAACCTCGCGAAACACAATTAAACTGATTGTGTTGTCCCGTTGTATTTGCAGTACCGTTTGAATTAGCTGGGGCTTAACCTGCAAAGATGTCAAACCTATCCTAACCTAAAAAACCTCATCTAACCTAACCTAATCTAACCTACCTTAACTTCGCGTAACACAATTAAACTCATTGTGTTGTCCCGTTGTGTTTGCGGTGCCGTTTCGTTCAGCTTCGGCTTAACCTACATAGAGGTTTAACCTATCCTAACCTAACAAAACCTGACCTAATCTAACCTAGCCGAATGAAATTCAACCACACGTGTAGCTATCTAAGCGTTCGGTTCTCAGTCTTAAATGTGCGCTATATTTAACAGGTTAACTCGATCTTAACCCACAAATGAATCTAACTTAACAGAACCCAACGAAATTTTTCTTAACGCAACACAACTTAACTTAAGTAATAAAATTCATTTCATTGTACTATAGGTGGTTAAAAATTTAGACGCACATTACTCATTTGAAGAAACTTAGAACTACAAGTAGAATTGACGGCATTTCAATTAACCTGGCAATGTTTGTATCAATTAAAATGTAAAACTGTAACTTAAAGATGCAAATGAATAAGAGTTTTATTCAAAATTTTCTTCTCTCTGCTTTTTATCTTGCTTTTTATCGTAATTAAATTGATTTATAGACCTACTTCAGTCTATTTTCTGCCTGCTATAACGTGTCCTTTTTTCTTCGAAGGAACGATGCAAAGGATGATATCGTTGTTCCATCACTTTTATGTCTTGATGAAAACGTTCCCCTTGCTCTTCGCTGAAATCACAAACATTTTCTGGAAGCTTATCCAGATGGGAATCTAGAAAGTGAAGTTTTAAATTCATCAAGCAGCCTACTTTTTGTAGTTTCTTATCATTTTCGCAACAATATTCTCGTAGTCTGGACTTTTTTTGTTACCGAGGAAATTTGCGTTTACTGCTTTAAAACTTTCCCAAGCGTCAATTTCAATTTTCGTCATGTGGCTCACGAAATTAGTATCTCTTGTCAATATTCGAATCTGTGGTCCATCAAAGACTCCTTCTTTCAATTTAGCGTCTGAAGCATAAGAGAATTTAAGGGATATATACTTATAGCATTGTCCATCTTTGTCTAACGCCTTGACAAATTGCTTCATGAGCCCAAGCTTTATGTGGAGGGGTAGTAGTAAAATTTTGTCTGGATCAACGAGGCTTTGGTTGATGATATTATGAGAACCAGGTTTGAATGAATCTCTTAAAGGCCAATGTTTTTTGCTGTAATGATTGGCTCGAACTCTGCTATTCCACAGGCATATAAAGCATGGCTCTCTCGTGAAACTCGATTGTTGGCCTAATATCATTGTCAGGATTTTGAGATCACCACATATTTGCCATTTGTGATTCGTGTAATTATCTTTCAAGAAGCATTTTAACATTGTTATATTCTTCTTTGATGACCGTTGAGTGAGCTATAGGGATAAAAGCGTAAGTATTCGTGTTATGCATTAAAACAGTCTTAATGCTGCGTTTTGACAAATCAATGAAAAGTTGCCATTCTTCGTCTTTGTACACATTTTTCTTCAAGTTGTTCATTAGACCGTTAAAGTGAGTGCAGTACACTAAAGGCGTCTCTTCGTGTTTAACGAAAAACTTTCTGAATTCTTTGTCCCTGTCGCGATAAAATGAAACTTTTATCTTTGGCTCTAGAAGATTTCTTCTTTTTAGAAATGAAGCGGCAAATTCTGCGCCGTCTTTCGGTAATCCAAGATCTCTAATAAAATCATTCAGTTCTAGTTGCGACACTAATATTGGAACCTTCAATTTCATTTTATGCACGCCATATTCGTCATCTTTTTCGTCATTTTCATCGGAATCATCAGAACTATTTTCTGTTCGATCACTGGTTTCACTACCGTCTCCATGACGTGGACTTTCAACTTCCATTCTCTCATCTTCTAAAGCGCTTAAATCAGTCTGGCGTGCATTTTTATTGATTTCAATTGCTCTTGTGACTGTGCACACATTAATGTATGAAATGTTGTTTTTATTTTTGGCGTTGAACCCTTTGACGGAATTCATGCAAAAGTAGCAGTCCTTCGCAATAACGGGTTTTTGCCATGTGGTTGGTGTAGAGTACTTCGGTACTTTTCGTTGTTTGAATTTTTTAGACGATACAACATAAGTCTGCAGGAATTGCAAATGACGTGTGGAACCCATTTTGTTTCTTGGTGCAGCAATTTACGGTCAAAACACTTTTCGTAAAGACTTTTCACTTCCTCGTCGATTGATTTTCGCAAACTGTTCACTTCATATTTACTGCAAATATAACAGAATGAATCTGAGCTATTCTTGCAGGCATGCGATTGAGAAATGCTCGCGATTTTTTTCCTTGTAGCGTAAGACTCTACACCAACCAAGTGATCCATTGATAAAGAACTAGGGTTGCATGATGACGAAGTTGGAGAGCCCGCTTTCCCACTCTGACCAGTCGCTGATAGTGGGGTTTTTCCCTGCACCGTAATACACTTTTTACCTGTGTCTGACATGACGGCATGAACGCCGTTTACCCAAGGACTCAGCCAATGTGGATCCGTTGCCCATCGTCACCGCGTGGAGGTGCCCTGGTTACAGACACAGGCGAATAATGCTAGCTACAAGCGGTTATGAAACTTAAGACATTTACTGCTATTAATGTCAAAATATGAAAGTATGCAAGAACGGGGTTGCTACTGGGAAAATATGCTTCCAGAGCTCTACGTGTATTTCAATAAATTTCTGTTAATTCAGGTAAGGTGAGGTCAGGTTCTGTTTGGTAAAGTTATGTTAAATAGGTTGATATTAGACAAGGGTTGATCCTTCACAGTTGTCGACATGTTTTTGAAGTGAACATTTGCATTACTGGCATTATTCTGAAATTTGTTTGCCTCAGTGCATAATATTTCGTAATTTTTTGAGGTTATGGCTCAACTATGACATGATAGGTGATTTTTGATACCGAATTTGAATTCAGCGCCCCAAAATCTATAGGAATATGTGTGTCTTGTTACCAGATCCGCACACATTTTTTGGGTGGCTGTGTTATCGGCACGAAATGCTGATGTTGAGGAAAGAAATTACTGAGTCGTGGAGCTATTGGACAAACCCACAGAACGAATTTATACAAATGTAGATAGTATTAAAAATAGTGATAACTGGGATATAAATTATGCAATACTTCCAGAATACATTGACACATGGAATCCACCAACCCTTCCTCCGCATAAATTACGATTAAGAAATAATTGTATTGTTCCCGTGTAGAAATAATCCGGATTGACCCAACCAGAAGAAGGTTTCTGGCCGGAATCTGACCAGGTCAAACCATGATACTATTTTGTTAATTGCCCGGCCGGGATCTGACCGAGTTCCCACCGAGATCCAGTCAGGCGAAAATGATGCATAATAGAAGTATCATACCCTTAAAAACATCTGAAGAAATATCCACAAACGATGACCGTAAGTGGGTCGTTTGTAAATATCTGACAGACGAAAGACCAATTTTTTGTGTTTTAGCTGTTTTTTTTATCAATTATGAAAGAAAAATTAAACTAATTTTAATTATATGATTTCGCGCTTTTGGTTTTGCGGTTCCCAGAATTGCCGCGACTGCGAAATCGTTGATCAACTACTTTTTTAAATCAATTTTCTCAACCGGCTTTATAGGTTAGGATGTCGCGTGAAACCCCTGAAATTTATTTGATATCTTGTAAAAAAAAACTATGCAAACTAAGTTATGCTTAAGGTAAATTTGTTATGCAATTTAACTTTAATTTCTTACAATTCAATTTCTGACAGAAACTTAAGAATCATAACCTATAATTTAGTACTTACATTGAATCAATGCTTGTAGTTAATATATTTATTATTATGAATGCAGTTCTTAAATTGACATTCCGACATCTTTTTACAGCTGGAAATAAGTGCTGACAAAGATTCTTATCTCTACCAGTTGGTAGAATATGTTCGTTGTGGTAAAAAGGTTCCAGTAAAATGCGATGGAGAAGCCCAGTCAAAAACCGGTCGGATTCCGACCGGGTTACACTATTTGTATCCGGGATCCGATCGGGTAACCCGGCCGGGAGCCGACTGGGTACACCTGGTCGGGATCCGATCATAGCAGCGTGACGAAACCAACCAGAATCCGACCGGGCAGCCTCTCCAGATTCCGGATACAAGCAGGGCAACCTTGCCGGAATCCAGCGCGAACCCGGTCGTAATTTCTACACGGGTTATGCTAATTCGTAATATTTCTATTAGCGAAGGTCTATGTAATAGTACACGTTTGAAAATAATCGAACTTTTAAATAATCTACTACGATGTCGCATTTTAACAAGTGGTAAGGCAGGGGACATTGTCCTTGTACATCGTATTACATTGTATTGTGAAGGAAAAACTTTCGATACTATCGGGTTAGATCTTCGTGAAGAAGCATTTAATCATGGACAATTATATGTGGCATTTTCCCGAGTTCGATCTTGGCAATCACTAAAAACTTTCCTTGGAGAGGAGCTGCATAGTAATATTATGAAGAATTATGTGTATACAGAAATATTCAAATAATGTTGTATTTTTCAATAATTAAAAATAATATTCAAAAAATAATAAGTTTCATTATAAATTGTATATTGGAAAATCAACAAATACAAATTCATATGCTCTTGGACAAAAATATAGGATAAACTTTAACTAAGTACACCCGATAGTAAAGAAATACATGGTCATCAGTGCTTTTTGAAACTTTTCCCAATCACTCATAATATTTTTGTTATTTACGGAAAAAAAGTGATGAACGGTTTTAGACTTGTCACATCGAGTTCGTCAATTTTATCTCAAAATTCGCAGATTATCTACAAAATTACATCAATTTCCAATGTACTTTTCTTATATTCGACACCTAGCAACTACACCGTGAAAATAAATACTTAAAGTTATATTCGACTTAATTTCAGATTTGATATGAATCAAGGAAGTACATGAATTTAAGTGTGCAAACAATGTTGAATAAAGCACTAGCTTAACTTAAATAAGAAATCAGTATTTTTCTAATGGAATAAAGTAGAGTATCCTCCTAAATTTCAATATTTAGTTCTCAAAGTAAGTAGAGGGCAAACTGAAATCACCTGTAAGGCTTTTGTCACCTAAAATAAAGGAATATACCTTTCCTGAATTTCAGGTTCGCACTACCTTGCATGACGTTACAGAACGATGAAGCTACTACACAGTTCGTGACCATTTATTCTAGTCGCATCCTACTCCAAATTTCCATATCGCGTTGATCAGTGTCGGCTATGATACTATGATTCAGTAATTCTTGGGGTTTTCGTTTTACGGATTTAAAAAAGTGCTGCAGCAAAATCAGTTCCAATTGTCAGCAATATTTGGATTATTAAACCCATCAAAAGAATTAAATTATTACAAAACTTTTTACTTCGCAACGTGAGCGCCCTTTCAATACAATACGGAACGCAATTGTCTGAATATTTTGGACTGCACCTGCCCCCAATATACTATTTTTACCATTTTTCCTACATTTCCTGTATTTTCTTACAAGTTTGAACCCAACTTGTATAATTTCTAAAACGGATAACTGTTAAATGAGAACAGCTGAGGATTGATGGTAAGGCGTCAGAAATTCCTGGTTTTTAGTTAGAATATTACCCTTAATTTCAGTTAGGAAGTATATTGACTTCAGGTTACACTATCTTTCAGTCTACATATATTCTCAATTGAAGCGCGAGCATACCTGAATTTCAGGTCATGCCTCCCTGAATTTTAAATAGTCCCGACCTGAATTTCAAGAATATAATTCCCTTAATTTAATGATCAGATGTAATTCTTAATATCAGATTGCCTATGCTTCTTTTTGTGACACCTTAAAATCAGCCGAATTTTCGACTTAAATTAAGTAGTTTTTTTTGTTTGGTTCGTGAATTTTCTAAGCATATATTTTTTCGTGCAAATGAAAGGGACTACATTCCTGAAATTCAGGTCGGGATTATTTGAAACTCAGGGAGGCACGACCTAAAATTCAGGTATGCTCGCTCTTCAAATAAGAATATATGTATACTAAAAGCTATTGTAACCTTAAGTTAGTACTCTATCCTAACTGAAATTAAGGGTAATATTCTAACTATTATTATTACACCATTAAGCCATTTCCCTTTCGGGGTAGGCGTGACTCACTCGGCAGGGGAAAGGAGTAGTGTGTGGATGCGATAGAGATTTTTCAGATTGATCCAGAATTCTCGTGCTATTTAAGTAAATAACACGTTCGTTCCGCAACACTGCTCCGACCCAGGTTGCTGATCAATCTCTCTAGTAATCACCCCAAGCGAAGAACCTCACGAAGCCGTTATGTAAGGTTCCCCACTTGGGTCCATTAATAGCCAAGGTCTTTGTTTCAGGCGTCGTTCACTCTACTGACACTCTTTTTATTAACTATTTTCCGCCATACTTTCCTGTCCAGACATATTTCTCTAGCTTATTTTATGTCCATGCATTTTTTCATGCAGTCTCTCGTGTTTCTGTGACTTCTTATGTCTCTTCTAAGTAGGGTCTCATTCACACATTCTAACCATTCTTTCCG
>NC_046662.1:112233130-112254214 GCF_010883055.1 Belonocnema kinseyi | reverse complement strand
CATTTATTCGTCTATCTAATTCCTCATCTATCTTCCCGTCCCTAGTAAATAAGCTACCAAGGTATACGAACTTATCAACTTGTTCAATTTTCTCATCATTTAGTAAAATATTGCATAGCGTTTTCTCACTAAAGTCAGAAATTTCTCACGCCTTACTGACACTCTTCAGCTGTTCTTATGTAATAGATATTCGTTTTAGAAAATATACCAATTGGTTTCAAACTTACAAGAAAATACAGGAAAAGTAGGAAAAATGGTATAAATGGGACAGGTCTGGTTCAAAATCTTCAGACAATTGCGTTCCGTAATATATAAAGGACGCTCACGTTGCGAAGTAAAAATTGTCGTACGAATTTAATTATTTTGATGAGTAATATTGGCTGACAACTGAAACTGATTTTGGTGCAGCAATTTTTTAAATCCGTGAAACGAAAACGTTACGAATTATGGAAACATAGTATCATAGCCGACACTGACCAACGCGAGATGGAGTATTGGAGTAGGATGCGACTAGAATAAATGACCACGAGCTGTAGAGTATCGCAAGCGTTCTGTAACGTCATGCAAGTAGTATGAACCTGAAATTCAGGAAGGTATATTCCTTAATTTCATATAACGAAAGCCTCACAGGTTATTTCAGGTTACCTTTAACTTACTTTCAGAACTGAATATTGAAATTTAAGCGCATACTTTACTTTATTCCAGTAGAAAAATGCTGATTTCTTATTTAAGTTAAGATAGTGGTTTATTCAACATAGTTTGCACACTTAAATTCATGTACTTCCTTGATTCATATCAAATCTGAAATTAGGTCGAATATAACTTTAAGTATTTATTTTGACTGTGCAGAACCCGTTTATCTCGACAACTTCTGGAAAGGACAAATATATACACTCTCGACAAAAACGCACTTTGCATCGTGACATTATCTAACGCACTTTCACATTCCATCGATTGTAAAAGTTAATACATTCAATTAGTAGCTATGTGAAATAAAAAGAGGCAAAAAAATAAAAAAATTTGTGTAGATGTATTATTTCACCGAGAAATTGTCAAAATAAAAATTACGGCGAGATGATGTGGCGAGCGAATAATTTGCAACGCACGTTTGCGACGATTCGCAAACATTGTCTATTAAATTAAAAAATGAATCATCAATTTTCATCGAGTAGTTTCGTAGATATGACTACACGAGCGAGTTTGAAGACGCCACAGCGTTTCCATGCGAGCGAGAAAAGCGAGAAATCGCTATCCCCTCCCCAGCGCACTCGGCCACGCGACATTGACGCTCCACGGAGACGTCACTTTCACTTGCCTTCGCCTCCGTGGTAAGGGTTTAAATTGAATGTTTTGGGGATACCTGGAAAGGCTAAAGGCAGTTTTGTCACCTCCCCAAGTTTGGATTCTTTATGTTAATTAGAAGCGAACATATTAATTGTTTAAAAAAATTAATTCTGCGCTCCTAATTGTTATAAAATATTGATCTCGGCGTCAAAATTTCTTAAAAAATGCATGTACTTCATATACGAAATTACAATAAGCTGCACACCTATTTCATGGAAATACGGTCATTTGAAAAGTTTCCCTTAGTTGCAAAATGAACAATATTTGCAAATTGTTGAAAAAAATGTGTTCTTGTTGTTGTTTCATCAAATATTAACGCTCGAGTATCGAGTCCAGTAGCAAAACCTGATGTGCGATTGCTGGATTGACGCTCGCAGCAATAAAAAAAAGGACTTTTCTTAATTAACAATGTAATATTCAAGAAACAACAATGTCGATGTGGTTAAAAAAATTAGTGAACATTGTTCAATAATGAAGGTATCATTATCTGGTAATTACATTCGAAAAAATTAACTTCTGGCTGTTGAATTAATTCTTGAATTTTTAAGGAGAATCTTACTTAATCATTAATTTGAACGTAAAATAAGGAACTTTTTTTTTTAATTACGTAATAATAAAGAGAATTTCATGTTCTATAGCATTTATTAACAACTTTTCGTTGTACCATTCGTTCTTTTTTTGCAAACCATGATTAAATGCAAAAAACGCCATTTTGGGAGGGAAGCACTGCTTTTCAGCTGTTACTTTTTACATATATCTTATAGAATGATATGAAGAACCATCTGTCAAATTTGTAAGGTGCTACTATTTCACGCAGGGCAAACATCTAGATTGACTGGACTAGTTATTGATATGGGACTGATTGGAGCCATGATCTCGTAGAAAAGAAGAAGCCATTATGACATGTAGTCAATATCCTTTAATTAATATTTACTCTCTGCCTTTATTTCGTAGCACAGGGGAATCCAGACAATGCGATTTATTAACTTATTGACTTCATTAATTTAATTATTTGCTTAATCGTAAAGGAATATATATTTTGTCATTATCGTTTAACACATGAAACGAAGTATTTCATTATAGTTGGGGGAAACCCCAAATGTCAGCAGGCCGAGGCCCCGAGGTCCGAAAAGCAGTACCTTTTTCATATGTGGAAACTTTATATTTTGAATAACTTGGAAAAAAATGTTTTTTTCGACCATATTTTTATACTATTTATCATTTTCGAAAACTATACAATTGAGTAACAAAATCGATAATTTTTTGTGTATCGATTGAATTATGTCATTTAACAGCTTTTGAAAAATAAAAAATGATATCCAAGTACGCTTAGGTGAAAAATAATTTATTTGAAATAATTAAAGAAACCAAGTTTCGTCCCATGCAGTTGGTATTATTGATTGGCCCTCAGTGTGCAGACATCTTAACAGCCGACATCACAATTTAGAATATCTAATTTGACTTTATGGTGCATTTATACCTCTTTCTGTCCAACTGGTATTCGCTGTGAGCCGCGCTCGTGTCGCTGCCTAGCTGATTTAATAATATAAGAATTTGTAAGAATTTGTTCAAACATTAATCTTTTAAGTTTAGTAATAGTGTGTGGAAAGTTGGGAACACCAGCCATTAAAACTTCTAATAAAAAACTTGTAGGTATACGATTACAAACTTGAAAAATTCTACCTGTCACATTGCTAGTAGATTAAGTCATTTAAAACAAATGTATTTCAAAGAATTTTTACACGGGATGAGGTGCGGCGTCAATTCTCGGAAGAACTCTATCAGGAGGCCCCATATATAGGGTTCACTGTATTATTTGTCTATGCTGACTCTTTAAGAACGATTTGTATATAATGAAAATCATCTTAAATGAGCGCAACTGTTCCCAGAATACAAATAATTTGATTGTTGTGTGTTACAATTCATATGAACAAATTAAATTAAAAATTAGCAAACTATTGTAGTTTTTGTTGCAAGAAATTTAATTTTGATCAAAACGCTGTCAATTATTGTGAGAGGGATTGTTAGTCACGATTTCTATAAAACAACAACGATTAAAATTGTTATAAACAATTTTTTGATGATGAAGAAAAATCGGCAATTACAAAACTAAAAATTAAAAAAAATTTCACCGAAAATGTCTATAACCATTCCAATTGTTAATCTTTTGTAGAAATTGTTACTGAGATCACTCTCACAATAATTTAAAGTGTTTCCAGATAAGAACAATTTGTTTCTAAGAAAATTTACAATTTTTTGGAAATACATGAATATTTCGTGATTTTTGAAATTGAATATTAACAATTGTTTATAGTTAACTTTACATAGAAATGGTGATTACAAATCTCTCTCAAAAACATAAAGCCGTTTTATTGAATAAAAAAATACAAATATAAAAGAAATTATTCTTTAGAGTAAGTTTCACAAATCTGTCAAATTGCTTTGAGTGACCTGTTATTTTAACAATTTTTCGCATTATTATTCATAAATTACACCGGTAGACATTTCACGACAATTTTTCTCATTAAAAAATATCTATCACCATTCTGTTAAGTTAAGTTTTTTTTTATTTAATCATGAAATACTTGGTCACTTTCGACATCTTATTTATTATATTCCATCAATCTTTTCAAAAATTTTACGTTTATACTTTTATTTGTGCAACAGAAAAATATGATTTTTTAAATCGTACCTCATCCTTGGAATTCAATTACAATAACACTTCAATTTCCAAATAATAAGATAATAAAAAAACTTGGTTATGTATCTCATATGAAAGTTGTCCTGAATTACTGCTTTCAAAGAATCACAAAACTTTATACTCAAATTATCATTGATTTCTTATTTTTTGATGATAAAAGAACGACAAATCAAATCATTAAACTAACAGTAGCAACGTCGAAAAATAACAATAACGCGAATTCTCTACGATTTCGAAGCGTACGAATTTTCCGTTTTGGTCCAACGATTTCACGAACGCGCCTTCCCTGACGATTTGCTACTTTTATTTTTATGACATACATTGGCTTACGCAAATTCTTACAGATTCCGTGCTGCTTTCTGACGGAATAACTCGTGATTTTTTAAGTGGTACACTCCTCGAGATTTTTTACGTGAAAATCGATATATCTTTCATTTTCTCGGAAACTATCACCCTACGGAAGAAAATAGTCGAAACAAAAAATATGTTCCTCAATGGGAGCTACAACTTTTGTAAAGAACATTTTTCGAAATTTTGCACATTGGCTTAGAGAAACACAACTGTGACTTTAATGGTTTTTTCATGGTTTCACCATGAAGATGGCCCAGTCGCCAATTTTCATTTTAAAATTCGTAATCAGCGCATCAAAGTACATAAGTATGCGGAGTTTAAATAAAATTGGAGAATTCAGCTATTCGGAACTGCACTCAAATTTTGTTATAATTTACAAAATGCGTGCATACAAGGTTGCACTGTTTGCAACAGCATAATAAAATTGAAGTCAGGATGCTCTCACGAGCTGTAATTGCAAACAAATTGGACCTAGGCAAAACGATCGAGCTGATTACAGCTAAGCGATTCCATCGGTCACCGAATACGGTAGGAGGTGAATAAGCCATAAATACATATACCAATTCTAATCTACACCACCTATCTCACTTGACGTTCCTATACATCTCTATACATTTTAATTTTTTACATGTGCACTCGTGTGTATCAGTGTACATGTTTATTTTGAATATGGTACACACTTCACATTTCCAGTTATTCGTCATCGTGCTGCCGTGATACACCTTAAAGCCCAGCCCTCGTGGTTCGCTCCCTCCCATTCACCCCACCACCGATGAATCCCGCGTAGAAGTCCAAATAAGGGGAACTCCAAAGGTGAATTAAGGCCCCTCCACTCGATGTGTTGCCACGAGCCGTACGCATCTTAGCTTAGTGTCCGATCGTCTCGCGGCGTCGAGCTTTGATTCCCTGATCTTACCTCCGAACGGAGAAATCAACGCGAAAAATCGCACTAACGGCGAAATCATGCAAGCTCCCCACAACCTTAAGTGGGAGGAGTCAGGATAGTGTTCCTAATGGCGGATTTTTGCGATATTCCAATCACATTTGGCTTTTTATTTACTTGACCAACACTCGCTTCCGCACATCTAAGCCGGTGTCTGTGCGCCACGCGACCATGCGCGTGCCAACTATGCGTGGGTAAAAGATAACAAAGAGGAAAAATAAACAAGGCGAATGGAAAAGAGACTTTCTATATACAAACGAAAGTATGTAAGGTGCACAAGTGATGGCGTCTGTCTCTCTGTCTGTCCGTCCGGTCGTCCGTCCGTAAACACGATAACTCTCGGAAAAATTGATGAATCGAATTCATCTTTCGCACACTTCTTTTAGATCCTAAAAGAAAGGACGAGTTCGTGAACCAGCCATTTTTGATGAAAATTCAAACAGTGAGCGCATTTTGAAAATTTTTGAGAACACTTTTTTCAGAATTTGAAAATTCTATGTAAGGGTATTTATAGTATTAAAAAGAAAAAAACAATTTATCATTATGACTTTTTTCGATAAAAAGAAAATTCTCAGAATTATAGCGTTTTCAAAATTTTTTTAATCAACCGAAAATCAAAATTCAGCGAACCGTCAACGTTCAGATGAATTTAAGAAGATATTTATAACTGGCGTCCAATTGCCTGGGGTATTTAGGCATTCAGAAGAACACTGGGACAAATTTTTGTTTGAATCAAACAAATTATTTCTTTAATATGGGGTCAAATAAATGTTTGTTTGATTCAAATAAATTTTTTGTTTGTCCTTATTTGTTTGGTTCAAATAAATGTTCTGGTTTTTTAAAATAAATATCTTGTTTAAAATAAGTAAAGTTATTGTTTACATTAAATATATATTTTTTTGATTAATTAAAGATTTTGTTCAAGTGACGTAAATCTTTTTTTTACACTTATCCTCCAAATTGAGCATTCTTTAGAAAAAAGATGTATGATCTCGATAATATGTTTATTGCTAATCATGAATATCATTGTATATGTAAAAGCAGAAGCACTTATTCCACGCGAATGCTTAAATCTGGTTAATTTTTAACTCTGTGCTTCTCATTTCTGTATTGAACAATCATAAATTAGAATAATTAGAAATGAACCAGAGTTGACATTTGAATTGGATGTAGATATAAGTGTTCCTGCTTTTAAGTACACAGTGATAATTATAATATAAAAGAACATGATTGATTTCATAAATCATCATTATAAAGAAAGGAGGTTTGTATTGAAAAAGACTTACATCCGAAATCTTCAATTATATCCACGGTAAAAGCCCTAAACTTCAAGTAGTTCCTAAACTAGAGATATTGCGTCCATTTTTCAATTAATATATGATTTCATAGTAAATCAGAACCTTAAGAATAATACAACACTGAAAAAAGTACAAATGTTATCAAATAAATCACATGATCAATTAATTGAGATTCTAGGTTAGTCCCTTAGGAACCTCCGGTAGCGCTTTAGCATGCCCAGCGGCACTTTGTAGTACTGCTTTGTACTGTATTTTTTATTTGAATCAAATAAATATTTTTATAAATTCGAACAAACAGATTTTTAACAAATGCATTGTTTAATAAAAGTCAATTTTTTGTTTGAATCAAAACAAATTGTACTAAACAAATTGTTTGTTTCAATCAATATGGCAAATAGTTTTCATTTCTTTAAATTAAATCAACCTTTTTTTAATTGAAGCAATAAATTTATTTGATTCAATCACATGAATTCAAATAAAATTTGTTGTTTGATTCAAACAAACATTTTTTTAAGTGAATATTCAGCTTTTCTTCTGAAGGTCTGACACAGTTTAGGCAGTTGCAAGAAACCAAACATAGAGTATTAAAACACATTTAATAGCAAATTGTGGTTTTACTTTTGTGTTCATGTTTATCTAATAATGAAATGTACTTTTACGAAATAATGAGAATAAATATTTTATAACATACATTTAAAAAGTCTTTTATTTTAAGTTCATCTTTTCACAGATTTCGAAGGTAAATACATATTTTCCTATCTGTCTCATTATAATTAGCTCAATTGTATTAATAATTCTTAACAATTATGTAACCTGTAATTAATTAACCAATAATTATAATTTTGTCTAGCCTAACCCGTGTAGAAATTTAAATGGGGAACTAACTTTTTTGAAATATTCAAAAGTGCTCAAATTTACCCAAGATTTAATGGGGAACATTTCCTATGCTTCGAAAGCATAAATTTATGTGACTAAAATTCCCCAAAAATTGTGAAATATTAATTTTTAAAAAATTCAGCTGGAACGCAGCAATAGAAGAGCTTCGCTCTGAAGGAACCGCCATGTTGAACCCGGTAGTCTCTGATCCAGATAATTATGCTTTGTTACTTGTGGACTGCTGTCGTAAACACTCGACTCGTCATTTCTGTTGCGCGAGAGACGGCACGTCGCGCCCTTGCAGATTTTTTTTAAAGCTACCAGTCCAGAACCGCAAGACTAAAGTTAAGGTGGTAGCGAAAACTGAACTGTAACGTGCTGAATAGTTTACAACTAGTATACTGCTCTTCACTGATTAATCAAAAACTTTTTCTCTTTCCAATTTCAACTACCTGAAAGATTATACTTTATTTACATATGGCAAACCATTCAGATAAAATAGAAAATAAGCATCTATACAAAATTTAGAGTCTAATGACTTCCGGTGGACTTTTCACTTACATCTATATGTATCTTTTCCAATATGGATTTTCTTAAAATTTCACACAAAGGTGTTCATAAATGTTCCTAGAAATTCGCAATTTTCTAAAAAATACAACAAAAAAATAAGATTACGTCTTTTTGTAGATTTTGATCGTTGTTTTTATAGAAAGTTGATTTTCGACTGAAATTTTGACAAGAAAAACCCCAACTAGTCCCCGACTGGATACTTTGCCAAAATTAATAACCCGACTAGCCCCCGATTAGTGCCCGACTTGTAATAGGTCCAAATGGGGTTATTTCCACACGGGAAAGGTTGCAAATTTCTGTTATCTTAGGGGCGGCAAATATCTGAATCTGACACTGTATGCGTATGATAATCACTGTTGTATAATTATATCCACTCATATTTGTTTTACGTATAATTATTTAATAAATTAATTTTACTATTTCAAATTTTCACTGATGCATCGAAAATCATAAACACTACTATTTTGCGTAATATTATACAGTAAATTCCGAAAAAAAATAATGCTTTCAATGTTCAAATGATGCATTTAAAATGCTAAATTTAGCCTGAGAACTGCAAATGCCTATGACATACAGAGTTTGTGGCAAGTACCAGGAGGAAATTGTGGTATAGTATCCTAGTGATTACTACACGGATAATATTTGTGTGTCAAATTTTACATAACTTAGTTCGGTAAACGGAGGACATTACGGCATTTTATTAAAATTTCACATTCAGTCATGTAAAATGAAATAGGGTAATATTTGATACGAAAATATTAATTCTGAATATAGATTTATTATAATTTAATTCGCCATTCAGTATGAAATAACAAAGTCTACCGCTCCATATGTGACTTCTACATCCCAGTCATGTAAAATTTTGTGCGTCAGCAAAAAAAAAAAGATTCTTGCTATAACCAGATTCTGTGGAAGGTCATCCACTTACTACACACATCCTTACACAATTTATCTTAAACAATTACATTAAATTACAATGCATTACGTATAATATAGTCGTACACTTTTAATAATATTAACGCTTTTAGAAACCGAAAACGCTGTGACGGGTTTCGAACCACCTACTCTTAAGTTTAACGCGTTCGATCGCTAACGACTATAGAGTGTAGACCTCACGCATAACTTAAGACCTAGAATATCGAGAAAAAATCTCGGCTATAAAGTTGAATTACGTGACGTCAGGGCCGTCCAATAAATATCTGGTCCCTGTTCATCGAAATTTCTTATTTTAACATTTTATTGATAAACGGGCTAATAAATTTAGAGGAAGTAAATATCAACATTGGATAAATTTCTTATTACAAATTTTGTTCACCTTTAAACCCAAAATTATTTAATTTTCAATGTTTTAAATTTGTAAAAAATTGAACATTATAAAATTACAAATTAAATTTATATACAATCTATTAAATTGAATTAGGTTAGAATTTAATAAATAAAAGCAAACATGCAAAACTAATCCATATATTTGAAAATTTTCTGAAATCCTACAATATTACCCAAAAATTAAAAATGTTAAAGTTTGCACGGGGAACTTGGCTTTAAACTTTAGCCCTGCGACAATGTTGACGTCCCTAGTGATTCTCATTTTACCATACTGTTGTGTAATTCCTCTCAAAATAAAAGTGATAATCTCTAAAAAATTCTGCAATATATGCTCTCTTTTAAGTGAATCGTTAATATCACACGAAAATAAACTTTATATAATTCATTTAATAAAAATTTACATTAATTTGCATTATTTTATGATATACTGGTATGAAAATAATTTAATCCTTGAATAAATTATTACATATCAGAATTTTCACTTTTGGACTTGAGATTTTACATAACTCTTTTCTTATATTTATAGTTCTGGTTTGTATTAAATCATAAAATTATTGTAAACTTTGTCTAAATGCAGTAATGTGCTCCATTTATCAAACTAATTAAGTAAATTTTAATGAACAAATTTTCTCCGTGTGTGTTATGTACTGGCCAACTACTGACCAATAACCTACACGGCAGCAGACTTGTGTTGGCACTGGCCTGTTAACACGCAAGTAGTATGAACGACCCTGGCCTAGTACCTTCTATTTTAGCGGTTCGCGTGCAGAAGGCTCAGTACATTAAGACGCTAGGGAGTGGCGTAAAATATAAATCTTAGAAAATTCAAGACCCTGGGCTCCTATTCTTTTCCTTTTTATCTAGAAAGTAACCGTTTAAATATTGATTCCGATAAAAAAAACTCTCGACAAAGTTTCAAAAAGCGCTTACCTCCGATTGATTCCAAGCTTCGTATACCTATGCATTTTGACGCGCTGAACACGAATATGATAATGAAAATACCCGCAAATTTGATTTTCATGGTGAAAACTATGAAAAACCCCATAAAAATCATGTTTCTTTACGTTTGTCTCAGTGAATAGTAAAAATTTATAAAAAAGCTTCAAATAAAAGTTGTAGATCCTTTGAAAATCGATATATTATGTTAAACGTGTTTTTATCTTACGACTGATGGTTTTCGACAAAATAGACGATAAAGATGAAAAATCATATATGTAGTGCAAAATGTTTAGCAGTGCGACTTAAATTGTTTGAAAAATTCCTGGAAGGCTGAATGGACCTTAAATATTGAAAATCACAGAAATACTGAACATAACAAATTCTTGGAAGGTTGAGTCTAATTCTGTGACCAGTCAGAGGGGTGCATTCCCGCCTCCATGAAGCGCTGGAAAGGGGGTCGTGTGTTACTTAAGTTATTTCTCTGACCAGTCACAGGGGTGCCTTCCCACCCCCCATGACACGTTGGAAAAGGGATCGTTTGTGACCTCAGTTTCTTCGGAGACTAGTCACCATGAGACGCTGGAAAGGGGATCGTGTGTTATTTAAGTGATTTTTGTGACCAGTCATTGTGATACCTTCCCGCCCCCATGACATGTTGGAAATGGGTCGTGTATGACCTAAGTTTGGTCTGGACCAGTAACAGAGGTGCCTTACTGCCCCCTGCACCCACGGCACGTTGGAAAGGTGATCGTTTTTGACCTAAGTTATTTTTGTGACCAGGCATTGGGATGCCTTCCCGCCCCCATGAATTGTTGGAAATAGGTCGTGTGTGACCCAAGTTTTGTCTGGGACCAGTCAATGGGACGCCTTCCAGTCCCCCATGACATGTTGGAAAGGGGGTCGTGTCTGACCTTAGTTATTTTTGTGACTAGTCATTTGGACGCCTTTGCGCCCCCATGAAACGCTGGGTAGGGGGTCGTGTATGACTTAAGTTATTTTTGTGGCCAGTCACAAGGGTGCCCCCCCATGAGACATTGGAAAAGGGGTCGTGTGTTACCTAAGTTATTTCTGTGGTCACTCATAGGTGTGCCTTCCCGCCCCCCATAACACGTTGAAAAGGGTATGGTGTGTGACCTAAGCAACACCACACTTCGTACCGACATTTCCCTTACTTTCTCGAAAACCATCAGTCGTCGGGTAAAAACATATTCAACAGAAAATATGTATTTTCAAAGGATCTACAACTTTTATTTGAAGCTTTTTTATAAATTTTCACTATTCACTGAGATAAACGTAAAGAAACATGATTTTTATGGGATTTTCATTGTTTTCACCATGAAAATCAAATTATTGGGTATTTTCACTATCATATTCGTGATCAGCGCGTCAAAATACATAACTATACGGAGATTCAAATCAAACGGAGGTAAGCGCTTTTCGGATTTTCACCCCAAATTCTATCTGATTATGCTAAAATTGCCAGGAAAGCTATAGGTACACAAGCGTCCGTCACTTTTAAGATTCGTTGAACAAAGTATTTTGGTTGTATCAACCAATCTTAATTCGATTCTTGTAAAAGTTCTATTAGATAATTTGGTAGATGGAAGCAAAAAATGTAGTTAAACCAATCCATTATTTTTTAAAATCAATACAACGATTCTACCAAAAAACTTTGATTGATTGAATAAAATGAATATGGTCAACTAAAAAAAAATTGTGTTTGTATAAATACAATATTTTCTGAAAGCAACCAAATGCGGCCAACAAATGATTTTGTTAAATTAAGAAAATTTTTATTATGGGTGTACTGTTTTTCCTATGCATTTTTATCAAACACCGTGTAGAAGCCTCCAAGTTACTCCCAGTGTCCACGCTTGGGCCAGGCCGGGGGTCCCCAGCCTTGTTCTAGCTTGTATTTCCTATTGGCTAAAGCGCGAATCCGGCTAGATAGCAGTGTTCCAAATTCTAGTATTTTTTCGCACTAAACAAGAGTAGCGTCGACAACAGAATTGGTTACCGTTGTGGACGCGATGCGAACCGAATACATCCGAAGTAATCCGAACGTCGAGACTAATGGAGCGACAAGCGAGTGTCAATGAGTGTCATGTTTTTGGTGTTTTTAATTAAAATACATTTTCGTGATTATTTTTTACTAATCGTTGATATTTTTAAATGCAAGAAGCGGGACGTGTATGAGAAGAACATGGTAAATAGTGTTAATGAAGTTTTCCTTTCAGATTTTCCACGTCAAATGCTTTCCTGCTTGACACTCTACGATTAGTTTTTTCTTTTCATTGACGTTCTTGATGAACGTTTTTTTTTAATTTCATCAAATTTATACTGAAAAAGGAGTAACAAGATGTGTGATGAGCATAAAATAGATGGTTTCAGATTTGATCAATTTTTTATAGAAGAAAAACAAACCTTCCTAAAAATAAAATGGCGCTGAGCGGAATTGATAATAATCTATAGTCAAGCCAGGATGGCTTGATGGTCCATCGGCGATGGAATCAGGCGAACGAGCCAGGACCCGGCCAGATTTAGCGTTTTATTCGAGCTTGTCCAAAGCTTGATCGCCAGACCAGGGCCTAATTTTTACAGGCTTGGGCCCGCTCAGGCCCATAAAGAAATTTCCACAAGGGACCAAAGATTTTTAGGGAAAATAAAAAAGTGTGACAAAATATATAATATTCTTTGTTGATATTTTTAAAAATAATTAGCCCTTTTAAGGTATTTATACTGACATCAAGGGACTTCGGGGATTATTAAGGATGTCAGAGAATTTTTATGGGATGATTTCAAGTGATTTTAAACGCTTTTCAATAGTCATGAAAAATTCCAAACGTTTCGTATTATTTATTAAAAGAATTTCCCTGAATTTCGTAAGACAGTGTCATCGCTCGCTGGGCGCGCGTCTGTTACATCTCGTGCTTGGCGCTCGGATATTTATTCTTTGCATTTGGAATTCTTAAATGAAACTTTATCAAAGAGATCTCTTTTAGATTGCAGTATTTATATACGTCTTCATACTTTGGATTTTCTACTTATTTAACCCTCTATCACCCACAGTGAAATATATGTAACGTTCGGTAGCCTTTACATTTTTGAAATATGACTTTCAGACGAATGACATTTTTTTATCGCACCGATTTATATGTTAGTCGCGAGGGTAATGAGCCGGAATTTTAGTTTTTATATACACTGCACGTTAGGAATAACATGCTTAAAAATTTCCAAAAATTGAAAAAAAAAACAATTTTAAGGGTCATAGGCGGTTAAGTATAATTGAATATCAAGTTGCTCAACGCTCTGTAGGCTTTGAGGTACACATTCGTATCCTGACACTCGCGCTGCGCGGTCGATTTTGACAGACATTTGTGAATGTATATTTTCTGAACGTAATATTCGAATTTTCGATTTTCTACATATTGCTTACGATAAATAACAAGAAAATTATGAGTCCTATTAAAAAATAGTTAAAATACATTTTGTAGGATTTTTCAAAAGCTATAATTTCTCTTTGATACTTTTTTTTCGTATTTTGTGTCGTTTGGCCATTCTAATACTTCGTCAATCATAAATTATGAGAATGTAATATATTATTAAAAATTCGTATCTCTTTTTTGGGTGAATAATTTCTTTGTATCGATTTGTTTTCATACCTTTTGTCGTTTTTTCACCAATTTTTCATTTTTATTTCAATACCATTTTTATGATTGAAACAAAAACTACGTGACCTCTTAAATAGTGATTCTAAGCAAATTTGCATCCTTTTTCGGGTTAATAACTTTGGTTAAATAATTTTTTGTCATAACTTTTGGTCGTTGTTACATAAAATATTTTTTTTTAATTTTGCATGTTATTTCTTACAAATAAAACAAAAAGTACGCCTACTATCAAGAAGCGATTATTAACGAATGAATAGCCGCAGATAAAATTTTTAAATATAAAAAAATGGCCTCAAAAATTTTGAAAATGCTCTCACTTTTCGAATTTTTATCTAAAATGACTGGTTAACGAACACATCCTTGCTTTCAGTACCTAACAAAAGTGTGCTAAAGATCAATCTGATCCGTTCCTTTTTTAGAGTCTAATCGTGTTTACTGAAGGACGGCTGGACGAAAAGACAAGCAGACAGACGCCATCGTGAAAACATTAAAGGAATTAAATCCCTGAAATTCAGGTCGGGACTATTTGAAATTCAGGGAGACACGACCTGAAATTCACCTATGCTCGCTTTTCAAATAAGAATATATGTATACTGAAAGCTATTGTAAACTTAAGTTAATACTCTATCCTAACTGAAATTAAGGGTAATATTCTACTTAAAAACCAGAAACTTCTCACGCGTTACTGACACTTCTCAGCTGCTCTTACGTAATAGTTATTCGTTTTAGAAAATATAGAAGTTGGGTTCAAACTTGCAAGAAAATACAGGAAAAGTAGGGGAAATGGAAAAAACGGTATAAAGGGGGAAGGTGGGGTCCAAAATCTTCGGACAATTGCGTTCCGTAATGGATTGAAAGGACGCTCACTTTGCGAAGTAAAAAGATTCGTGCGAATATAATTATTTTGATGCGTAATATTGGCTGACAACTGGAACTGACTTTGCTGCAGTACTTTTTTAAATCTGTGAAACAAAACTTTACGAATTATGGAAACATAGTATCATAGCCAACACCCCGGGTAGAAATTGTAACTTGGTTCTTAAGGGGCCCAGTCTAGAATTCCTATTTTCTATCGAGGCCCTAAAGTGGCAATCTATCGAGGGCGCGAGTGAAAGCGTCACGCTCAGCTAGCAAGGTCATCAGTAGGCAACCCAATGAGAGCCTATTTATAGGGTCTTTATAGAATCTAGATAGTCCCTTACACACTAAAAAAAAATACTTCCGAATCAATGAAATATTGTTTTGAAGCATCAAACAGTGTTTTCGCGCTCGGTCAAATGCATATGCTATTGTTTCTTATTTTGGTGATTCAAACAAAATATTATTAAATTATTTTAAAAATTGATCACGGTTTAAATTCTTATTCAAAGAAGGAAAATATTCTGTTTCAAGGAAGGAATTCTGATTCAATGAAGGAATTCTGATTCAAAGAAGGAAAATATTAATCCAATTGTAAAATACATTTTTCTTTGCGAAAGTTTAATAGAAACATTTTACACGTTTTTGTAGCCTCTGACAAACACTCCTCCGTTTTCTCGCATTTTTATTGAAATTCGTGTATTAGCTATATTCCGCAGGTTATTCTAAAACTAAACTTATTGTTAAATTTGACTAGAGAAGACTTATTACTAATAACTAAAAACAAACGCAGTTTATTAAAATATCCGTCAGCGCCGAGAATCGAACGCACGCACCGCAGGCTTATACGTTGAACGCCTAATCCATATAGCTACGATGCCACGCTGAGTGCGGTATCATAAATTCTTGACGGCATTCATTCGATACTTTAGAAATTAGGAAAAAAGACACTATATTTTTAAGGCACCAAATGTTTTTTAATTTTTTCAGAAAAAAAATGAAATTTTTCAAAGTTTACATCTCGGTAATTTGTTTAATTTGTTCTATTATAAATATAAGTATAATTAAGCATAGAAACATTAATGTACTTTTTTGCACTCGCAGCTGTATTACCCGTTTTACCTGTCGAGGACTTTACAAGGTCCCCTCGAGAAAATAATTAACTGATAGAAATTATTTTAAAAATATATTGTTATGAATAAAGCTTTTTATCTAGTTTAATAAAAAATATTATGCTAAAAAGTGAGTATATAAATAATGTAAGACAAGGAGCACGCGACAATAACCTGTTGAAGGCCAGCAGAGGGGAAGCCTAGATGTTTCTAGATAGGAAATTTGACTGCGGCCTCGTGAGAGCCAATATTTAGTTTTGGCATAAAGAGGCAATTTCTACCCAGGACAGATCAACGCGACATGAATTATTGGAGTAGGATGTGACTAGAATAAATGGCCACTGTTCTGTAACGTCATGCACTGTAGTACGAACTGAAATTCAGGAGGGTATATTCCTTAATTTCGGGTAACGAAAGCCTTACAGGTTATTTCAGGTTACCGCCAACTTACTTTCAGAACTACTCACTAAAATTTAGGAGCATAATTTACTTTATTCCAATAGAAAAATGCTGATTTCTTATTTAAGATAAATTACTGCTTTATTCAAGACAGTTTACCCACTTAAATTCAGGTACTTCCTTAATTTGAGTCAAATCTGACATTAAGTCGTATATCAATTTAAGTATTTATTTTGACTAAGCAGAACCCGTTTATCTCTACAACTCCTGGGAAGGACGAAAATATAGACTCTCGACAAAAACGTACTTTGCATCATGACATTGTCTAACGCACTATTACATTTTATCGATTGTCGAAGTCATTTTATTCAATTATTAGTTATGTAAGATAAAAAGATGCAAAAAGAAAATGAAAAAAATTCTGCCGATGTATTATTTTACCGAGAAATTGTCATGTTGAAAGTTACGGCAAGGTGATGTAGCGAGCGAACAATTTGCAACTTACATTTGAGATGATTCGCGAACGTTGTTTCAACCTTTTTAATAAACATCTATGGAAAAATAATATAGTTGCTATTTTCAATTGTAAATGAGACGATTAAAAAATTGCATTAGCGCATATTCGAGTAAAGATTATTTTTCCTTTCGATGCGCATTATTAAATTTAAAAAAGAATCATCAATTTTCATCAAGCGTCAATGTCGCCGCGCGACAATGACGCTCCGCGGAGAGGTCACTTTCGCTTGCCTTCTCCCCCGTTATAAGGGTTCAAATCGACTGTTTCGGGGATACGTGGAAAGTCTGAAGGCAGTTTTATCACCTCCCCAAATTTGGACACTTAATGTGAATTAAAAGCAGACATATAAATTGTTTTAAAAAAATTGAATTCTGCGCTCCTAATTGTTATAAACAATTGAAGTCGAAACGTGTAGGTAAATTCCTAAACAAATAATTTTTTTGGCCATTCATATTTTATGCGCAAAAACGTATTTTTCCTTAATATAAAACCTGTAAACGATATTGTCGATTTCGATTATCACAATACTCGATTTCATTTCTATATGCGTGTGGCACGAGGCGTCAGTGTATTAGACAGCATTGGAAAATTTTGAGCAAATTGTCACGATTGCTCGTTATTTGTTAGCTACACGCGTGCGACAGAGGGATGCGTGAGTTACTGTGAGTTAGATAGTAATGGAACGATACACGTCTTTTCTTGAATTTAATGATCCCAATGGAGCTGCCTTGATCTGCGCTTGTTTGGATTTGAGTGATGTTCATTGGCTACGGTGCGCGTCTGTAGTTGATTTTTAAATACGTACGCGCACTAGAGCTAATAAGCGCCGCACAGTTCAAGCATGCGCAAGTATTTTTGGATCACTGTTGGGAATAATAATCGAATCGAAATTCAAAGTCGATAATGCGAATCAATGCTCAATATACATTCTCCTTTACAACCCCCTGTGCTTGTTATTTATAATCGAATTTTTATTTCAATTTAAGCCTTTATGCTTCTTATTTATGAACGTATTTTCATTTAAATTTCGGAAAGGACGTTTTAAAGCCTTCAGAGCATTTAAACTAGCTATTTGGATCATTAAATATATCTACCTGACTGCCAGCGGATAATTTCTCAGAGCTTCTCAGAGCCTTGAGATCATTTCAAAAATTGTTAAATTTCACCTAAATTTATAAAATTTTTGGTGAAAAAACAGAAACTATTTTAATGAGGATTAAAATAAAAATAGCTTTTTATGTTTTCATCCTACTTATTTTGATCATTTTTTTAACTGCGAGCAGTTCGCTCTTGAACTGCAAAATGTAATATTAACCTCAAAATCTCAATAAGTTGCTACCGCATTTTATATCAGTAATGAAATTTTATAAAAAATGTCATGCATCACAGGAATAATACATAATGTTAATGTTTATATTGAATGCAAATAATAACTAAAACATTAACTTATAACTAAAAATACACCAATGTTAAACTAACTTTACTTAATATCAGAAAAGTACCATTAAACTCCTTTCACTTCACCTTCACCAGAAAACAGCTGTATAAAATATATAGGCTTCCAATGTTTTATGTGCTATTAAACAATATATAATTTAAGAAATGTGGGATTCAATGAATTATGTTCCGGTTTATGGATATATCGGGTCTTCATATCTGCCGACAATTTTGCCAAATAATCCATTTTTAAGTCATAAAAACACAATTTTGGAAACCTCCAACAACAGATACATACTATAGGGATATACGGGCACTTTCATTACCACCTAATGGTCGGCGAGAAATTAGTCTTTGACCAACTAAAAAGGAACTTACAACCAAGTAGTTGAGTTCTCAATCAAAAAGATGAATTTTCAAGGAAGAAGTTTTATATTTCCAACAAAAAACACAATTTTTCAACAAAATACGGGAATTTTCAAACAAATAATTCCATTTTCAACTAAAAAAACCAAGTTTCAATAAAAAATATTAAATTTCAAACAAAAATATAATAATTCAGTTTTTAGTATATAAAAGTTAATATTCAATAAAAAAATGAAATTTTCTACAGGTTATTTAAAATTTTAACCAAAACAGTCGAATTTGACACCAAATAGTAAAAGTTTTAACCAAAAAGATTAATTTTATATTTAAAAAATCTTTTTTAAAAAATAACAGAATTTTCAACTAAATTAATTTTGAATGCAAGAACAATATTATAAAATGTATTTAAAATAAAATAGAATTCACTTAAAATCAGGCAGGTTCTACACATTATATAGCAGAAACTTTCAGCGATTAACATTTTTTTATAGTCACATATGCAAGACGTTTTTTTCCTATCTGAGAGAAAAAAATCGAATTTGGGCATCTATGTTAAGAATAATAAAAAACAGATTAATTTTTTACCCATAACATTAATTCTCTTCAGAAAAACTTGTAGTTTTCAATCAACAATCATATAATTAGAATTTCCCTTAAATACATTAATATTTAACAAACAAAAAAATCAAAAATATACATTTTTAATTCCAAATTGCAGTATTCCACCAAATGTGGGATAGTTAAATTTTCAGTTAGTGAATTTAATTTTTAACAAAAAACCGGAATGTGGAACTTAATAGTTTTGTTCTTAATCACAAAGATGAATTTTCAAACCAGAAGACTATATTCCTACCAAAATAACTAATTTCCATCGAAATATGTGCATTTTCAAACAAATGGTTGAATTTTAAACTACAAAAGATCAATTTTTAACTTCAAATATCAATTCTCTACCAAAAATGGTATAATCCAATTTTAGCTTACATAAAAGTATTTTTGGTTAAAGGAATAATAAATAAATAAGGGAACTTTCAACAAAAGAGTTGAATTCTCAATCAAAAAGATGAATTTTCATGGAAGAGGTTTTATAATGCAGTTTTTAGTTTAGAAAAGTTAATATTTAAACAAAAAAATGAAATTTTCTACAGATTATTTAAAATTTTAACTAAAACAGATGACATTAACACGAAATTGTAGAAGCTTTAACAAAAAAGATAAATTTTTTATCACAAAGATTAATGTTTTATTGAAGAAATTTTTAAAAATATATAACAGAATTTTGTATAAATTGTTGATGTAAGCTGTTGGCTTTAGGGTCAGGTGAATTGAAACAAATTAAGTTGTTTCATACGTTTTGGCACACAATGGTGACCTTGATCAATGAGCTTGATTAAATCTGTGAAAAGTACACAATATCTCCTAGGTACGGAGTTTTACAATTGGAAGCATTCTTTTTTCATTAATATCTTAGCTGTGAACTAATAAAAAATGAGCATTAATTTTATATAAAGAAAGACGATTTTTGAAACAAATAATTGAATTTTCAACACAAAAGTATCAATTTTTGATTCGAAATTTCAATGTTTTACCGAAAGTGGGATTGTTAAAGTTTCAGTTTAAGAATGTAATTTTTAACAAAAAAAGGAATGTGCAACTTATCACAAAGATAGAATTCAAACCAAAAAGACTAATTTTCCACCAAAAACCTACGTTTTTATTGAAATATCTGATTTTTCAAACGAATGGTTGAATTTTCAACTAAAAAAGATCAATTTTTACTTTCTAATATCAATTCTCTAGCATAAATGGTATAATCCAATTTTATCTTACATAAATTAATTTTTAACTAACTATGAAGGAATTTTCAACAAAAAAAATTGAACCCTCAATGAAAAATATGAATTTTCAACCGCGAAGATTAATTTCCTACTTGAAAAAGACGGTTGAAAAAAATTAAATTTTGAAGAAAAAAAATATCCATTTTTTTTAAATATCATTTTTCCATTAAAAAATGTTATAATCGAATTTTCTCTTAAATAAATTAATCTTTCGCAAAAAACGAATTTTTAACAAAATAATAGAATCCTCGAAAAAAGATGAAATTTCAATTAGGAAGTTTATTTTTCTACCAAGAATAAGAAATTTTCAACAAAATTCTGAATTTCCAAATTTCCAAATACCTGAAAAGAAATTTTTTAAATAACTGAATCCTTAATGAAAACTAATAATTTCAACCAAGACTATTACTTTTATTCCAAAAATTTCGAATTTTCTACAAAATCTAGAAAGTTTCAAAAAACTATATGATTTTTATCTAAAAATATCATTTTTCAACCAAAGTAATATAAGTCGATTTTACCATTATAGAAATCAATTAAA
>NC_046662.1:112212690-112233030 GCF_010883055.1 Belonocnema kinseyi | reverse complement strand
TCAATCAAATAGGTTCCTTTTAAACCGAAACTGATGAAGCTTCAATTATCAACTTAATATTGAACGAAAAAATTGGATGGTTCAGTTTTTAGTTAAAAAAATAATTTTCAATTTAAAGAAGTGTAATTGAAAGAAAATATCTCAGTTTTCTACCAAAACAGATTGTAATTAAAAACATCAATAAAGTTTTAACCAAAAATGTAAAGTTAAATTTTCACTTCAATAATTTAATTTTGAAATAATAAGAATTGTCCGAAAAATTGTTGAATCCTCAATCAGCAAGATGAATTTGCAAACAAGAAGATTAATTTCCTACTAAAAGAGACGAATTTCTAACAAAATCCATAAATTTTTAAACAATTAGTTAGATTTTTAACGAAAAAAGATCACACTTTAATTAAAAAATTTAATTTTCTACCCAAAATGTCATAGTTGAATTTTCTCTTTAAAAAATTAGTTTTTAACAACAAAAAAACAGTGTTATGAAAATTATTTCAAAGGAGATTGAATCCATTTAACATTAAGTAGGATCTGCACTTCGAGTGGCTGAATCGATGAGGAAGGGAATTATGTTGTTTTTAGATTAAATTTTAAGATAACTTTTTTTTCGTTGTAAAATAAATTCTATGTTCAAAAGATTAATTTTTAACCAATAAGATTAATGTTTTACAAGAAAGACGAATTTTATACCAATTACTTGATTTTTAAACTATAAGGGAACAGTTTTTAAAAATTTTTTGTTGAAAATATTCAACAATTTAGTTGAATTTTTTTTCAGTCTCGACTGAAAATTGTTTCTTGGTTAATGACTCTACTTTTTGGATAGAAATTTGAGTTTCTACTGAACATGAACGCAATAAAAATGTATCCCTTTTGGATAAAAATTCAACTATTTTTTTGAAAACTTGTCTTTTTGAGTTGAAAAATTAAAAATTTTGTAGATATGTTTCTTTTTTCTTCGTTCGTTCTAGAGCTTTGTGCACGAGAATATATGCATCACGCGCTTCGCGTTCGGTCTTTGTATATCGCCCAAAGTTGTGCACAGACTTTTTAAAATTAAAGATTAAAATATCTACAACTGTAATATGGTAGTTGTGATTTATCCTTTGCTCAAGCTCTTTTGTTGAGGACTCAATTATTTTGTTTAAAATTTTCCTTTTTTGTTTGCATTCGACTACTTGGTTTAATGTTAAACAAGCTGCGTCAAAATGTATATTTTTTGTGCTAAAGATTCATAATTTTAGTTGAAAATTTAATTCTTTTTTTCAAAATTCTTTCTTTCTCTGATTGAAAATTAATTTTTTGTTGAACATTTCTCTAATTGATTTAAGGTTAAACGACCTTTTGAAAATTATTTTTTTTGGGTGAAGATTCATTATTTTATTAAATGCAGTTTTTGGTTCAATTCAGCTGTTATTGTTTTAAAATAATCATATTTTTTAGTTTTTGGTTGAAAATTCATCTACTTATTTAAAAATTTAATTATTTTGTTAAAATGTTAGGTTCTTGGATGAAAATGTAACTATTTGGTTGAAAATTCGTTAATTTTTTAAAACTGAAAATTAAACTTTATTATTTTCAGTGTAAACGGTTTTGTTAAAAATTTGTCTTTTTATTGAAAGATTTGCATTTACAACCGAATAGTTTAACTGTTAACCAAATACTTAAATTTCCGAACTCTAAATATAAATTTTAAACTGAATGGCCAAATTTCCAAACTACAAATATAAATTTTAAACTGAATAGCCAAATTTCCAATAAAAAAAGAATAATCTTTAAAAAAAAGAATTTCAACAAACAATTTAAATTTTTAACCAGAGTTGAATTTTCGAAGAAGTATGTAAATTTTCAACAAAGTAGTTGAATTTTTAACCTGCAAATCTGGATTTTCGATAGGAAATGTAACATTCGATAGTTTAATGAATGCAGATTGTGCCAAGAGATGCATTGTAAAAACAAGGATACGAATTTTCAATCATAAAGATTAATTTTCTGTAAGAGATTTGAATTTAAACCAAAAGTAGAAAAGTTACTCTTTCGCACAAAACATTAATTTATTTCCGAAAAAAAATAGTACATTTTTTAAACAAAGAGATGAGTTTCCCACTAAAACTATGAATTTTTCATCTAGAAAAACTAATTTTCAACAAATAAATAATTGTCAGTTAAGAAATCAAAAAATGGGTCCCAATCCTTCAACTTTTGAGTCAAAAGAATATTTTTCTGCACAAAAGTTATAACACTTTTCCCCTCAATATACCTCCATAAACCACATTTTTCACAACATCTTCACCCCACATGATAAGTTTTCAAGTATTTATTGGTTTAAAGTGTTATTTTTAATAAATAATTCCATTCATTTCAATGTAATTTAAAATATAATAATTATTACTTCAATTTTAAAGAAAGATTTTAAAGGGGAGAGTTGACCAAGATTTTCAGGGGAGAATTTATCAAGTGGCAACATGCTTATCACGTGCGTTTTTATACCTATAAGAAAATTGGTTATTATAATCAGCGTGCAAAAATTTTGCTAAATTGATTTATAAGAATTGTGGTTTAAAAATGCATAGTTCATTATTTAAAGAATGTGGTTATCCTCAACATGAGTTACAAAATTGTAATAAATGCTATTCATAAATATTAGGTGTAAATTAATTTTCAATAAAAAAACTCATTTGGAATAAAATAGTTAAATTTCATTTTCTACCAAAAAATATAAAATTGGTTAAAATCCTATTATATAAGATTAATTAGAGTTTTAGGTACAGAACTCATCCCTTGGTGCTTTCTATTATTTTATACTAATATTTTGTAACATTAATTGAATATGTATAACATAGAAAAGATAAGCTTTTGGTTTATTCTTTTTCATAAAAAGATGAATAGGCGCGCGCCGCTGCGCGCGCAAAACTTCTAGTGTATTTTTAAAAATGTAACTGAATTGCTTTTACGAAATTCAGTATTTCTTAATTAACTGTTTGGATTCAGTATACAAGATTACAGTCGTAAAGCAAGATTAGAACGAACTGGAGAACAAAAGTTTTGCCCTACTTATAGTCTAGTGATAAATGTGGGATTACCGAAATCTATGACGCAAGTAGGTCTAAGTCACTACGTAACACCCCCCTCTTTAGACAATGTTTTAGTCCTCTAAACCGATTTTGTATTTTCTAGGTTTAGTCGGTTCGATTGGGTTTGTTAACGGTTGAGCAGCGGCAGCATAGATTACAATTTGTGGAGTGATCTAATTTTTTGTTTTGACGCAGAATAAACAGAGCTTTTTTGGTAATAATGCCCTGATTAGTTGGAAGATACTATATTTGTTTAATATCCATAATGATATTAATAGGAGAGAGAAGTATTCTACGTACTTGAGCCAGTCTAAACCGGTTTCTACCCATGTTTTCATACGACGGTGATTAGCTATATTTTTGAGTGTATTCACGGTGTCGTCTAAGCTTAAACGGGCTTGTTTGAGTTCTTCGTTGTCTATCTGTTTAGGGAGTTTAATTCATTTTTGTTCTAATTTTTATAAATCTTGTTCATCGTTATTAATGTCGTGGGTTATATTGATCAAATAGGTTAGTTTTTCCTCTAGACGTTTAGGCAAGTTTATTTGATCAAAAATTATTGTATAATTTACAATTATCACCTTCCATTTTAATAGGATTAATTATTTCTACAGTCCTTAAATTTCCGTGCCGAAATTTTAAACGGTGTCCAGTCGGGCCCCGATCGGGAAAAATATGGCCCCGATAGGGTAATCTGTCCAGCGCTAGACTGGAAATGAAATGCTCTACCCGATAGGGCCCAGATCTGGGCCGTAAAAATGAGGGCCCGATTTGGTCCCTTTAAATTTTTTATTCTTATAAATAGCAAAATATATAGATTTTCATTGAATAAAAATTCCACAAATTCTGTTGACTTACTTGCCAATAATGCATTTGCAGATGTGGTATTCTTTAAAAACTTGTTTTGTTGCGACTTTTTTTACAGCTGTGAACTGGCTGCTTACATTTTTGGAGAAATGTTTCTTAAAAATATTGTTGACTGTCCTGCGCATGATTTTTTTATCAAAAGATAACAAAAGATCATTTTCGCTAATGAAAAATTATTGACATGTAAAGTAACACTAATTGTAACATAAAAAAGAAAACTTACGAATTCTTTGCAACACTTTTCATCCATTGCTAATCGATTGTCAAAGTCTGCAAATTCCTGCAATGTATTAAATGTCAATGTCAAACTGTGTTCTTCTGCAAATGATTTCTTTGGGACGTAGTTTGTACAGGAGACAGCCTCGAACATATTCATCGGAGAAACTTAATCAGCCTTTAATTCTCTTATTTCAGCCCTCAAACTCCTAATTTCCCCTATCAGCAAGTCATCCAAATAAAAAAAAAATAAAATAAAAAAAGAATCATGGTTAGATAAATTATATTTCAGTTACTTATTTTAGGAAATAAAGAAGTAACTTTATTCTTACATTTTTTATCAGCGTTATCCTAAGATTTAGTTTCGGCCACTAATTTCATTTTTGGTTGATTTTTTGTTGGAAAACCTTTGATGCCTCCCTTTTCCTTTATTTTTGACTGGGTCTTATTGTCGTTCACTTCGAACGAGTTATGAGTCGAATCAAAGTCAGTTGAACTTTACATAAAAGTAGCAAACAAATTCAGTGATCATATTTAAAACAAAGTACAATTTTAAACATATTCATTACAAAAAAGGCATTGGACAAAAAGGTATTGAATAGCTTGCCAATAGGTACGTAACTTACCTCCAGTGCTAGATCGCCTCTTTCTCTTGTTATCGTCAGTGTTGCCTGATAAAGATAGCTGTTCTTCTTTGTCTCTAGACTTTACAAGTTCTGGTTTTTTGGTAACCTCGTGCAAGGATGCGTTGTCTTGAAAGGCATCAAGAAAATCGTTATCTGCAAAAAAATTGATTTATAAAACATAAAATGGTAATATTTTTTTTTAAACACAGGTTAAAAACTTATTAGTTTTAAAGTCTTTACAAGTGTCAGACTCTTCATTTAAAAACAATGGATCAACAGTGTTGCCTGAAAAATACACTATCTTATTCGACCATAATATTATCGAAAATTCCATATAGAATATTAATAAATTAAAAAAAAATACTTTTGAATCTACAAATGTATCAGAAGCTATTGAGATCTGCCAAAAGCAGATGGTATTAATTAAAAATAATATACCGTAGAATTTTCATTGTCGCTCTTGATTAAACTCGGAAAACTTTAATTGAAAAATAGTAGGTTTTGATTGAACGGTGATGCTATAAATTCCAGAGCATACTACCTAAAAGTTAAAACATCTGATGTTGACTGATAGCAATAGCACATTCTATAGATTCGAAAGTATTTTTTTCTATGTGTACATTAGAGTGGTTCCAACATGTATTGCAAAATTTGTTTGTGTTCTAGAGGGTAGATACCTTCCCCCCAAAAAAGTTTCCATGATCAAGTAGTTATTTTTCGATATCTAAGTGTTAAATTTATTATACTTTCTATACAATATACAATCAGAAACATAATTATGTGTTCTATTTTAGTTTTTTAGTTATCGAAAAAAACTGCTTGAGCAAATGAAGATTGTTTAAACAAATAGAGATTTATTCAACATTAAAAAAAATGTATCAAAATTATGTAATTATTCAACAAAATGTAGCTTTATTTTTAGCAATTTTGAAAATAGACAATAAATAATTATTTAAATAATTACATAATGTTTTTAGAAAAATGTACTACTCCAAACAATGACAAACAATTACACTTCAATAAAAAATACGATTATTATATATTTTGAGCATAAATAATTGTTTAAGAAATATACATTTGTTTAAGCAATTTGAAATTATTTAAAAGTTATGGAAAATATTCAAATTTTCCGTTAGTAATTATGTGTATGAAAAAGACGACGAAAATTGCTAAAAAATAACAATAATACGTAAAAATGTAGTTTTTTTTCATTTTTGGGTCTTATTGGTGGGCTGCGGGGAGAGTGGGGGTGGTTTGGAAATTAAATTTATTAGTATGATTTTATTTCGTAGACATTTCTCTTAAATCCCTCAAAAACTTGGCACGTTTCGATAAAACCCTGGAACATGAGTTCAATTTTGCGAAAATTCAACATTTCCCCATGTTAATTAAATGGGGTTTTCAGTTGCACGGTGGCACGTGTTAATATTCGAATTTCGAAAAAAATACGGGTTTTCTTTATTTGGAAATAGAAATTGGAGCGGGGATGTCTTGCCCTGTAGCTCGAAAAGCGTTTTTTTGATCACTCTAGTGTACAGAAATGAAAAAAGTATCGGAAAATTCAAGTACATAATAATGTTTAGAATTACATTTTTTTTTACAATTACCGGATAATTTATTTGAATCTTATATTAAAGACTCAGTTAGAATAAGGAATATTAAGTATGTTTCAAAACTGACAATAATTACCTTCAGTAGATGTTCGTAAGATTTTCTTGCTTGGCGCAAAACTTTTCTTAAGGTTTGGTACAGCCAAAATCGATTTTAGATTCGGAAGGCTTTCTCTTGCTCTTATTTACTTAGAAACAGCAGCAGCTTTATTCTTCGAATGAATTTCGGATCCACTGCTGTACATATACTCTTGGGTATTTAACTGCCTTAATTTTTTAACTGCTTCACCATAAGTTTCTGTATTAATGTTCAATAAATTAGTTTAAGAACGACAAGTATCCAATAAAACGTGTCCAGAATTAAAAATCAAGAATTATCGACTTAAAAAATTGTAATCAGCACTTATATATTAGGTTTTTATTTAAATTAAAATCAATAATTTATATCAACAATTATCGACTTTAAAAAAATGGTAATCAACATTTATATTTAAGGTTTTTAATTCGCAATGATCATAAGAAATGGATTAGAATGTCAATTTTTATGGTATTTTTGAAAGGTTAAGGTTGCACATAGTTTTCTTAATTTAAATAATATTTTAATTAAAACACATTCAATCATTACTCACGTCCATCACCAACAAACTTTATAGTGAACTTCGGCCAATGATCAGATGCGTCCAACTCGCATGCAACCAATTTATGTAAAATGCCATTAGTTTCATCGGTGTCATACGGTGGAGGCATGAACTTTGAGTCATATCTGTTTTCAATGCTGTTATAGCGTATCCATTTCGTTCAAACACAGTCCACACATCTCACCTTTTTAGGACCTTTTTCAATAAATTCCACCAATTGGAATGGACGAAGAAATTCTAATATTTTACTTTTACATCAGTAAGATTGCAATCAAATAATGTGTTTTGCGCTTTTGGAAGAAGTTCCCACATGCACAAGTATTTGGAGTCAGTAGGATTTAGGAACAGAGATCCTTTTACCTTCCAAACTTTTCCCTCGATTTGTAATCCATCTGGTGTACGTCACTTCGTTTTCAACGGCTTTTAGAACTTAAATTCGATAAGGTTTGTGCAGTTTTAGGGGATCTATCGTAAATATCTCGGAGAGTCTGCGACAAACTTGAGATAACGGTTGGAACGGTGTGCGAATTAGATTGACTAATTTCCCAAGGAAATTTTGAAATTAGACGGCAGACATTCTACTGAAGTTACAACCCGTAAATATTATATCACCAGCAGCATGAATTACGCAATACATGCTCATCACTTGCATTTTCGAGTATAATTCCTATAATCCCAAAAAAATCTCTACAAGCAAAGCTTCGTATGCTGATGGTATTTTTTTATCAGTTTGTCGTTACACAATATTCTGCAAGCTAAGTGTAACAGTAAAAAGTTTTTTATACAGCTTACGTCTATAATATTCAATATAACTATCGGACCAAAATATAACAAAATAAACCGAAATTCTGTTGTTTTCCATGTATTGACTGACTTTAAAGAGTGAATATTTCTTTCAAATTCACATGGAATGCGTTTTCTAATCATTAAAAGTCTTCCAGAAACTTCGTTCTTCAAGTGCTGACCAACTTTCGCACGCCCTGCAGTTACAAACCACCGATTCATGAGTCGCTTCATGACGCCCTCACAAAATAAATGCATGAAATCAAGAACAAAAATAAAAATCATATTTAGCATGAAAATCTTCCTTAGCTTAAAATTAACAAATCCAAGTCGTATTTTAAATAGTTTGAACCCCGATCTTCGAGTTTTATCTTAAAATAGCAAAATCGTAAAACCTGACGCAAAACTTGAGGGCAGACTTTTTGGAGCGATTTTTCGTATCTTTGTAACTTATTACTGCATAACCATCTTTTGCAGCTAATTGTAATCGACTTTCATTAGCCCAAATTATTTTTTTTTTTTAATATTTTGAATATTATTTAGATGTAGATATTTTTAAAGGTCCAGGAAGCTCGTTTAAATGGTCTGAAGGCTTTAAAATATGCGGAATCTATGGGTTTCGATGACTTCAGATATCTAATTTTTTTTTAATGCTTAAAATTGGAATTAATAGAACGTTTCTCGTAAATGGAATGAGATACGCCAAAAAAGACAACATTTTTTAATTCAACTAGAAAATTGCATATCAGTATGTAAGTTATGATTATAAACAAGTGTAATGAGAAAATTCATCAATTAAAAAAAAGTGTTAATAATTTGAAGAGAAATTTAAAAAGGAAAAGCGGATTAGCCACGACCAACTACTGTAAATAACTCAGCCCGCCCGGTACGTGACGAATACAAAAGGAACATTATATTACCGTCGCACCACTCTTAAAACGACCACTAAAAGGATCTTGAAAAGGACCCAAATCTCTCAAACTATCTCTGAGAATATTTTGCTTCAAATCGACTTTATTTATAGACTTAAATGGGCCAAGCTATTTCGCTAAAGAAAACTCAGAGATTTCTTTCGGTAGGGTGGTATGAAAACTTTGCTCAGATATATTTACAACAAATAAATTAATCAGAGGATATGTGAAAAATGATACGCTCTTCAAATGGTAAAATTTTTAGCAATCACTCATTTACATTACGAACAAAATAAGCATGGATTGTTAATAAAATTATTTCAATATACACCTTAATGAAAAGCAAATCAAATACTAATACTTTATTCCTTCTGGGGGTTAGGTTTTATGATTGTTATATTGAATGTAGTGAATTAATTCTTACCTTCATCTTCATTGTAGATATAAGAAATCTCACCAAGAACTCTGTGCTTCCGAACTCGCAAAGTACTTTTTGCTTTTGGCATTTTACGTTAAATATAAACAAAAAATATATCAAGGCGACAAAACAAAACTTGAAATAATCTTGTCTATAACTTCACCCAACGCGACGTGGTTCCGACGAGAGCCACACCATCTGCCCTGTTGCAGCCACATGTGGAAAATCCGATCGGGCCCAGATGGGAACTTGAGAATAAGTTGGGCAATTTCTGCACGTTTGTTTTAACAAGAGGGATTATGATATATTCATTGGAAACAGGTATAAAGGGTTCCTTATGAAGTAAGTACGGAGATTGATTACAGTTTAGATTCGAATACCTTTTAAAAAGGCTTGCTTCGCAGGTTCTACTATCCATGATTTTTAGATTAGGTTGATTTCGTTTACAAATCAGGCAATTCATTATGGCTTTACAATGTTTAATCGTTTGTCTGTCTGTGGGAACGTATGAGTCTCTAAATAAAAATACTAATTCGTAGTCTGGTATAATAGACAAATAGAGGTTACCCTTCTTTTCAGGAACAGCGATAAATTTTGGAGGGATCCTTCTTTCTTTTCTAAAACGGGTACGTCTAGAATACGTATATATGTATATGTAAAAAGTCCTTGAATAATTGCTACAGAGGGTGAGCTTGTGTTGAAGATATACTGGTAATTTTCTTCTGTTTTGTCAAAGTGATAACGTGTTCTATGGTGTTCTTCGAATTCTTGTAGCGTATGTTTTAAAATTCCAGGTATTAAGATTTGTGGATGCGCTATCCCGTGCTTGCCATCATTGATAGCATCGATAGTAGTATCAATGTCCCCGATCATTTCGTCTATCATTAGTGCAATCAATATAAGTTTGTTATTAACAAAATTGTCTTTAGTGTTATTGTATACCGTTTGTCCTAATTTGTGTGCTAGTCCTAGTTCCTTTCCAATTTTTTTGATTGATGAATATTCGGTTGATGAGAAATCTTATATTAATTTAAGAATCTTTGTATGAATTTATAACACTGATGCTATTGTTTTATTATCTTCCCTCCTACGTACTGCACTTCGTATTTGTATTCTTCAAGTCTTAACCTCCATCTCAATAATCGTGAACTGAGGTCTCTGACATTGTGGAACCATAAAAGAGCTTTGTGGTCGGTTTGGATCTTGAAAGGTTTTCCAAGCAGATATTGTCTTAGTCTTTTAATTGCTCATACTATGGCTAGTAGTTCTTTTTCGCTAGTACTATAATTTTCTTCAGCTTTATTTAATGTTCTTGATATAAATAAACAAGGATGTCCATTTTGTGATAATACTGCACCTAGTCTGTGGTTAAAAGCGTCAGTTGTTAGGGTGAATGTATCTTTGAAATCTGGAAATCTTAACACAAGTGATTCAATTAGTGCCTTTTTTAATGTATTGAAACTCTCTGTACATGTAGGCGTCCAATCGAAGATAGTGTCCTTCTGTATTAATTTCGTTAAAGGTTTCGCTATAGATAAAAAGTTTTTTATACATTTTCTATAGTAACCGACAAATGCCAGAAATGATTAAATCTGTTTGACTTTTTTAGGTTCTTTAAAATGTTGAACAGCTTCTACTTTGGCTGGGTTAGGTTCCACTCCTTCTGCTGTAATTAAGTGTCCTAAATATTGAAGCTCGGACCTGAGATATTCACACTTAGGAGGTTCTAATTTTAATTAATATTTTTTTATTCTATCTAAGACGGCAACTAAGTTTCTGTTATGTTGTTCCAAGGTTTCTCCAAATATTACAATGTCATCAATATAGACAAAGCATTCCTTTCCTATAAGTCCCCTAAAGGCAGTGTCCACCATTCTTTGGAATATAACAGGGGCATTTTTGAGACCAAAGGGCATTCTGTTGTATTCGTAATGTCCTCGAGGAGTAGAAAATGCTGTGTATTTTTTTTACTCTTGTGACATAGGAATTTGATGAAATCCAGCACTCATGTCGAATGCTGAGAAATATTTTGCCTGTTCGAGTTGATCTAAAATATCATCTATAACTGGTAGAGGGTACGCATCCTGGTCCGTTTCCTTATTAAGTTGCCTGTAGTCTATCACCATTCTGAGTTTATTCCCTTTTTTTCGGGACTATCCAAAGTGTTAAATTAAAAGGTGATTGCGAGTGCCGAATTATTCCTTTTTCTATAAGTTCCTGGCAGTGTTCTAAAGGAAATTCCTTGTGAGCTTCAGGGAGCTTATGCGATCTTAAATTGACTACTTTGCCTAAATTTAGTGTGATTTCGTGGTGTGTTAATGTGGTACATAGTAAGGGGTCACCTGCTAAAGTAAACACCGCCTGGTATGTATGCATGATCTTGCATATTTCACTTCTTGTACTTGGTTCAATATGTGACAATTGCAACATTTTTTCAAGTTGGATCATCATGGTTCAATATTATATTAACTGTATGTTTAAATTTTTTTTCATTTTTATGGTTTCTGGTATCAGGATGGGGTTTGTGGAATAGCCATTTATTGGAACACTGATTTCGCGATTTTTTATTATGTAAATTCCATCGGGAATTAGTTCATTTTCTTCAAACCAAAAATTTCCGTTTTTTTCTGCTACTTCTATGCTACAAATTGTTGAGGTATTTTTGTCGATATAGTTGCCATTTTTATATAGAAGAATTTTTATGTCGTCTAGGATCAGGGATTTTGATGTTATAGCGTATCTTTGATACTTTTTAAAGAAGGGTAGACCAATAATTCCGGCTTCTGATATGGGGAAATCGTGACGATCGTTGCGCATTGCAAATTTTTAAAGAAATTTTATTTTTTCGAATTTGTCTGGTAATTTGCTCTTCTTTATAATGTTAATTGATCCCACTGAGTCAACTAGTAAGTTGTATTCTGTTCCATTTCTTCCTCTTCCTCTAATGGATAATAGTTGTCTACAGACTGTTGAGACTCGGCCGATGCCTCGTACTCTATCTATTCCATTTTTTCCTCTTCCATCATTAAGTTGTTGTCTATCATGATGTCTTCTTGTTCCTGAATTGTCCTTATTTGGGTTGGTCGTATAAAAGATTGACCGTATTGAAAATTTGCAGGTCTCGCAGAGCATTGTGCTGCAAAATGGCCAAGATATCCGCATTTGTGGCACTTCATTTTGGTGCGATAGGCCAATGCTATATTCTGGTTAGAAACTCTTGGCGTTGTGTTTGCTTGAGGCCGTGAAATTGGTGGTGGTGTGCGTCGACGTATACTACCACTCATTGGAGATCGTGAGGTTATCCGTTGCTGTGTCGGCTGAGCTTTTTTAAACCACATCTCGGATTATATTGCCAAGATTTGAGCCTCTTGTAGGTTAATGGGATTTTGTACTTTAATTTGTAGTCCAATTTCTCTTCTTACATTTAATATGTACCTTTTTATGCCTTACATTTCTACAATGTTTATTATTATTTTTCTTTCTCTGGAACAAGAGTGTTCTGACTGTACCGCGTATTTGAGTTCATTAACTATTTGTCTAAACCTTAAGTTAAAGTTTTGTGTAGTTTCATTTATTCCTTACTTACAACTTTCAAGCTTGCTTCTTAAGGCTGTCTTAAAATGCTGTACAACTCATCATATCAACAGATAGTGGAGTATTTTATTGCTCGCTCGGCATTTCCTAGGATTTTTTCCGCGATTATAAAATCTAAAAGTGAACTAGGTTGAGAAAACTGTTTTTCAGCCTTTCTAATGGATTCAATTAAACCTTCTATACCCATGTCGTCCTGTCCTTTTAGGACCTTAATTGTCCTAATTATGTCCTTTGCAAGTATATTTTCAGTACACATTACTATAAAATTTCTGTAAGTAGATTCTGTAAATGTTGCAGGATTCAGTAATAACAGGAACGTAAAACACTCGTAAACACTACAGAAAAATAACGATAACGAGAACGGATAAATCTGTAGCATCTACAGATAAATATCTGTAACAATTGCATGCAAATATTTGTAACGATGACGAATACAATTCTGTAACGTTTGCAGACAAACGTCTTAACGATTACAGAACAATGTCTGTAACGATTATAGACAAACATTTCTAATGATCACCGATAAATACCTGTAACCATTACAGGAAAATATCTGCAATGATTGCAGGTTATTGCCCGTAACTACTGAAAGTATATGTATATAACTCATTAACATGTGTATGCACTCTATAAATAGAAATTAGTGAGAAGTTAATAATTAAATAGTGTAGTCTCTTACTGATTTAGTAATCATTTATATACGAAACTTGAGTGAAAACTTTATTTGTATGAACTAGCATAGTTTTTTACTGAAGTTTATCATAAAAATTCGTACTAAATCCGAGCGTATGCATTTTTAAAAATATTTTATATAAGCGACTTCGTACTATTTTACTAGTAGCTTCTTACTAATTTCGCTTTAGAGATTGGCATCTCCAAAAATGACCATAGTTTTTGAATCGTATACTAAACGTGAAAAACCCATTTTGTACAAGTATATTTCTGAAGAATTGGTTATAATGCGTATCTTCAGAAAAATGGATTGATCTAATCATGTATATATTAGAACTTCTTTAAAGGCTGCAAATTTAAAATTATTGTTTATAAAAAAAGCTGTTCCGAAAATGGGCAATGAATCTTTTTTAAAATACACTATAATAAATTTAATAAATTTCAAAATTTTATATTCATAAGATAAAATGTTAGGAACACAAATTTTTGACTTCATTTTCTTTGATCTATACATAAACGTCTTCCAATTCATTAAAATTTGAAACCCTATTTATATGAAACTTTTCTCAATACAATATGGTAACGAGAAGGGGTTTTGATTTCAAAAACATTCAGTAAATCAATTTTGTACCAAGCATCTTATATATTTACAATTACTGAATCAATAATTTGTGCTGACATTATTATAAAACACATTTTGTATCTATAAATGTATATTCTGCGTTTCACATTTAAACTTTTGTGGGTAACTTAAAATATAATATACGAAGTGATTACACAGCCACACAAAAAAAATAAGTGTGCGGATCTGGTAACAAGACACACGTATTCCTATGGGTTTTAGGGCGCTGAATTCAAATTCTGTATCAAAAATCACCCATCACGTCATGGTTGCGCCATAACCTCAAAAAATTACGAAAAATCATGCACTGAGGCAAATAAATTTCAAAATAATGCCAGTGATGCAAATTTTCACTTCAAAAACATGTCGACAACTGTAAAGGATTAACCCTTGTCTGATATCAACTTATTTAACATAACTAACCAACAGAACCTGACCTCACCTAATCTTAATTAACAGAAATTTATTGAATTACACTTAAAGCTCTGGAAGCATATTTTCCCAGTAGCAAATGTGTGCTACATCGAATGGGTCAACTCGAGCCTAACCTAGAAATAAATCAAACCTAGCCTAACCTAACCTCATAAAACACAATTAAACTGATTGTGTTTGAGGTACCGTTTGAATCAGCTTGGGTTTAACCTGCAAAGAGGTCAAACCTATCCTAACCTAAAAAAACCTGACCTAACCTATCCTAACCTAACTTAACTTCACGTAACACAATTAAACTCATTGTGTTGTCCCGTTGTGTTTGCGGTACCGTTTTATTCAGCTTCGGCTCAACCTACATAGAGGTTTAACCTACCCTAACCTAACAAAACCTGACCTTACCTAACCTAGTCGAATGAAATTCAACCACACGTGTAGCTATGTAAGCGTACGGTTCTTAGTCTTAAATGTGTGCTATATTTAATAGGTTAACTCGATCTTAACCTACAAATGAATCTAACTTAACAAAACCTAACGAAATTTTGCTTTAAGCAACACAACTTAACTTAAGTGTTCCCGTTGTAACAGAATAAAATTCATTTCATTGTACTATAGGTGGTTAAAAATTTAGACGCACCTTACTCATTTCAGGAAACTTAGAACTACAAGTAGAATTGACCCCATTTCAATTATCCTGACAATGTTTGTATCAATTAAAATGTAGAACTATAACTTAAACATGCAAATGAATAAGAGTTTTATTCAAAATTTTTTTCTCTCTGCTTTTCTTAAACTTAAGGGATATATTTATACTATCTTTCGTGTTTACATTTTATCTTGCTTTTTATGGTAATTAAATTGATTTGTAGATCTACTTCAGTATATTTTCTGCCTGCTATAACGTGTCCTTTTTTCTTCATTTGTAGGTTAAGATCGAGTTAACCTATTAAATATAGCACACATTTTAAACTGAGAACCGTACGCTTACATATCTACACGTGTGGTTGAATTTCATTCGGCTAGGTTAGGTTAGGTCAGGTTTTGTTAGGTTAGGATAAGTTAAACCTCTATGTAGGTTAAGCCGAAGCTGAATGAAACGGTACGGCAAGCACAACGGGACAACACAATGAGTTTAATTGTGTTACGTGAAGTTAAGTTAGGTTAGGTTTTTTTAGGTTAGGATAGGTTTGACCTCTTTGCAGGTTAAGCCCAAGCTGATTCAAACGGTATCGCAAACACAACGGGACATCACAATCAGTTTAATTGTGTTTCGTGAGGTTAGGTTAGGTTAGGCTAGGTTAGATTTATTTCTAGGTTAGGCTCGAGTTGACCCATTCGATGTAGCACACAATTGCTACTGGGAAAATATGCTTCCAGAGCTTTACGTGTAGTTCAATAAATTTCTGTTGATTCAGGTTAGGTGAGGTCAGGTTCTGTTGGGTAAAATTATGTTAAATAAGTTGATATCAGGCAAGGGTTGATCCTTCACAGTTGTCGATATGTTTTTGAAATTAAAATTTGCATCACTGGCATTATTTTGAAATTTATTTGCCACAGTGCATGATTTTTTGTCATTTTTTGAGGTTATGGCTCAACCATGACGTGATGGGTGATTTTTGATACCTGATTTGAATTCAGCGCCCCAAGACCCATAGGAATACGTGTGTCTTGTTACCAGACCCGCTGTGAGAATAAAGATCTTTTAAGCGCTATTATAAGATAGAACATATTATAAGTCATTATAAAGTGGACTAGACGACACTGGCAAAAATATAGGATAGGAATTCCCTCCGAACCATTCCGAATCATGCCAGAATCTGTAACCGAACCAATTCGAGGTAATTCGAACCAATCCGAAAAGATTTCTAGACTTCCTTTAACCCAAATCGGTTCAAAATTAATCCGACTCAGTCCGGTTCAATCTGAATCAAATTTAACTCCAAATTAAGGCGAATTAATCTCGACTCGGATTGATATACACTGAATTTTCAAACTAAATGAATCCGACTTCGGATTGAATTGGATTCAATTGGACTGAAAATTGTTTTAGGCCAATCCGAGTTCCGATTGACTCAAATTTAAAATTTGGTTAAGATTAATTTGGATTGTAAGTTCGGAATGAAACGAATTGAGTCGTAATAATTTTTGACCGATTCCGGAATGATTCGGATGACTTTAGATTAATTCGGAAGAAATTTCTATCCGATACTTTCGCCAGAGGAGTTTAAAATCTATCTTATCGCATCCTCTCAGTATACTAAGTAACGCGTAGCAACATATAAATTTGTTTCTTTTTGAATGAACAAACAAGGTAGCTTGTGTGGTAGGTCATCATACGTAATTGGAATCATAGTTAATTTATTTGATTCGATTTCTACTCGATATGAATGAAAGTGCTCATCGAAAATTATGGAAGGTAACGGAAACACTAAAAAATGAACGATTTCTTCAATTAGGCAAATTGAACAAATTTTGCCAAACACCGGTTATGAACAGTCATAATTAATTACAACAATAGTTTCTTTACTGTGGTCAGTACCTTGCACGTTTACCCATTATAAAGATATAATTTGCTCTCGGAATTCAGCTTTTGGAAAGTACGTTTTATAGTGAAGTACTTCGAAATGGTTAAAGTCGAAAGGAATTACAGGACCCATTTCTATATCACTATAACGATAATTTTGAACATAATAATTTAGTTTCAATTGGTGTTTAACAGCCAGGGTGTGAGGGATGTTAATTTTGCTACAGGAAACATTACACGTACTTTTCGACTCCTTGTGTTTAGACTCAAACCTAATGGATGAGCAGTGAATTAAAGGACCAACTTTTTTATCCACCTAAAATAGTGTTCCATAAAGTGAAATTTAGGTTTTAAAGTATCATTAAAAAGCTCGCGATACAATGAGTGATGTTCCGAGATAAGGCACTCTAACAATATAATATCTGTTGCTCGAATTTTAATGAAGTATAGAATTTCTATTATTTTCCTTAATTTTAAGTATAAGTTCAAAACTTTATCACCTCTTGGAACACGCTCCCCGAACATTAAGCCAAAATATCTGACAAAACATGTCATCTCAAAAGCAGTCATGTCGATTTTAATCTTTGATGAACTTTCAAGAGTAATATTTGGTGGTTTGTTCGATCTCTCTAATACGCCATAGTTGAAGTTTCTGATACGAAAATTTAAGGTTACCAGAGAGAATGCTTTTAAATGAAAAATGAGATAATCAAGAATTTTTGGCATTGTGTAGGTTGCCACGCCTTCTGGAACGTCATGTACAATGTCAAGAGCAACGTTTTCAGAAATATCAAATCCATTTACATCATTCCAAACACAACGTTCTTTTATTCCTGTTTCCGATAAGTTATTTTTTTTTTTAATCGAATTCGTAACTTTCTTTTGTTCTAAGAAGTGCTGGATCTTCTTCACACATAACTTTCATTTTTTCTTTTCGTATTTTACATACTCTACAAAAGAAATTAGCAGGGAATGATTCGGTTAGACCTAAAATACTGTGTAAACCTAAATTATCACCACACAATAAACAAAATTCAAAATATATTTTATCACCATTTATGCTGATACCATTATTATGCAAATGCCTTGAATGAGCTTATACATAACTGTGTCTGTACTATTTTTTAAATAATTCACGTATTTTTGTATTTTATCTAAAAAACCTGGATTTTTGAAAATTGATTTCAAAGTATTCCTGAAGGGAATAAATTCTCCTTTAACATCTCCGTCCCTTGACACTATTTGACCCTTCACCTTTTTATGCATCTTACTTTGCCCCATAATAAATCCTTGTGGCGGTTTATGGAAACTGCTTTCTTCCAAACATTTTAATCTCTTATATTCCGTATTTAAATTTTGAAATGGATTATCAACTTTATTTATTACTTCTTTTACTTTTGTTAAAATTCACATGATACCAGTGCCCTGTTCTTTTAAATTAAATTCTTTTTGCAAGGTTTGTTTGATTACTTGAGAAGAAGCATCTACAAGCGTATTTATGCTATCTACTACAAATTGCACAGTATTTTTAGGCATCAGGAGATTATCATGTAACTGAGATATGATAGTCATTGCTTCCAATTGTAAATCAATTTCTGTCGCTTTATAATTATTAATGTTGCCAGTTTCAGTTGGTTCGTCAATAAGAGCCGTAGAACCGTCGGTTTTTTTAACTGACTAATAGGGTCACCTGGTTCAGTGTGATTCTGTTCTAATGTCATGTCACTTTTATTGTTTTCTCTACTTTCTTCATGAGTCTTTAAGTGTTTCCTAAAGGATTTTAGGTCACTGTAAGAGCGGGTGTAGTCAGCAACACAAGTGCACTTATAATAATCCTTTTTTGCATGTGATGTACATGTTTAAAATGTGAAAGTAAATGCGTTGCTGTTTTAAAAGACCAATCACATTTAAAGCACTTTATTTTAATATTTATAATACTGTAATAAACGTGTCAACTATGAAAATATCATACAATGACCTGTTGGAAACAGGTTGGAGGGCGTAAAATGCTAACAAAACTTTTCGAAGTTGAACCTTATGCCAATTAAAATTTTGTTTTTAAAACACGTAACAAAATTATGTGAAGTTTTGCTCAAATAAATTTGAATACTTTAACTTTTTGTAAGACAATTTACCCAGATTCGCGTTTTAAGGAATTTACACAGTTCAAGAATATAAATCTTTTGAAAGTTTAACTTTAAAGCTTACAACTGATAACAACATTATTTCAAAGCTTTCGAAATTAAATTTTAATACTTCACCTTCTTGAAAAGTAGTTTCAACAAAATCACTGAAAACACGAACATATAAATACGTAAAAGTAACTAAGTAAACTAGAAACAAACTCACTTTTTTAGATCATAACACGCCTTATTTTTTAAGTTTAAACATTAAAAGTATGAGGCGCAGATATAAGTACCTTCATCAACTTCGCAGCTTTATAATGATTACAAAACTTATAATCAAACTTTTTTGGCAACAAGTCTTAAAGCTCTCATTTGAAATAAAACGTTGAATACTTGAACGTTTACTGCTTAAATGTAAATACTTTAGTTATAACGCGCCTTTAAACTTAAAGCTAAGAACTTATAATACTGCTCTTCTAGCTGTCTTTGCGCAACTATACTTTGTTTACTGCTTTTATTGACCGACATATATTTTTTTAAATTGGAATTTGTCATATCGTAGACGTGACGTTGCAGAAATGTCCAGATGTGTTTGGATTCCACGGGATAATCAGCATTTAGCACGAAGAAGTATTTGTAGGAAATATGTACTGCTTTCAGAACAGAAAGCATTTCGTATTCAACTCTAAAAAAATGTCTATCATTAATTTTTATCAGTCTGAAAAGTATCATATTTTAACTATCAAATTAATAATAAAGCTAACAATATGTTTTAAATACTCATAAAAATATTGAAAATTTACCGTACCAAAGCGTGAAGTATGAATTCTCTCTGCACTTCATTCAAGGAAGGTCTCCAATGTTTTCCGCAAGTTTTTGATTTAAAGCTCGCTGTCTTTAACAATGTAGGTAACAGCAAGATTGATATGATTTGGATAACTTCATTGTTACCTGAAAATAACTTACTGATTTAAAATAAATGTTTGTAATTTTTTTATGTGAAATAATAATCCCCTATTAAATTCAGTTTAAATATAACAAAAATTTTCACCTTCTTTCATGGTCTCATCATATTTCTTCAGAAACTCTAATACGTCTGAGTCTTTGGCACGTTTTTTCGCAACGCTTATCAGTTTTGTTGAAACTTCTGGCCATATGTCAAAAAGTTTGTTTGCTTTATTTTCATGCAGGTATTTAAAATCAATGTCGGTCTGGAAAATACAAACTACA
>NC_046662.1:112204587-112212590 GCF_010883055.1 Belonocnema kinseyi | reverse complement strand
AGAGCTCCAAGGAGATTATGTTGAAAAATAAAAAAAAAATTACCCAAAAAAAATTGTTTTTATACTTCATTCTAAGGACTTATTGAACTACCCTCGTAGTTTTAGAGTAGTCAGCTAACAACATTTGAATACTAATAAGCGAAAAAATGTTATGGAAAAAAATATTCTGTGAAAACGAAATTACCAGTTGAGGATTTAAAATGTACCCTTTTGAGCTAAAGTGTTGCTCAATTAAGGCCAAAAGGTTTTATCGCGAACAGTAATCCAGGTTCAAGGAAATATATGGGAAAATAATTGCAAATCTCACTGTAACTTTAACCTGCAATTGGAGCTGCTTAGGACTGTGTATTGTGAAAAATTTTGTGAAAGTTTTAAACATAGGGTTTCGATAGCGATTAAGAATCATATTTTTAATTTTTCACACACAGAAAAACTAACTCTCAGGATGTAGAAATGCTGAATGTAAATAAAACATTTTTTTCGTTGAGAAAAAATATTTCTGTCTCGAAGCAATCAAAATTGAATGCCCGGATATCGCTGTATCAGAAACAAAGTACGTAATTGCAAATACGCACTTACTTTTAAAAGTTTCTTCGAGATAGCTAGAAAGTCCTTATTCTTCTAGCTTGTTTGATACGAATTGATCCACCTGGAATCTGTAAGACCAGATAAGTCATTAAAGGCTTATAAAAGTGCTTTGAAAATATAAATATACTGATCGAGATTCAATAACGCGTGCAGGCAAGCAGGTGAGGATTACGCCCCCTAGACTGACTTTTTGAGGTTCAAAAAGTTCAAAAAGTTCAACAATTTATCCCAATTACTATTTAAAAAAAATAAAAAATTACCATAGTTATAGCATTTACAAAATTCCAAAAAACACACGAAAATGAACATTTCAAGCCAATTAACGCACGATATGTAAAAAGTACAAGCAAGAAAAATGTTACTTTTTGAATGCCCTACAAGATTGTCATAACAACTTTTTGAATTTTCGTGAAAAATCCTAAAAATTCAAATTTGACAGCATACAAAATAATGAAAAATCCAAAAATTTCATTTTGCGGCCAAACTATACAAAATAAGGTAAAGATAAATACACAAAAAAAAAGTTTAATTTCTAAATGCCTTAGAAGATCATCATAAAAACTTTTTGAATTTTCTTGATAAATCAAAATTTCGAATTTTGACAGGTTAGAAAATAATGAAAAATCCAAAAAATTATTTTTCGGCCAAATTATGCAAAATACGGTAAAAGATGAATACACAAAAAAGAAAGTTTGATTTCTAAATGCCCTAGAAGATTATCATAACAACTTTTTGAATTTTCTTGACAAATCAAAAATTCGAATTTTGACAGCATACAAATTAATGGAAAATACAAAAGTTACATCTTTTCTTGCAGAATTTTCACAATATTTCAAATATTCTCAAATATAATAATGCATTTTAAAAAAATATATATGATATGATAATATAATAGATAATTTAGAAGTTAAAAACCAGTAAGGCTGCTCAGTAGACCGTATGTATTAGCCTGGGGCGAAAAACCAACTTTGTGCGTCTAGGAAACGCCTGGGTGCGGAAAAGTGTCCCAGTCCAATCCGAAACTCAGCGCACTTCGAAATTTTGAAATCGGATAATATCTTCAGTCTGTTCTTTGAGGGTGAAATCTCGAAATTTCACAAAAAAGCACTAAAATTTAAGGTTTTGCAAAAATGGGCTTAAAATCGATACTGATGCCTTCCAAGGGTGACTTTACGATGAAAAATCATCAGAGGGTACTTAGAGGTACGTATCGAATCGCCAAAGTCACCCCATGCCAATCCTCATGGAGGTGGAAATGGCTCAAAATTGCGTATTTTCGAGTAAAACGCTTAAATACTTGTGCAGCTCCTAGCCGACTGAGTTCTACTACTTCAAGTAACCCAGAGACCACCACGTGGAGATGGCTGCACATCGGGCTCCACCCCGGCCTACCCAACCAACCAACCATATGCAGAACGTGCTTATTTAAGTATCAGAGTCATTAATTACACCCACAAAGTCTTTCTTAGTGTCAAATAAGTTGACAGTCTTTCGAGAAAGAAGTGTTGCGCGTATCTGTTGATCCTAAGCCTCGGGACCGATGCCTTGCCTGGACACTTCTGCTACCAGTCTACTTTCCACCGCTACTGTGTGACAAGGGAAAGATGTAAAGTCCCAGTCTGGTACCAAGCCATTGGCCATAGATAGCTTAGCGGTAAGTTCATCCTCTGTTATACGAATTAAAACTGGAGGTACGGTAAGTGAAACATCTGTCTGTTCCCAATCAATCATTTCTGTGTAATCACTAGCTCCAAAATTAATTTTTGTCACAATATTGTATGTAACAGTTGTCTGTTGCTTATGTTTTGCTTACAGGATTTTGGTGAGTGCGTCTTGGCGAACGGTAAGTCTAAGGTTGCTTACCATTCCAAGAAGTATATTTTATGGCATGACAGAGAAGCCGTTTGTCTAAATGGAAGTGTTTACCACATTTCGGTACTTCAGAGGAAGAAATCTTGACAATTTGATTGCTTGGAAGAGGTGCCGACTCACATCAGCGATAGACCTATCCCGTCTGATGTGGAACTACTGAGGTACGTATACTGTGAATAAGTATTCAACTAATACTTGCAGTTTGTTTGTGGGTCTTTTTGTGGATATGTATAATCTCAGAATTCTATTTGCAGTTGTAAGCCAGCGAGCCATGTTGATGGGGCCTATCTTCTGGGAGGCCAGCTCAGGAGAGCACGCTCCGAACCGTATGGCATCTGATATCTCATAGAGATACCTTTGATCTGAGCTGAGATCAGTGGGCTCAATCTCAGGTAAGTCACACTCAACTTGTTTAAACTTTACAACATCGAGGGTCTCAAAAGTTGGAAGTTGTCCCCCTATTGGCTCTGAGTATTTGTTCGGACCAGAGGTAGGTCCGCCAATAAATACGAAAAGATTTCTGAACAGTAGCTCATTGAAATGTAATAGACAGACAACCCATTGCAAGGAACGATCAAGTCGTTTCTCTAGTAGACGAATAATTCCTCCCTTCCAGCCCGTATTCGTATTTGTACCGTCACATGGCTCGATGGTGCGACGACATGGCCAACGTATTTAGAACCTGTTTCGGCCACCAAAGATATGTGTTCCTCGTTAATAAATCCGAAGATTGTCAATGTTTCGTCTTTCCGACTATCAAAGTATAAGCCACGAATAGAATCCTCATGGCGTGATTCCTCCTTCAACTTGGAGCCTATTTTAATTTTCTCGCGCCTTATCTCACTTTTATCTATGACTAGACACTCAGGTACTTTTTGAGAAATATCCGGGGAGATCATACCTGCTCGATTGGCAGCGACGAGTACAGACGAGCTTACATGTGCCGCAGCCTGTTGACTTATACCATATCTTTGAACAACTACTGCTGCTTCAGATAAGTCAAGTCTGGCCTGCGATGATTTTCTCTGCATAAGTCTGCGTAGTATGTCGTGAAAATCGTCATCCTCGACAGAAGCATCAACCTTTACCTTAATTTCAGGAGGAGGATTATCACCTTCACCTTCCTCAAAGAAGGAATCTAAATCTATATCCATATCAATCGTAAAGGAAGATGTGGGGGCCGATGCAGTAGAAACACTTTTCCCACCATCTTCCCGTTCAAGTCTGCCTCTTTTTACATTACGTTCTGCTCTTTATGTATTCTTTTTGTTTCAGAGACATCTACGCTGGCGATTCCCATGAGTCTTTTACCTCTTTGGTCAAGATAGAAGGCATGCTCTACGGCTGGAACCTTCTTTTACTTGGGACAGGACCACCTAGACAAGTCAACGCACTTACAAGCGGCTATGTTAAATAATTCGGAGCAGTACTCTTTGAAGGCGGCGATTTTCTCATCCTTATTACTTTGAGAAGCTGTTTTACTATTCAATGAATTTTTGAACGTAGTGTATTTTTTATGAAGATTTGTGAGACATTCCTTAATGCGCTGCTCTGAGACCGTTTTATTACCATTTTTAAGCAATTAAAATGCAAAATTAAAGAACATTTTTTTTCTAACATCGGAATTAATCATGTTTTTTGCACGAAAATCGCATTATTTTTTGATGAGTTACTCCAAAATTCTAATTTAGGATTGAGAAATTACTTTTGATGCGTTTTCTGATCATTATTAATCATAAGTATTAAATCTGAATATTTATATCAGTGAAACTCAGCGCGCAAACAGTGACCAATCGGGTTGTCGGCGCCTGGTAGGCGCCACGCAAGCGCAGTATTAAAAGTTCCCCTGAAACGTGCTCTGGAAGCAAAATGAGAGGGACCTCGGTTAAGGGCGTATACGGATGGTCGATAGTGCGTCGAAGTGTCGCGGGGGTAATCGGAAGCCCAGGTCACAGGGGCACCTATTGACCAACGATCGAGTCGGTCACCAGGAACGAGAGCTTCGGGTGTTATGCCGCGTGTAGGCCGGTCAGGAGCACCTGATGCCGACGAACTCTAGAGTCTATAGGTGGCCACAGGGGCATCTGTTGACCACCGATCGAGTCGGTCACGGAGAACGGGAGCTGCGGGTGTTGTGTCGCGGGTAGGCCGGTCAGGGGCACCTGATTCCGACGTACCCTGGCCTCGATAGGTGGCCAAAGGGGCGTCTCTTGATCACCTATCGAGTCAGTCACGGAAAACAGGAACTGCGGGTGCGGTGCCGCGGGTAGGCCGGCCAGGGACACCTAATGCCGACGTAACCTGGCCTCGATGGGTGGCCACAGGGGCGCCTGTTGACCACCGATCGAGTCGGCTACGAGGAACGGGTGTTCTGCCGCAGTTAGGTCGGTCAGAAGCGCCTGATGCCGATGTTCCCTAGCCTCAATGGGCGGCTACAGAGATATCTATTGACCGCAGAGCGAGTCGGCTACGAGGAGAGGACGGGATCTGTAGGTGTCTTGCCGCGGGTGGGCCGGTCAGGAACGCCTAATGCCGCAGTACCCTGGCCTCGATGGGCGACCGCAGGGGCACCTGTTGACCGCCGAGCTAGTCGGCTACGAGGAGAGGACGGGCTGGGGCTAGGAGTCAGGGAGGGATGTATGGTCGTCTACGGGAAGTGAAGGACGGTCATAGGAGATACAACGGGTGAGATCCCCAGAGTTTTTACGAATTTATCTGTATGTCTGTCAGCCTGTCTGTCTCTCTGTATGCCTGTACGTCTGTCTGTATGTATGTCTGCCTGTAAACTCAAAAACTTTTGAAAATTTTATCTATTAGATTGGCCTTTGGTACACTCATTTAGTGTCCAAAACTCAAGGTCAAGTTCCTTACCAAGCCATTTTGAGTAAAAATTCAAAAAGTGGGCACATTTTTAATATTTGTGTGACCCCTTTTTTCAAAATTCAAAAACTGTCTGTACGGTTATTCATAGTATTCAAAAATTCGAACAATTTATTCCAATGACTTCTTTCAAAAAATCAGAAATTTATAAAATTCCAAAAAACACACGAAAATGAACATTTTAAACCAATTAACGGATGATAAAAAAAAATGACAAGAAAAGAAAAATGTTTCTTTTTGAATGCCTTACAAGATTATCATAACAACCTTTTGAATTTTCTTCAAAAATCCAAAATTCAAATTTTGACAGCATACAAAATAATGAAAAATCCAAAAATTACATTTTTCTGCCAAAATCTGCAAAATACGGTAAAAGATGAATGCACAAAAATTGTGAATTTGGAAAAGATCTACAAGATTGCTAACAAAAACTTTTTGATAGGATGCGTAGTTTTGGCTTTAATCAAGAAAAACATCATTAACAGTAAAAGAAAATCTGCCCAAAAGGATTATTCATGACGAATCAATTTTAAATTCTCATGAGAGAAGGTATTAGATTTGTGAAAAATTTAAACTCCCTAGGCTTTGTTAAGATGTTCACGTTTTGAGAAGCCCTGAATCCGAAAAACTGGATTTCTGAATTTGTCTGTATTTATGTCTGTCTGCCATTATGTCTATCTTTGTGTATGTCTGTGAGCACGATAACTTAAAAAAAAATCTATCAGATTGGCTTCTGGTACACTCGTTTAGTGTCCTAAGATAAATGCCAAATTTGTGAGTCAGGCATCTTCTACTATATAAAATTCAAATTTGTGGAGTTAAGGCTCGATACCGTCCACACTGTTGAATAGATCGACTTGAAAATTTATACAAATGTAGATTGGGCACTGGAGATGGTTTCTACCGCAACCCGAATCGCTAACTGCTAATAGCATTTGTTCAATAAATAATACAAAATGGCATTGACTGTGTATCTATATATATCAAATCAAGTGGCGTAAAATGGATGATGCTTATGCAAATCCACGGTTTTTGACCAATCGTCACCGAATTCAGCACACATATTCTTTGAGATCCTCAACAGGTCCTAAGGGTATGGGGGCATATGAAGTAGTGGGACAATTTAGGGGGGGGGGGTCGCAGTTTTCAACCAATCGGCATCAAATTTTGCACTCATATTTTTCGGGACTTGTTCATTTTTCGGAACGGATAAAATTTAAGAAAGGTAAAATTTGAGAATGGGTTATTATACATATTGGTAAAACTTAGGAATACCAAAAATTTGGAAAAAGGAATAAATCAGAAATCCAAAACTCTGAATAGTATTTATTCGGAAACCAAAGAAGCGGAATGGGCAAAAATTCGGAAACGTTAGAATTAGGAGGGTGAACAATTAGGAATAAGTAAATGTACGGAGAGGAAAAATTCGGAATAGTAAATAAATGTTGTTATTAGCAGGTATATAGTTTTTTATTTATGGTAGCATGCAAATATTAATCACAGTAAATTTGAATAGCATATCATAATAAATTTATGATATCCGCCATTTTCAATTTTTCACAAAAAAATAATTATTTTTTATCATTATATAATTTAAAAACAATTTTAAACGTACAACATAAATCTATTATGATATGGTATTTAAATTAACTGCGATAAACATTTGTTTTCTACCATAAATAAACAATTATACACCTACTAATAGGTATATTTATTAACCATTCCGAATTTTTCTACTTTCCGAATTTTTCCTCTCCGTATATTTACATATTCCTAATTTTTTGCCCTCCTAATTTTAACGCTTCTGAATGTTCACCCTTTCCGCTTCTTTGGTTTCCCAAGAAACATCTTTCAGAGTTTTGTATTTCCGACTTATTGCTCTTTCCACATTTTGAGCCAAGACATTCCTGATGATAGCTGCAGAGCGTGCCATGTACACCCCGAGCATTTAGCTCACATACTATCTTGTTGTCCAACTCACGCGGGAACGACCTACATTCAAAGGCACAATGCGGCACTAAGAGTGCTTTATTACGATCTCTGTCACTATTACGGCATTAACCTTAATAACGCTCCTCTAAATGCTCCTAGGGAAATCGAGTCAATTGTCGAAGAATGGGTAGTGCCGCATATACTGGAACTTTATATTCTCGACAATTGTTTCTGTTGCTCACTCGAGGCTTGACATGGTTCTTCTTGACTTCGAGAAGCGAACCATGTTCGTTATCGAATTTTCGTCAACAGCTGAGAAAAACATGATAACCTAGGAGAATGAAAAGAAAGAGAGGTATCGAGACCTTATAAGGGAGTTGCAACGATTGTGCCCAGAATATTCCGTTAAACTAATCGTCCTTATCATCGGCGCTTTTGGAGGTGCCAAGCTTTCCTTGCTAATGCCCTAAAAAGCATCTCTGCGTGTCAACAAAATGCTAAAACACTTGCGGGAAAAATGCAGAAGGCGATAGACCTTGGGTCGCTCCTTGTTCTTAGGGTGCACGAAGCTTTTACTGGATCGTCGTATTGATTCTTTACATACTGTAACCACCTATCTGACGGTCGTAAGACGTGGTTTTGGCTGAAATTTTACCGCGATTTCGCTGGGAGCGGGTGCAATTTTATAGATTAGCACCCGCTTCCGGCGAAATCCTGCGGTTATCCTTATG
>NC_046662.1:112203179-112204487 GCF_010883055.1 Belonocnema kinseyi | reverse complement strand
ATGTAAAGTTGTTTTCTTTAATTTTATTCATATAGTGCTCATAAATTCCAATAATAAATCAATTGATAAATAACAAATGAATAACTGTTTAATTGTAAGACTATCGAAAAGTAACATTTTTCTTTTCAAGTACTATGAACAACTGTACAGAGAATTTTTGAATCATGAAAAAATGTGTACTCAAAAACCTTCAAAATTGGCTCACTTTTATTATTTTTATCCAAACCTATCTGCGCCCTATGGCGGCGGCTTCGCCACCACGGATAGCCTACTGACATTAATACTATTTATCGAGAACAAACGAAAATGCCATAAAAGTTGAAAATTGCATAATAATACTGAAATTTAATCAAGATAAATTATAAGTATTTACCGTAGAATTTCTGTTTAAAAAATATAAAGTCGATAGTGAAATTTGAAGCAACCTTGAAAAAAACTATTAGAAAGTATAATAGAAATAAAAAATTGAATACAGAACATCGAAACAGTATTTTCCGAATTTTTATTTAAAAAATTGTATTTAAGTTGTCCAATTCATTTTCCGAAAATTATAAATCACTTTTAAAATTTGTAGAAATCTTAAGAAAAACTCAAAATGCGAAAAACAGAATTACAAACTAAACAAAATTAAAATGAAAAAGGCGTTTTCGAATATTATAAAAATTATACTCCAGTCATTGAATCCAGTAAAGAATATGTGTAAAAAATTGGTGCTAATTATAAAAATCTGGATTCTTATAAAGACCATACCTTTCAAGCCACTTTATTTGAGATATTTCAAAAACTCTACTCGCTCCCTCTACACTCTATCATCCTTCAATATTCTTACGACCTGACTGGGAGCCCAGAAAATATGTGCGAAAAATCTGATGCTAATTCGTCAAAAACTGCATCTGTGCTCCCTCCCCCAACTGCTCCACCCTTCGCGAGCTCTCCCCGCAACTCTTAAGACCTACTTTGGAGCCCCAAGAATATGTGTGCCCAATTTGGTGACGATTGGTCAAAAACTTTTGATTTGCATAAGTATCATCAGTTTTAGGTCGATCTATGTAACGGTGTGGGCGGTATCGTGCTTCAACGGCAAAAATTTAAATTTTATATAGTAGAATTAAAAAAACGGTGCAACCCACCCCATCATCTCCCATCAGTCTTACCACATTTCCGGGAGTTCAATGAATGTGTAAAAAATTTAGTGCCGATTGGTAAAAACAGCGATTTAGACCCCCCAGCACTACACTATTTGCTATCTCCCTCGTACCCCTCCACCTACCCAAAATTACTTCGATTATATTTCAATAACTGCTCCAT
>NC_046662.1:112182436-112203079 GCF_010883055.1 Belonocnema kinseyi | reverse complement strand
TTACATATAATTTTCACTTAAATTACAAAAAATCAATTGAAAACATTAAAATACCATAATATACTGTAAATATACGTCAAATGAGTTTATTTACATGAAAATATGAAATTGCCTTAACGTGACGAAACTTGAACGTAACGGATCCTCTGGGGGACAAATGTGCCCCAAGCGCTGAGCATTTGCTTTTTAGTGGGCAGACCGCGAGCAACCGGCAACACCAACCACTTCACCACACTCTAGGATAGTCGAACTGTATTATGGTTAGGGTCTGCTAAAAAAAATCAAAGATATTTGCTTAGGAGAATTAATTGAAAATCTGCTAATCAAAAATGCCACATTAGATTATTCCTATTCTAAAATTGACCGTATATGTACATTGACATGATTTCAGGGCAACGTTTGGTCAGATTTGACCCACGTCCGGACATACGACTTTTGCTTTTCTTTTTCCTTTTCATTCTTTCAGAAAATAGCTTTAAAAATCTGCTATTTAAAAATGTCACATTTGATTATTTCTATTCTAAAATAGACCGTATATGTGCATTGACATGATTTCAGGACAACGTTTTGTCAGATTTGACCTACGTCCAGGCATACGATTTTTAATTTTATTTTTCATTATCTTTCCTCTCGAAAATATCTTTAAAACTATGATATTAAAAAATGTCACATTTGATTAATTCAATGTCAAAATGGACCGTATAAGGGCATTGACGCGATTGGTGAGGCACGTTTTGTCGAATTGGACGCTTTTTTGATAATAGAACATTAATTTTTAGCTTTGTCTTCACACCTAGTGAAGGCGGTGTGTCGAAATTAATATTTCAAAAAGCAGTAAAATCTATTTTTTTAAAGAGAAAATTAATATTTGTAAGAAAAAATTTGATTTTTCTCGCATTTCTTTTTAAGGGCAAAATTAGAAAAACTGAAAGTGAGAATGTGTTTTTTTTTAACCTTCCCCTGCATTGCTGTTCAAAAAAAGTGGGAAAAAATGAAACAATACCAAAAAAAATTATTTAGTGTGAAACCGCCTAATTTCTTTACATTTTCACGTTTGGTCATATTTGAACCACTTCCGGACATAGGATTTTGAATTTTTTCTTCTTTTTGTCCTCCAGGCACAAGCTTTAAAAATCTGATATTTAAAAATGTCACATTTGACTATTTTTTATTGGAAACCCCGAAAGTGAGACTGTGTTTTTTAACCTTCCCGTATATTACTATTCAATAAAAGTGAAAAAAATTAGATATTAAAAAAAATTATTTAGTGTGAAACCGTCTAATTGCTTTACGTTTGCACGTTTGGTCAGATTTGAACCATTTCCGGACACAGGATTTTTAGTTTTTTTCTTTTTTTCCCTCTAGACAGTAGGTTTAAAAAGTAGCGTTCAGACGTGTTTGAAGCTCGCTCCAGAGAGCTTTGTTTCTGTTAGTGCGATATTATATAAAGTTCTGATTAAATACGGGAATCTAAGATTTAAAAAACTCGATAAGGTGAACAGTTAAAATCATTCAGAATGACAACCAATGAGGACCTTAAAAATCTAATCCTAGCGATGCAAAAGGATGTAAAGTTTACAAAAACAAAGGTTAACCAAATGACAGAAGATATCAAAATTTTAAAAAACTCAGACGAAAAAATCGCTGAAGATCTGTAGGTATATAAAACAAAATGTCTTAATTTGGAATAGAATAATAAATTCCTAGAGAAGAAAGTATCTACTTTGACAAATAAACTCGAAGATTTCATTGATAGAGAAAGAGACAAAAACATCATCCTACATAATGTTGAAGATATTTCAAGTAACAACAAGAACCTTTTTGAGACGATTACACAATTCTTTACCGAAGCAAATATTAAAATAGGTGATAACAACTTCCAGAAAATCACAAGACTTGGTAGAATCAAAGGTTCTCGGCCAATTCTGATAACGTTCTCCAACCCACGGCGTAAGGATAAAATCTTCAAGAACGCTTATAAACTGCGTTCTCTTAATATCTCTGTATCAAATGATTATTCTCGTGAACGGATATTCCTCCGACTCATATTTTGGAATGTCAGAGGACTTAGAAATTTGGAAGATATCTATAACCTCATCACAACAGATGATATCATCTGGGTTAGTGAAACTTCGCTCGCAAACCCCCCCTGTGTCATTTCACCTCATCGAGACTTTGACTGTCAAATTGCGTACAGTGCGGCTACGAGAGAGTCAGCAAAAGGAAGAGCGAAGGGAGGTCACGCAATCATCAATAATGTAAATAAATACAAAATGGAAACAATTTGTGTATCTGAAGAATCTATTTTTTTATGAATGAAAGGTAATGATTGTAATGTAATAATCGGCTCGATTTACTTTAGTCCAAAGTCAGATAATGTTAAATCTTTAAATGATCTAGAAGAAAAACTTTTTGACATTTCTTTGTAGTTTCCTGATTATGCTATAATTGTTGGGGGTGACGTTAATAGATGGGTAGGTGGATTAAATCAATTAGTAGAAGACTTCTTAGACGAAAATATTAATTTATCTGACACAAGAGTCAGTCTGAATCTAGAACAAAATGAGCGAGCTCAAAAAGTGGTTAATTTTTTTGATGAAAGTGGGTTCTACATTCTCAATGGAAGATCTAAAGGTGATAGCCCAGCTCAATACACTTTCATAAATAAGAATGCTCATCTGACATAGATTTAGCTTCGTCTAATTCTTTGGGCACCTAATTAATTCAGGATTTTCATGTTATACAAATACCGACCCTTTCCGATCACTTCCCAATAGTAATAACGATACTAACTGGAAATAACTTTAGTTGCAAAGCCGGAAATTCTTATTATAAGTGGAATGAAGAGAGAAACAAAGAATACAAGGATAAAATTGAATTTCCCCCTAATATTAACTCAGCGAGATTAACGGTAGATGAGCTTTCGAACAATTTGATGTTATCTATGAAAGAGACGGCGAAAAAGTTAAATCTGATTATAACTTCGAGTAAAAATCTAGTTTATTTGAAACCGTCGTTCGACACAGAATGTAAAAAAAGTAAAGAAAATCTCAAATGTTCACTTAAGAAATGCAAGCAGGAGAATTTTCACCCAGACAGTCTTAAAATTTATGATAAAAGTAAAAAAGATTATGGGAATTTTCTGCATTCTAAGGGGGAGGCTTATAAGAAAGCTCTTTTGGACTCCGTAGCAATGACTAAGGACTCCAGCTCATTTTGGAAAATAATTAATAGTTACAATTTCAGGCCTTCAAATAAGAAATATATAGACTTAGATACACGGGAGAAACATTTTAGATATATCTATCCTCCTCGGGACCCTTTTATCGACTCACCAACGATTAATATCAATAGAAATCCCTACCTCGATTGTCCAATTACTTTAGAGGAAACACTTCTCAATTCAAAAAAATGTAGATACGGTAAGGCTCCCGGAACATATGGAATTGGATATGAATTCTTCAAGAACCTGCCTGGTAATCTGATTTTATATTTAAATTCTGTATTTAATAAGATCCTCGAGAAAGAGAAGGTTCCCAAATCGTGGTCACAAACTCATGTTAAGATGCTGTATAAGAAAGAGGAAGTATCTGATCCTTCAAATTACAGACTTATCGCATTAATTAATTGTATTACGAAAATATTCACGCAGATACTTTCCAAAAGACTGATTAACTGGGCTGAAGATATGAATCTTCTTCCAGAATGGCAGGTGGGTTTTAGAAAAAAGAGAGGCTGTATGGACCATGTTTGCACGTTTGGCCAGACTTAAACCGCTTCCGGACATAGGATTTTGAATTTTTCTTCTTTTTTACCTTCTAGATCGTAGCTTTAAAAATATGATATTTAGAAATGTCACATTTTATAAATCGTAGTTGAAATTGGAGCGTATATTTGCATTGATACGATTTCAGGGCAACATTTAGTCGGATTTGACCCACGTCCAGACATACGATCTTTTCTTTTCTTTTTCATTTTTATTCCTTTAGAAAATAGCTTTGGAAATCTGATATTTAAAAATGTTACATGTATTCGAAAATGGACCGTATATGTGCATTGACATGATTTCAGGGCAACGTGAATGCCTCGTGAATGTTGTATGTCGAAATTAGTATTTCAAAAAGCAGTAAAATATATTTTTTAAAATAGAAAATTAACATTTGTAGGAGCAAATTTGATTTTGCTCTCATTTTTTTTAAAGGCAAAATTGGAAAAACCGAAAGTCAGACTGTGTTTTTTTTAACCTCCCCCTGAATTTTTATGCAAAAAAAGTTTTTAAAAATAAATGCAAAAATAGTTTTTAAAAATAAATGCAAAAAAAATGTAGTGTGAAACCGTCTATGTTAGATGTCGAGAACTTCAGACCTATTAAAAAACATGTTCCTGGCAATTCAGCGTGTGGATTCCATAACGTACTTAGCGCTCGGACTCGCTCTCCCAGTACTCTGTGCCTTGCGTAAACTCAGACTTCTCAGACTTTCACGTACAAAAGTCTGCAGGGAAGTTTCGCGGACAGAAAACTTCCAGTGGCAAAGTTGTTCCTTGATGCTTAAGGAAAACTTTGACTAAACTTGAGCTAAATCGTTCATTTTGTTTAAGAGATGTAAGCGATTATTTTGCCGCGCGCGTATTCGACTCGAGTCGACCGACGCACTCGTACCGACCACAGTTATCCAGAATAGGAATTTACATTCATAATCGCCCACAGGTCGTATTTTTTGACCGATTCCTAAGTTTTTTTTTTAGAAATTTTTAAGAGACTTTTGGTTTGGGATATCTAATTTTTTATTACCGAGCAACAATATATAAACAAATAAAGTGAAATAATGGGCCATTTCAGTTTTGTTAATTTCTATCTCAAGAAAAATACAGAAAAAGACTTACCATCACGTGTAAGTAGTGAAACTCAACATTTCTCTTCACAATGATCTATATAATATGAATAAAGTGTTATTTTCAACATGACACACCCAAATGATTTTTGTGATTTTTTAGAGCTAATTAGTATTTTTTCAGGCTTTTTAATGCAAATTGTTGTTAGTACATGAAATACTACTTCATACTCATAATTCACACTCACAAACATGTTTTAAACAATTTATCATTGTTTTCAGAATTTTTCTCTTTGAATAGTAATGGAAAATTGTGGTTAATTCAAAACTTTTGAAATTGTTGTGCTTATGATTGTTAACAAAAATAATTGCTCAAACAATTTATTATTATTGTCAATAATATTCAATTTCACTAATGCTAGAAAGTTGCGGTTTTTTCTGAACTCTTACATTTTTGTTCACTTTTTACTAAGTAATGAGTTAATGCAAGTTAAGAAGCATTCTTATTTAGAGAATTGTTTATTGTTTATAACTATCTTTTCATAGAGTAATGCTAGAAATATGCTTTTTGCTAAATATTTAGTTTTGCTTTGATTTTTAGATACAAAAAAAAATAATAAGAAAACCTCAAAAAGAATCATTTTTGACATAGTATTATATTGTTTTAAATACATTTCTTTGCTTTTTTCTAATTGATAAAAAATGGAATTCAAACAAACAAGCTATCTTACACAAGAGACAGAAAAATAGAATGAAATATAATATAGGAGTAGGTGGGTGGACTAGATCTGTAAATCAATTGTGAAAGTTTTTTTTGAATTATAATAAGCAGTTTTTTACAAAGCGTAATAGAAAAATTTGGTATTGCACATATGTTATTATCAGCCCCCCCTTCCCCCTTTACTCCGGGTAATCCCGGGGATCCATGTAAAAAATTTGAAGCATATATTTCAAATATCCATTTTATTTCAGAAAGAATTATACACTGAAAAGAAAGACATTGTTTTAAATACGATTCTTTATCAGGTTTATTCATTACTTTTTCATGAGTAAAAAGGCAAAGCAATATTGAACATTTAGAAAACAACAATTTCTTGCAGTGATCTGAATGAAGGTAGTTACAAACAATAATAATAATATGTATAATCTTCCAATTTTGTTGTTGAATTTTTTCAAGAATATGTACATAACCTTAAAATCAAATGAACAAATGAATCTAAAAAAGAAACGTTATTCAATTGAAAAGAGCAGAGGGAAGTTGAACATTTAAGAGGAATTCAGCAGATTTCTTCACTTATATAAGCAAAGACAGTTATAAACAATAATAAATTAATTATAGAACTATTTTTGTTTTATTTACATTGATTATTACGATACTAAGTGAAAATCGGATAAAAAGTTTAAAATTTCAGATAAAACCGCAACTTTCTAGCATTATTGTTAAAATAATACTTTATTTATATTCTGTAGATCATTGTGAAGAGAAATGTTGAGTTTCAATACTTCCATGTGATGGTAAGTCTTTTTCTGTATTTTTTCTTGAGATAAAAAATCACAAAGCTGAAATGGCCAATTTTTTCACTTTATTTGATTATATATTGTTGCTCAGTGAAAAAGAATTAGAAATCCCAAAACAAAATTCCCTTAGAAATTTAATGCTGTACATTTCTAAAAAAAACTTAGAAATCGGTCAAAAAGTACGACCTGTGGGCGATTATGAACAGTAAATTCCTATTCTAGAGGACTAGTCGATTCGAAGGCGTCGGTCGACTCGAGTCGAGTGCGCACGCGGCAATAAAAAGTCGCTCACATATCTTAAACAAAAAGAACGATTTAGCTCAAATTTGGTCAAAGTTTTCCTTAAACATCAAGGAACAACTTTGCCACTGGAAATTATCTGTCCGCGAAACTTCCCTGCAGGCTTTTGTCCGTGAAAGTCTGAGGAAACGATTCCTGACAGTAATGATTTGCAATAATTTTTATGTTGCAAATATAAAAAAGAAATCTACTTTTGAAACATAATTAACATCAGAAGGGGTTTTTCTATTTGGATGAGAAAAACGAGATCATTTCATTGAACAGAAGCCGAGTTTTCGCGAGTTTAGTTTAAAAAGTCCTTGATTTCGGTACAATAAAAATTTCCGGTTTTCAATTTTTAGTAAAAAAACTATCAATTTAATGAAATAAGTTTTTTCATGAGATCGTTGCCACCGGCGTGGTGGAGCAAGAAATCAGCATACGCTGACCCAAGATTAAGTTTATCGACCTAAAAAAGAGATCCGAACTATGATCAATAATAGCTGCGAATTAATTATCGCCGTTGGTTTTCACTGACTTGAATCATCGTTAATTTGTAATCCCAGATGTAGGCTCCGGGAGTGACCACCACGATTGCTCTTCTAGAACAATCGATCCCGACGCAGCCGGAGGTATAAGTCTTCCGACTCGTCACTTCCCGCAAAACCAGAAGACGATCGAGTTGGGAAAGTCGCTTCGCAAAATTATTAACTAAATTCAAAGAGAAAACACAAATTACACTTACTGAAGCTACCGTGTAGTAGGAAAAATCACCCACTTGTGAAAACCAAACTGCACCCGCCAAACTGATGTGATCCTCACAAAGGTCAAGATCAAACTAACTTCAGAAAAGAGGGAAGGAGCCCCTCATGAGGGCGGGATATGCCGCTACCTGCCTCACCACTCAAGCGGAAATAGAAAAGTCCAAAGTCAAGACTTGAGTAAAATGCACAGGAAGGATAAACATTATAGAATAACACTTTTAGTCAAATCCAAAAACGTCTTTATTGAGAAAAACATACATCGAGAAACATTATTTTTAAAAAAGTTTCTTCATGAAAATTGTGCTCGTCGAATCTCTCGCTTGGTCTAGGCGCTTCAAACGGCAGTCAAAGTCGCTACCGTCAAACTATTTCATAACTTTGAGTTGTTGAACACCATATTTAAATCACAAAATCTAAAGGAAATTAATCCGCTCCGTTCGGCTAGCTTTTACCCGAATATGTTTTTTTTTTGTTGTTCATTTTTATAATTTGAAATAAACTGCATTTTCTCGCTTGAAAGTGGCACGAGATATACATTACACGGTAGTATACGATTGGTGTCGGGCAGGAGCGAAAAACGAGGGGCTCGCCTGTACTCCTCAGTCTGTCTCAAACGGCTGCCAATTGCGCCAAGTTCAAACTACGTCTGAACGGATCAATTGTTGAACGCAATATTTTAACCACATAATCTAAAGGGAATTATGCCGTACCGTTCAGCTACTTTTTCCGAAAATGTTCTTGTTTTTTGTAAATGAAAGTGGAGAGTCTATTCCAACTTGAAACTGCCGCGCGTTGTACAGAACACAGTGGTATACGACGGGCAAAAGCGGCAAGCGGGGGGCCCGTCCGTCTTCCCAAGTTACTCTCCATTTATGATCTATTGGTGATTTATCAAACGAAATGTATTAGCAGCAAAGAAGTTTTGAACTGTAAAACGTCAAGGTTACAAAATTTGTAATTTAACATTTTCAAAATTTTGATGTCAAATTTTTAACATTTACAGTTTCAAATTGTACAACTGCACCGCGTCGAGGCAAAAAATCATGGATCTAATAAACAAAAAATAAAATTGTTATTTAGAAATTAGTGACCGTCTGTTAGATCTACTTTATTTGAAATATTTAAATACACTTAGCTAATATTTTTAAGATAAAATGAAAACAAATTTACAAACTTTTTTTTACTCTAACGGGAAAGTCCCCCTCCCCAAGTTTCCAATTCTAAAGGAAAACAATCCGTAATTTATATCAGAATTTCAAATAATAACGCCGCGTAGTTTAAAATTCCATTTGATCAACATGAGGAAATTTTAGATTTTCAAAAAATTGAACTTAGGCTCCAGGGTTTCATGTAAACCTGCCAAGTTTTATAGGGATTTAAGAGGAGTGTCTACGAAATGAAATAATAATTCATTTTATTATTAACACACCCCCTCCCACCCCCCTGTAGCGCCATTAATATGACCGAAAAATAAGAAAACTGCATTTTTACGTGTTATTGTTCATTTGGAGCTATTTCTGTTGTAGTTTTTTTTACAAATAATTACTAATGGATAATTTAAATGTTTCTAATGACTTTTAAAACAATGTTTAATTGTTTAAGTAAGTGTAAATTATTTAAACAATTATTTATTCCCAAAAAAGTAAATTGCAATCGTATTTTCTGATTTAAATATAATATTTGGTAATTTCTTGCAGTATTACGATTTGCTTAACGCATTATTTAATTATTTAAACAATTAATTATTTTCTATTTAAGATATTTCTAAAAATTAAACCAGAGATGTCGAATTTTTTTTAAATTGGTTTCCTGAACTACTTTTTATTGTATAATTACAATAATTTCCATACGTTTCTCCTATCTTTTAACAAATTTCTATTTGTTAAAACAATTTTTATTTCCTACACCATTTTTTTTTCGCTAACTTAAAAAAAATGAAATAAATTAGAATAAATAAAATAATTGTTCTGACTCCATAGTGTATAAAAAATGTGTCAAAATTGTTCATTAAAAAAAATATATACAATTTGTTCAAATAATTATTTTTCCTATTATATTCTTTAAATCGTATTTTCTAAATTAAACATAATATAATATTAATTTTGTAATGTTCTTAAAATTGCACAGAAGAAACTAGTTGATTGGGACAACTAACAAAGTAGTAGGCCCAACTATTTTAGTTTATAATATATGAAGCTTCTATTAAAGTGGTTGGGGCTATTGCTTTTATTCGCAAGATTGGTAGTAGTCCTTACTACTTTATTTGTTCTCGCTACAACTTTCGATGGTAGATACTACTTTCAGGCAGGTGTGTTTACTACTTTAAATAGTAAGCGTTACTACTTCAATTAGTAATTTTTACTATTAAATTAGTTATTTCACAAATAAATTAGTTAATCTTACTACTTAAAGTAGTAATCCTTCCTATTATATAATCTTATATAATTTTACTATTTAATCTTATATTTTCTTACTATTCATTTAATTATATTCATCCCGCTGGGATTCTGAAAATTGCTTTTTTTAAAGACACCTTTAAAAGTTATGCTTTTTTTATATTATATGTTTTCGACCATCAGAAATCGATTTCTGATATTAATTTGGATGTAGGTTTTATACTTTAAGAGATATAACGCAAAACATATTACTTTTGCGCATATGACGCGAACAGTAATAGGTAGCGAGAAACGGCTTGCACCAGCATGTAGAACGTGAAATTTGAATTAAGATCCGTTTTTTACATTTTTTAAATTAATTTTTAAAGAAAATCATAGTGTGTAAACATGCAACTGTGTACTGGCAGAAACTGTAGCGTTCAAAGCCGAGTTGCCGATGAGTATTCGGGCAGCAGCCTGCATTATCAGCTGACGGTAATTGCTCGAGCTTCTGTTTGTTACTTCTCATTATAACTGTTCGTTCATTTATTTTCTTTGAAAATTACGCGAAATTTGTGGTTTTAAACTTTTCGTACATAATAATTAAAAAATACACATAGCGTTATGGAAGCGGTTAGACAAGTGTGTTAGAAATTTAGAGAATCTGAGGCAGTCTTAGTTTAAGGTAAGATAATTGATCTTTTAATTTATCATTAATTTTTTTTATTTATCTGATAACGTTTTCTAGAAGTTTTATAAGCACACTCACACACACGCACACACAATATATTTTTACATGAATTTGATCACGATAACTTCAATAGAAAGTTTTTTTTGTAATACATGATTTATAAGCTTATGCTTTGGAAATGAGAATATACTAGTGTAGGCCCAAAAAGCAAAATTTTTCAATTTATTATTATGGACGGGAATAATCTTTTTCTACATATCAAAATGGTCTTCACGATTTTTTCAGACGTTTAAAACGATATCTTCAGTAAGTTGAAAGTTTTTGAAGTTTGAAACTTTGAAACCTGTGATTTTTTCGATAAATTTGAATTTTCGGTCAACATTTCTTCCTTGGATCAATTTTTACCGTACGAATTTATTTATTCTGATGTAACAACAAACGACTATCAAAAACTGCAAGTTTATAAAAAAATTTTGGTGATAAATGCACTTACGTAGGATATAACTTTTATTTAAAAATCGAAGTTTCGAAGATAATCAAATATGATATAAAATTATAAATTTTTTTAAATGTCCTTTTCAGGGGTTTTTGAGGACCCTAAAATACAAGTAAGTTCAGAAGGAAAAAACAAAATAACTAGCTAGCAAAAACCTTGTTCTACATATCAAAATGAGTTTCCATGGTTTTTTCAGATGCTTAAAACGATACAGGAGTTTCCTGAAACATTGCAATGTTTCAAATATAGCGGCGGGAATAATAAACAGCTAACTTCACTTCGTAGATTTCTCAGTGGAAAATAAGGGACCAAATGTATGGGATTCAGTTCATTTTGCCCTATTTTGCTAACATCTTCATAAAAGGTAATTTTTTCTATATAAGTGTAGTTAAAGAATGGATTTATTTTTTAATTACTATTTAATGAAATAATAAAATAATAATGATGATTAATTACAAATATGTTACAGAAATAAAGTTTTAATCCATTTCCCCCCTCAGCTTTTAACAAAGTGAAGTTAGCTGATGGTTGAAGTGAAAATACCTTATTGAGGCTTTCATATCCCAACTTTTTCCTGCCGGCTGATTTGATTTATTTTTCCGGTTTGTACTGTGGATCAATGATGCCAATGTTGGCACCCTGAGCTACTGCGCTTACAGTAGGGCTTACCGCTCATTGGCCGCACTTGGCGCACAATTCAAAATTACATTTAAAAACAATTCTTGTAACTTAAGTAAATAATTATTAAAATATCCACAAGGATATATACAAATTGTGTAACTTTGATTTCAGGCAAAAAAAATACAACACATATATTATTTTAATAACAGTTTATTTTCAGTGAATTCCATAGACCAAATTATATTTTAAAAACATTCAATTTAAAAAGAAATTTCTTGGAAAAGTGATTGAAAATAATTATTTATAAGTTTTTAATATTTTGTATGTATTTTTCTGGGAATTCATATAATTATATAACCTATAAATACATAAATTATCCCGACTGCATTGTAGTTATGCTTTTTTTTTTACTTCAAGCGTCGTTTTGTCACGTCTCAATCGAAAAGAACAATCTGAAATTTTGTTTTAGAATTATTCAAATATTATCAGTATTATATTCTGCAATTAGCTTCTATATATCAAGCTGCTGAAATAGCATATGGTATTTAAGAAAATGTATCTATTAACAAATATTTTGAGAAATATTAGTCAGTCTTTCAAATTCAATGAAAATAAACTGTTATTCATCAAATATATGTGTTAAAAATTTTTTTCTTGTCTGAAATCAAAACTTACAGAATTTGTATAAATTCTTGTGTATATTTTAATAATTATTGATTTGAATTACAAGAATTGTTTTTTCAATGTAATTTTGTAGCGCGCTTCAAAGGGTAGACAACCAGCTCTCATCCCTAACGCAAGCAGGAATTAAAATTATTATCATTTTATTATTGCATTCAATAGTCCCTAAAAAAGAAAAACTGTTTTTTAATTGCACTTATACAGAAAAATTACTTTCTACGAAGATATTAGAAAAATAGAGCAAAAATTAACGGATTCTCATGCATTTGGTCAATTGTTATCCCCTCAGTATGCAACGAAGTGAAGTGAGCTAGTGATTGGAGTGAAAATACCTTATTGTATATGTGGACGGTCATGACTTTTTCTATACATCCCGGCTTTAGTTTAAATCTCGACGGGCATGACTAACCTAACTTTTACAAGTTGCATTAGGAAGTTATAATTTTATTCTAAGTGACTGGTACGCCCTATTAAATGAAAGAAATTTGGAAATTAGGTAAATATTGTTTCAATTGTTTTCCTTATTAACAATTATTTAGGCTAATATCGCAAAGCGAATAGTTGTTTTGACAGGTATTCAAGTGGCTGACAGCGCAGTTCAGAACTCCACAACTCTGCATGAGCCAAAATTCAGTCTCCAAATGATACTTTCGCCTAGATGCCCACATGGGCACCTACGTTCAGAGGAATACATTTGAGACTTGAAAACTCTCTCAAATGATCATTGGGAGCCCAATGAAATTTGAGCTGCAACAAAATTAACAACAGCGTTTTTCTGTGTACAGCCTGAACCAATATCACCGACTTCTGATTTGAATAATCTCTTTGATTTTTCTACTTTATGTTTTCTTTGCGGCAAAAAATTAAAAAAAAGAAAAAACTTTTCGTAAGTTGCAGCGAAAATACTTATATGATAGATTTGTAGATGAAGCAGTTCGAAAAGGTGATGAAAATAGTCGTTTAATTTTACATCGCCTTCGAAATAAACAGTTTGATGATGAACAATTTTCTTATCATACAGCCTGCCATGCAGCGTTCTTTTCACAGACTTCACAATTATCTGATAACTCGAGCAAGGAAAGAAAAAATTATACTTGAAAAAGTTTATTCTTTGATTGAATCAACCAAAGGTTTGCTAGTTGATTTTGATTATTTGCGTAAAATAGTGAAAGATGATGTTATGAGTAATGAGTTTAAAAATTTAAAAGAAAAATATAGTGATGACATAACTATTATACAGAATATTGGCAAATCTCTCATTATTTATTTAAAAATATATAACATTGCAAAAATTTGTAATGATTGGATATGTGGAGCAGGCTCTTTGGACCACCTAGAAAAAAGAAAGATATTATTCGTTGCTTCACAAATTCTTTGTGACGAGGTATTAAAGCTTTAGTGTGATAATAAATCATATGCACCTTCTAGTAAATTTCTGAACAATGTTACTTTAAATATTCTACCTTGTTTGAAATACTTCCTTTCTGACTTATTAAAGAGAAAAAAAGACTTGGAAAAATGTGAAAATGAAGAAAATAATAATATTAAGCGCAATAGTATTGTACATTCTATTGTTGCCTTCCTTCGCCCTACACATGATGATGATATATTTGTGCAATTCATTATCGACAATACAGATCACTAAGTAGGTACTTTAACTGGTCACGAGACCTTCCATTACCTAGGAAGTGTTGCGGCCTATAGGACAAGGGGGGGGGGCAGCGCCAACAAGTTAACAGTCAATGTTTTTTTAAAAGTTAATAAAATGTTGAATTGGTCCAGTTTGTTCTCATTTCGAGTTCTGCATTATATTATATTTCTATAAGTATTAATCACATCAAAAAAACAATGATTTAGTAATTTAATTATTTCTAACATGCTGTATTTCGTTGGCTTTGCCCTCAGGTGAGGGGCAAAGCCGCCTGCAGCTTTTTATGACAATCGAAACATTTAAGGATAAGAAAATATGATGGTTTGCTTCTGTGGTATTTTATGTAGTGGAAAAATTACCTTTAAAGATGTCCAACAAGAAGAATAAGTTATTTTGAATAAAAATAGAGATAGCTGTAATATAACCTCTTATTCGTTGACATGTTGCTGGAAACGGAATTTACGCAATGTTTCTACTCTACCAACACAAGAAAACTGCATACCGACCGGATTGATAATAACAATATTTAATAGTTTCTTCCATGCATGGACATAGGAAACAAGGGACTAGGCATGCCATTGCGGGGGTGATGCAATGAGGGCGGAGGTCCGCCACCTTTTGATGTCCCGCGACAAACCTGGCAGCACCCACATGTGTATATTTTCATGCACAGTGGTCGGCAAAAATGCTCGTACGCATAATCAAATGGCACATCGTAAGATGGCGGCTCTCCCCACTCATGGAATTCTCCCCCCTCCCGTGGATTCAACCCCGCTCGCCCAAGTTAGGATGGCATGCCTAGTCCCGTGTATCCTATATCCATGCTTCCATGTAGCCCACAAGATAAGTTGCTGTTCTACATTGCCGATCATTTATCGACGAAACTTGTGACACGTGTTTCACCTAAGCACTTTGTCAATATTATTTTCGTCATGCTTGCCTCCCTGGCCAAGCCTCACTTATTTATGATATTTATTATATTTTGGACTTGAATTAAGCCTAATTAATATAATTAGATTGTGTGATACTATTTTATCTGTCAAAATATAAAATTTTTGCACGGTAAGTATTGTCAATAGAGCTGAAAACTTTATATTTCTGTCAGCGAAGCTTCCATTCTTTCGTGGTAAAAACTGTTTTCTGTATAATTTTTCTCTTGCAACGTCAATTTTCAAGATTTTAGTAAGTAACAAAATCTCTCTGGTGAAATAGATTTATTTGATGCGACGTAGAACTAAAATTGTTAGATAATAGCCATGTTATAAGGAAAATCACGTTTGCCCCACTGGTTGGCGCTGCCCCCCTTTACCCTACTCCGAAATTACACATCGAGTATGAAGGTGGTACGATAAAGTGCAATCGAATGCCATCAGCTTATGAATTGGCATCAAAAGATCAGATTCCTATTATACCTTATGGTAATTTCAACATATTTGGATTAGAAAAATTATTTTTCATTGGAACTGATAGTTTATCTTTTGATCGCTCAAAATAAATATTACCAACCGATTATGGAGCATATGCGTGAGCAAAAAGTTTGAAGGTTTCAAATTTCCCTACGTGGAAAGGTTTTCTCGAGGGTATATCACAAGATCGAACTTATGATACATCTCTTATTGTTTGTTTACCGCTTATAAAACAAACACCTACGACCTTAACAACAATCAATTCAGCCCTTCACTATGCAAAAGCGGAGACGCTAAAAATAAATCAAAAAACAATAATCATCACAGGTGACTTACCTGTTTATATAAAACTTAGAATGATTGTATCTGAGATGAAGGATAAAGGTTTTAAGAAAGTTGTTGTACGTTTAGGAGGTTTTCACATGCTCATGTCTTACTTGGGAGCCATCGATTATATTATGAACGGAAGTGTGATTGATGACTTATGGGCAACGGTGTACGCTCCACAATCTATAAAGCGAATGATCGATGCACACGCTTTTGCTAGAGCTTTACGAGCTCACATTTTTACTTTTACAGCATTATCTAGGCTACTCTGTAAGGATGTTAACAGAACAGAGACTTTTGACAAGTTTATACATGAGACATTTGGTGTTTTCCATGAAAATTTTCCAGATATTGGTGATTTAAATGCTGAACCAATTTTGAAACACATGGCAGAAGAGTTAACTCGTAAACTGGAAACTCTTGAAATAACTACTAGCACGACAAAGCTTTGGGTGCAGTATTATAAATTAGTCATTGTTGCTTTGCAGTTTGTTCAAACTGAATGCATAGGAGATTGGCAGTTGCATTTGCAAAGTGTTGAACAAATGTTATTATCATTTCACGCTTCTGGTCACTTTCATTATGCTAGTTTGCTCAGCTTTATCTTCAAGATATGGCTCAGTTAGAGACAATTATGGATGATGAAGAGTATAAATTGTTTACGAATAAATATTTTATAATTAGAAGGTCTGATAAAGCATTGTCTGGTATATGGCGTGATTTGACCATTGAGCAAACGCTGAATCCATTTTTTGGAACAGATCTGACACATGGCAGAGGTGTTACACCAGTCGAATTACAGAAGACGATAAAGATACGGAGAGATTTGTAACTTGGCTGGAAAATTATCCAGCCATTCAGACCTAATATTTCTCTGGTTTCTTTGTCAACTGGTATTATTGCAGGTCCACTTATTAACTGCCACATTGCGATTGAGGTGGGACTTAAAGCAATGTGTTCAATGATTGATCAAACTGTTGAGGGTGTGAGTTTGTCACAGTCAAATAAAGTTAAAACTTTATCTACGGCTAAAGATGGATATCATCTTGATGCAGAGAATTATGTTCCCACAGATCCTTCTCTTCTTTTTGAACGAATTTTGCTTGCAATCAAACACGATGAAAATACTCAGCATAATGCCTTATCGCATGAATTATCACCCTTCCCATTGAGCTTATTTGATGAATCTGGATTGATGTGGAAGTCGGATAAAGATCATAAAGAATTAAAGCTGTTTATTCTGTTTGCACATGTTTTCTCTGGATGCGATAACACGAGCAGCTTATTCAAAAAAGGCAAAAAAACTGTAATATCTACTTTAAAAAAGAACTCCAGTCTACGAGAAGCAGTATCGATTTTCAACCATGAAAATAAAAGTATAAAACAATTATATAAAGTAGCAGAAAAACTAATAATGCATGTTGACAGTACGTCCGACAAAGAAGTTTCAAGTATTGCCGAGTTAAGATATAACACTTTTGTTTCCACCGCTTCAGTAGCCAAAAAACAAGTGTCTTTAGCAGTGTTACCACCTACAGAAGGAGCATTGATTGAACATGTCAAACGCGTGTATTTTCAAGTACAGCAGTGGCATGGAAAATCATTAGATCCAGAATTGTGGGGATGGAAACGGACAGATATCATGCTGCTTCAAATCATGACAATGCAAAATCCAGCTCCAGCAGACCTAGTTGTTTTATTATTACACCATTAAGCCATTTCCCTTTCGGGGTAGGCGTGACTCACTCGGCAGGGGAAAGGAGTAGTGCGTGGAAGGGGTAGAGATTTTTCAGATTGATCCAGAATTCTCGTGCTATTGAAGTAAATAACACGTTCGTTCCGCAACACTGCTCCGACCCAGGTTGCTGATCAATCTCTCCAGCAATCACCCCAAGCGAAGAATCTCACGAAGTCGTTGTGTAAGGTTCCCCACTTGGGTCCATTAATAGCCAAGGTCTTAGTTGTAATGGTAAAAAACCTTCACTTGATTGAAATACCTGGTTGAAAACATTACTTTAATTAATATTAACTTTAAGTATATTCGATTTTAGTGTGAATGTGTTTCGACTGATTAATAAGTCATTTAGTATTTGATTTTATTATTTGAAGTAAGTTTCAATTCACTGAATGGAAACACAAACGGGAGGCTTAAGTTACTCATTAATATTTAAAAATACATTAAATCCACGATTTCATTAAAAATAATTTCAAAAATAAAGTTGAAAATTTATTTTAAAAGCTCATTGATTATTTAAACTCAATTGTTTTAACAATTAAAAAATATAATAAATCTTGATCAATAATACTTATGAAACTTAATCATTGTTTGCAGGTGTTTTGTGTCTGCAAAGGAAAGTGTAATACAGTTCAATGAACGTGTAAAAAAGCTGGATTAACTTGCACTAGAATGTGCAAACACTGTAACGGAGATTCCTGTAAAAATCCATCTCCCAGAGAATTTGTTACTAAAAATGAAGAATTGCAAGATTTTAATGATAATGAAAATAATAAGTATGATAGAAATAAAGAAAGTAACAAATTTCAAGAATTTCATGAAATGAATGAAGACTTTTAAATGTCTACAGAAAGAAACGAAAACCGAGAAAGTGAAATACATCAAAATGAACTTGAATTTAATGTAGAAGCGAACAATTGCTATGAAAGAATGGCTTTTTATGAGCTTAATGAGTTTTCATGATTTTATTACGTGAATTCATTCATGTTATAAAATCATTTCTATTGCAAGAAATAACAATTTTAGAATAATACACCAAAAACATATTTTTCACAAAAAACAGATTTTCATAAAGAACTATTTCTCACACCATTTACTTTGGGATCATTCATAAACTGAGTTACTAATTTTGGATGATTTTGCCCCCCCCCCCCCCCCCCCGCTGAGAACCGTTGAATTCGTTATGCCCCCCTCCCCGAAAGTAACACAGCAATTAGGTCAAACCCGATCTTACATTTATAGTCACTTTTTGCGTGTGTTTATAACGATTCAAGTTGCCTACTGATCACGTGGTGAATTATAAACTTCCTTAATAAATCAACAATTAAAATAAAAAAATAATTTCCAGGTCAAGTGTTAAGATGATGCTAACGGAAATTAATGTGACAATTAGTCCGGGTATTATTGAATTTTTTTAATATGAAAGGTAAGTTTTCAACCAAAATAAAATAGCTAACCTTGTGAGTAAAAAAAAACGAATAATTTTTAATTAGAAAGAAATACGAATTTTCTACCGAATAGTTAATTTTTTTTACTAAATTATTGAACATTCAAAAGAAAATGACTGGAATTTTCAACTAAACTAGATTAAGTAAAAAAAACATTGTTAACAAAATAGTTAAATTTTAACAAAAAGTTGAATTTTTCGTTGAGGGCAATTCACAAGATACGTGATACTTTGGGGGGGGGGGTCTGTTGAAGTATCATTCTCCATGTTAAGCCAATGAAAAAGTATCACGCAGGCCGTGTGCGGGGGGGGGGTTAGAAGTTCCTGAAAAATTTATCATGTTTTCGACCAAGAATGGAACCGGTAAGTTTTCAATTACCGAAGTAATTTGTCGGCAAAAAAAGGAATTTTTAAGACAAATCAACTTCCAACCAAATAGAGGAATTTTTTACTAAATTTTGAATCGCCAAACAAAAAATGCATTTTTAAGAATGTAGTTCAACTTTAATACCTAGTTGTCAAATTATCGAACAAAAATCTAAATTTTTGAACGAAAAGGTTAAGTTTCTACCGAAAAAAACCGAATTGTTAACAGAATTCAAGAACTCTCAACCAAAAGTTAAATTCCTACCAAAGAAAGATGGATTTTCAAACGAAAAAATTAATTAAAACAAAAAAAATGACTTTTCAATAAAAACTCAAGAATTCTTAACCAAAAAATTAAATTTTTAAGAATAAAAGAAAAAATTGTTTAATTTTTAAGAAACTATTTAAGCTTTAAAACCCATTTGTTAAATTTCTAACCAAAAAGATCAATTTTGAAACAAAAACATTAATTTCGCACTGAAAAATAGCTTTTTTAAGAGAATAAAGAACTCTAAACCAAAAAGTTAAATTTTTTACTAAAGAAGGTGAATTCGTAAATGCAGAGAATTGATTACTACCAAAAAAAGCGAATTTCGAATAAGATTCAATGGTAACGCAGTTTATTGATGATCCCTTTTCTATTTTCAAATTCTGCAGTAACTGAGTTCTCTATCCGAATAATCGCCCAGAACCTGTAAAAAAATATTTACTTCTGTTCTAGTTAATTACTTTAATTAACATGTTTGCTAATCATACAATTTTCTCCTTGCAATCAATCAATAAGCAAAGTTATATTCATAATTTATTATAACTTTTTAATTAACCATTGGAAAACTTGTTGAAGAATGATAAATTATCATTAAATAGAATTTTTTTCAACGAGAAAATTGAACTCACCTTTTTCAGCTTAAACGTTCTCCATTTTGTATTGGTCTACAATAAAAAATATTTGTTCACCTGTGAAGAAAACATTCAGTTTACAAGAAAGAATATCAATAATACTTAAATTTATTACGTAAATAAGCATATTCAAGCTCAATTGAATATAAAAACTGCTTAAAACACTATTATTTTCAGATTAAAGCTAAAATGGCAATAAATAATTCCATATTTGTACCGACTGTACTATACGGTAGCGAGACATGGACTTATCAAGAAAAAGATAAGAGTAAAATTAACGCAATTGACATGAGATTCACGCGCATAATATGCGGGAAAACCCTTATGGACAAAGTAAGTAACGAGATAATTCTAAAAGAATGTGGTGCAGAAGAGGCGCTAGTGGACACATGAGAAAGAAATCGGTTAAGATGTTTCGGACCTGTTGAAAGAATGCCAAATGAACTACCAACGAAACAAGTGTATCAAGGTAAAGTAAATGGCAGCGTGCCCAGAGGTAGACCGCGGAAAGAATGGTTAGAATGTGTGAATGAGACCTTACTTAGAAGAGACAT
>NC_046662.1:112153695-112182336 GCF_010883055.1 Belonocnema kinseyi | reverse complement strand
GGGAACCTTACATAACGACTTCGTGAGGTTCTTCGCTTGGGGTGATTGCTAGAGAGATTGATCAGCAACCTGGGTCGGAGCAATGTTGCGGAACGAACGTGTAATTTAGTTAAATAGCACGAGAATTCTGCATCAATCTGAAAAATCTCTATCCCTTCCACACAGTGAGTCACGCCTACCCCGAAAGGGAAATGGCTTAATGGTGTAATAATAATAATATTATTGCGTTTAACAAAGTTTTTATTTTTCTTCAAATATCTTACCTTAAACTTAGCCTACCTCAGCTATTCCAAATTTCAAATACACTTGTCTAACCACCTTCAAAACACTTCGTGTATTATTAAATTATTATTATACAATTTCTACTAGTACAGGGTTGCATGTTTACACACTATGATTTTCTTTAAAAATTAATTAAACAAAAAATGTAACAAACGGATCTTAATTCAAATATTACGCTCTACACGCTGGTGCAAGCAGTTTCTGGCTATCTATTACGGTTCGCGTGATATTCGTCAAAGAATTCTCTTTGCGTTATATCTCTTAAACAATAACACCTACATCAAAATTAATATCATAAATCGATTTCTGATGGTTGAAAACATATAATATCAAAAAAGCCTAACTTTTAAAGGTGGCCCTAAAAAAACAGTTTTTAGAATTTTTTGACTGGACTAATAAACCAAAAAAGTAACGAAATAAATTCTATGAAAAATATTCATTCCACGATTATTTTAAAACAGGTCTCCGTGACAAGATATCCTAAGCGTAGGCGTAGCGGACGCCCTAAGGATCCATACACTGAAAAAATTGGTTAGTTCGGCCAACTATTTAGTTTGCAAGATATGGTACTGCTATTTTGTTAGATGGGACAATCATTTACTTAGTTGCTGGTACTTACCGCATAGCCACCGCAACTAATAGAATTGATATAAGAGCTGATAAAATAGTAGTATCAACTAATAAAATAGCAGTACCATATTTTACTAACTAAATAGTTGGCTCAACTAACCATTTTTTTCAGTGTAGGATGCTTTTTAATATTTTCCACGTGTTTACACATTATAAGTAAAGGTTCAGATTAATAATTTATTTTTTGTGACAACAATTACTATCCTCACTAATATAAACTTCATAGGAGGACTAACGGCAACTTGTGGCCGTACAAAACTGGTTAGTTACTGTTACCATCGAAGTAGTTGTTGTAGCTAATAACAACTCTATTAATAAGGAGCTTCTTCTCGCAACTAACCATTTTTACGTTCTCGTCAGAGAAGGTATTAGATTTGTGTAAAATTTGACCCCCTCCACCCAGTTTTTGTCAAATGTCCACGTTTTGAGACCCCCTGAATCCGAAAAACAGGTTTGTACAAATGTGTCTGCCTGTATGTCTGTCTCTCTGTGAACACGATAACTTTGTAAAACATTGATCTTTCAGACTGCACTTTGGTACACTCGTTTATTGTCCTAAAGGTCAAGTTCGTTAGGCAGCCATTTTGGATGAAAATTCAAAAAGTGGGCAAATTTTGAACATTTTTGACACCACTTTTTTCAAAATTCAAAAATTCGTTGTACAGTTATTCATAGTACTCACAAATTCGAACAATTTATCCAAATGACTTTTTTCAAAAAATCAAAAATTACCAGAGTTATAGCATTTACAAATTATGATAGCATACAAAATAATGAAAAATCCAAACATTACATTTTTCGGCCAAACTGTGCAAAATACAGTAAAAGATAAATACACCAAAATTGTGCATTTGGAAAAGATCTACAAATTTGTTATTAACCACTTCTTGATAGGATGCGTAGTTTTGGCTTTAATCATAAAAAACGCCATTAACCGTAAAAATAATAGCTTCTCTGCTGTGAATGTAAAAATGTGACTACTTCGTGGGCACTTTCTTAGCACATTTTTGTCTTTTAATTTCTTTTTCGTCTCGTGTGTGGGGTTTCAAAAAATTTAACTTTCTATGTTTTTGATGCTATTTTTTATTATTTAAACTAACGACAGAACTATCAAAAAATCATTTGTGACAAATAAATCATTTTTATGTTCACGTTTTGAGACCCTCTGAATCCGAAAAACAGGTTTATACGAATGTGTCTATCTGTATGTCTATCTGCCTGTCGTTATGTCTGTCTTTATGTCTCTCTGTCTGTCGGTGAGCACGATAGCTTTTGAAAAGAATCAAACTTTTAGATTGGCTTTTGGTACACTATTTTAGTTTCTATTTTATTTTAGTTTTTGTTTTGTTTATAAAAAAAAGCGTTGAAAATACAAAAATTCAATTTTTAGACACACGACACAAGCTAAGCCAAAATAAATAGATAACATTTTTTCACCGAAGGTAAAGAAAAAAAATTTTTATTAATGGTTTTTTTACATTCTCATCACAGAAGGTATTATACATGTGAAAAATTTAACAACCCCCCCCCCCCCTATTTTTGATACCATTTTTTTCAAAATTCAAGAATTATCTGTACGGTTATGCATCGTATTTAAAAAGTCGAACAATTTACATGATGACTTTTTTCATAAAATTTTAAATTATGAGAGTTATAGCATTTACAAAATTCTAAAAAACACACGAAAATTAACCTTTTAAGCCAATCAATGGACGATATAAAAAAATGGCAAGAGAAGAAAAAGTGTGATTTGTAAATGCCCTAGAAGATTATCATAACAGAGACTTGATTGGCCAATCAAGTTCGACCAGTCCCCACGGTGGGGCGCTCTGGCCAATCACAGACATCGTAGAAAGTATACCTAAGAACATCATGACCTGATTCCTCAGTTTCAGGTCAGCCCTGAAGATGTGAACTGCAATGTTCACGAAACGTCGGCAAAAAATTCGTAGTTTTTTACACGAGTGAAACCCGAAATATCTCTTTTTATCATTATCATAACAACTTTTTGAATTTAGAATTAGAAAGTTCTGAAGAAGTTAGACCGACTATTGGCCCAAAAATGGCCCAAACATGGACCAACCATCGGGGCAACTATGGGACATCTTTCGTTAACGAGTAAAGCCGACTACCGGCACAACTCTGGGCCAAAGTCGGCCCGGAGATCGGCATAAAGGGATTTAAACATTCTTTTTAATAAAAAGAGAAAAAAATTTATAAATGGATTTCAAAAATTTTCAAGTAATTTTAAGAAAGTTTAAAATATTTGAGAAGAATTAAAAAAGCAAAAGAATTTTTAAGAGAATTTAGAGACTTTAAAATACTTTTTATGAGTCCAAGAGATTTTACTGATTTTAAGGGATTTTGTGCCATTTCAATGGGTTTAATATGGTTTCAAAAGTGAGGAAAGGAATTTAAAATCTTAGAAAGAATTTTAAATGATTTTTTTTAATCAAAAAGGTTTAAAGATTTTCATGTAATTTAAAAATATTTTAAAGTATTTAAACAGACTTTCAGAAGTTTCAAGGGATTTAACCAGAGTTATTTGATTATGAAATTTTTTAAATTTATAAACGAATTTTAGAAGATTACAAAATATTTAAAAGAGTTTAAGATATTTTTAAGGAATTTGAGAGGTTTTAACTAATTTTGAAGAATTTTTGAGGAATTTCGGTAGAATTTAAATGACTTTTAAGATTTTAAAGTAACTTTAAAATATAAAATTAAAATATAAAGTTCAGTTTTGATTCCTCTAGAATCAAACCGAAGGGCCTATGACAAAGCCACCGAACACGTCCTCGGGCTGCGGATAGAGGGTCCCTGTACCAAGGGTTTCTGCTGAATATGGTTACAAAAATAAATAGGCAGTCGCGGACAATTCTCCAGGGGTGGTCCCGAAGGAATTAACCCCCAAGCGGAGGTGTGAAAGCCGTATCTAGCTTCTCGTGGAAACAACAATGATAACAACAAACATAGTTGTAGTAAGTACGATTCAAAACAACAGACCGCGCAGGGCTCCCGACAATGGGTCGGCCAACAATGCCGACCAATCTAGAGCTGGGGGAACCACTGAAAATGGATTCTATGCGATCGATCGGCGGGATCTCGCGACATTTGGGTGGACGAAGCGAATTAATCACGACTTGCTAGAGTGCTACGATGCGAGTGTGGCCCCTGAACGGGGTTGCATGGCACGGCTGCATGCTCTGTGGTGCGAGAAACACCAGGAGCTATCGCACTTTTCGCAGCAACGTCTGCGAAACCATGCTGAACAACTCCGGAAAAGGGGCCACGTAAGCGGAACGCCTACTCTACCACAGCTAGAACAAGCCGGCAACAAAGAAAGAGTGACGGCAATAAGACTAACCGCGGGCCACCACGACCCGGAGAAACATCAACACCAAGGTTTCTCTCCAGCCTAAGATCTGGCTGAAATGCATGACAACCTTCGTGGACATTTTTCCGGAGAATCCGACCTCTGGGCTATCAATTATTGTGTGTATAATGCAGCGAGAGCTTTGGCCGATGCGAACCGTAAAACAAAACCAACGGTTGATCATAAGACCAAAAGACGAATGCATCAACTTGCCATAAAGATCGGCTGGGCAAGACAGTACGCGTCCCGCATTCAGTGTGATTGACTACATCACATCTGGCAGGAATTTTACCGCCAAGGTTCAAAAGTTCGCGCGCGATATCCGGACCTGTTATCACACACTTAAGAAGTCAAAGTTGCTGACCATCAGGCAGCATATTGTTGAGAGACTACGGATACTATCTGATGCTAAGAGAAGTCTAGAGTGAAGGGAGAGGTGGGTCAGAGAAAATCAACGGTTTCTCTTTGCACCATCTCGACTCTTCCAAGACCCTCTCCTTACTGTCGAACACTCACCCAAAACAGAGGAGGTCGAAGTATTTTGGAGAGAAGTCTACGAAGTGCAGCATAGACTGGACGAAGAATCAGAAAATATAAATAGCTTCAAGGAGTTACGTGTTGCTCTCATAACACCTGATAAAGAATGCCCACCCATCACTACCGAGGAGGTGAAAAAAGTATTAAGAGGGATGAAGAACTATTCCGCACCGGGACCAGATTGTATCAAAACCTTCTGGTGGAAGAAATTTTCTTCAACTCATCAGCATTTGCCCCGTATTTTCACCTCATATTTGAACTCGGAAGAGCTGATGCCGGAGTGGTTCGTGGAAAGGCGCACAATACTCCTGCCGAAAATAGGCAACTTAGCTGATCCGAAAAATTAGAGGCCAATAACTTGTCTGAACACACTTTATAATATATTCACAGCTACCCGAAATGATAGGATTGTTCGGGCAATTGCACCTGTGTGGCAAGAAAAGTATGAACAACGAGGCTCAAAGAAAGACGTAGCTGGATATCAGGAGAACCTGCTCATCGATAGATGTGTATGCAAAGATGCAGCATTCTACCAGCGTGACCTATCGATGGCCTGGATTGATTATCGGGAAGCTTTCGATTCGACCTCCCATAGACTTATCATCTGTCTTTTGGAAATCGTAAAGGTTCGTCCGCAAATATTTAGGTCCATAGAGAGATTGATGCCGCTTTGGAAAACCAGATTTACTATCTCATCTGGAAAAAATCGTGTGAAAACTGACAAGGTCACCTTTCAGAGAGGTGTCGTTAAGGGCGACACCATGAGCCCACTCCTCTTTTGCTTTACATTATTGACACTATCTCTAGCACTTCGCCATTTCGACGGGTACTTGTGCGGCAAACCTGCAGATCGAAAGTACAAGGTCACTCACGTATTTTACATGGACGATCTTAAGATCTATGCTAATAACAAAGCGCAAATACATCTAGCTCTAGGGATTGTCGAACGATATACTAAGGAAATTGGAATGGAATTAGGGTTAGACAAATGCGCCAAGGTTTATTTGAAGCGAGGAAAACTTAATGGCATCCCTGAAGATCCTGAGCTCGTTGATAGAAGCGCTATACTGCACCTTTGCGTTGGAGAAACTGATACATACATTCTTGCCGTTCCGGTAGCACTCTATTCATTGGGAGTAGTTCCATTGACGAAGAACGAGCTCAGATCCCTTGATATCGGGACAAGAAAGGTTATGCACATGAACAAAAGCATTCATCTTAAGTCTTTCGTTCCGCGACTTTACATCCTACGCCGTCAAGGTGGTCGCGGAATATTGAGTCTTGAATGTCTTCACAACAGCATTATTCTGGGTATGGCACATAGAGTTGCAAATGGAAGAAACCCTCTTCTCAAAATGGTCAGGAATCACGCAGAAGTGGGCAAAGGAGCGTTTCTGTACAAAGCAGCGGAGGAGGCTGCTGAAACACTCGGACTTGACTTCAGTATTAGGGGTGAGCAATATGCATCAAATCTTATCTATCTCGAGTACTCACACCTGAAAGCCCAGATTAAGAAAGCACAAAAGAAAAACTTTCGTGAACAGCTCCTCGATAAGAAGATGCACGGCATCTTCCACAGAAATGTGAAGGATCAGTCAATGTCTTGTGAGCTAACGTTTGCTTTCCTTAAATCGCCCAGATTGAAGTCTGGTACGGAGGGTTTCATTTTTGCATGCCAAGACGGTGTCATTTCCACATTAACATACCGTCGCCACATTTTGAGCCAAGACATTCCTGATGATAGCTGCAGGGCGTGCCATGCACACCCCGAGCATTTATCTCACATACTATCTAGTGGTCCAACTCACGCGGGAACGACCTACATTCAAAGGCACAATGCGGCGCTAAGAGTGCTTTATTACCATCTGTGTCACTCTTACGGCATTAACCCTAATATCGCTCCTCTAAATGCTCCTAGGGAAATCGAGTTAATTGTCGAGGTTGGGAAGTGCCGCATATACTGGAACTCGAGGCCTGACATGGTTATTCTTGATTTCGAGAAGCGAACCATGTTCGTTATCAAATTTTCGGCACCAGATGACAAAAACATCATAAACAAGGAGAATGAAAAGAAGAAGAGCTATCGAGACCTTATAAGGGAGTTGCAACGATTGTACCGGGAATATTCTGTTAAACTAATCGTCCTTATTATCGGCGCTCTTAGAAGTGCCAAGCTTTCACTTGCTAATGGCCTAAAAAGCATCCCTGCATGTCAACAACATGCTAAAACACTTGCGGGAAAAATGCAGAAGGCGGTAGTCCTTGGGTTGCTCCGTTTTCCTAGGGTGCACGAGGCTTTTTCTGGGTAGTCGTATTGATTGCTTTACAGATTGTAACCACCTATCTCACGGACGTGAGACGTGGTTGTGGCTGAAATTTTACCGCGATTTCGCTGGGAGCGGCTGCAATTTTCCAGATTAGCACCTGCTCAAGGAGAATCTCGAGTGCGAAGTACGAGATACGTTAGGAGGATGTGTTCGTTAAAGCCGGAGGAGCTTTAACAAAAGAGAATTCACTATCACCAAATTACTGTTGTCGATGCAGAAATCAAATATACTTTTCTGAAGGGTTTTGACGCGCTGAAATCAAACCTGGTCCAAAAATTGCACAAAGCGTTGTTTTTGTCGAGATATTCTAGCCTAAATGTTCAGAAAGTGCTGTTTTTCACTATATTGGGGACTAGATTACCTGGCGAGTTGATTTTTTTCGTAAAATATCGTCAAAGCATTTAAGGAATTTGAAGTAGCTGATCTCGAATCTGTGATCCGGGTTTCCAAATTCAATATGGCGAATCCAATATGGCGGCTACAGCTGACACACTTTCTAGCGAGTTCCTAAAAATTCCAAAAAGTGCTTGAAAATGGTTACTCGCGGGTTTTTGGGGTCGCTCATCTTAAATCTGGGATAAGAACTTCTAAATTCAAAATGGAGGATACAATATGGCTTCTACAGTGGCCACACTTCATAGGGAGTTACTAAAACTTCCACAAAGTGCTTAAAATGGTTACTTGTGGGTTTTTGGGGTAGCTGATCTCGAATCTGCAACTATGGAGAGTAGTAGCTGTAGTTACCATATTTAATCGGCCATCTTGAATTCGAAAATTGGGACCAGAAACTCGAGATGAGTATCCCCAAAGTCATTAAATTCTTTGACTAGATTTTACGAAAAAAATCAGCAAAAAACGCATTTTCTAAACATTTAGGTAAGAGTATGTCGAGAAAAACCAGACTTTGGGCAATTCTGAGGTCAGATTCGGATGCAGCGCGTCAAAATTCGTTAGGAAAGTATAGCCTAGTTTCGATGTTTGAAATCTTGTTGGGCTGTGTTATTTATATTTGGACAAGCAAATGAAGCACTTCATCGAGGCAAATTCACGTAACTTTTTTTCGCGATTTTGAATCTCGACATTTCTCCTTCCAGAAAACGCATCAGAATGCATGAAGAATGAACATTACCTGCGAGGCTCGAAATTTGCTGAAGGCTTAACAGTAGTAAATTATAGTGATGAAAGAGTTATTAAATTAATATCTAACTTTGACTGCTCTATAACGAGAAATGAAGATCAAAGACAGCACACACACACACGCACACGCACGAACACGAACCCCCTTCTCTGTGTGTGTGTGTGTATCGCTATACCGCTATATAAAAATAATAAAATAAATGTTCGATATCTTTCAAGTTTAAGTGATCAATATTTTGTTCCTATCTTCCCCTAAAAACATTATATTTGGGGAAAGGTAGCTGAACGGTTTGGCATAATTGCCTTTAGATTATATGGTTAAAACTTTGTTGGCCAACAATTCATGCGCTTAGACGTATTATAAATGTGGCGAAATTGGCAGCCGTTTGAGGCACACTGAGGAATACAGGCGAGCCTATCGCAGCCTATCCGCGCGGACCACCGGGTGAATTCATGGCGCAATAGGCAATCGATGGATTGCATGACGTAAAAAACATTAATTTTTGACATTTATGTGAGAGCTGTCACATTACCCAATGTTTCCACTTAGGACGGTAGGGGTTTTATGAAAATAATACAATTTTGGATGGCACAAGTTAGTGACAGATCGCGTACGCTTAACAGTTTATTGGAACAAGGCGTGTTTTTGTTCCTTCACTGTTTCAGCTGACATACAGATATGAGGTACCCAGAAAAAACAGAAGATAAACTTTACATCGATTTTCGATTAAAGTCGCTGAAACAAAAAATAACTTTACAGAATAAGCTTTAATCAAATACCGGTTAAACTTTCTTTTGTTATTCCATGACAACACATGCGTTTTGAAATGGCGAAGTTGTCTGAATGAAACTTTATACCGCTAAAAAGTTTCCTGCAACCAATTTTATCATTACTTTATGCTGTGTCAATGCGAGAACTTATGTTGCGTGCCGCGATGGCATGGGCGCGTATTCAGAAGTCGTTCCCGAGGTCACCACGCTCAGTTACGAATGCATTTTTAAATTATTTTACAGATCGCAACTCGTGTAATAGTGTAGTAGTTGAGACTACCCAGGTGCGAAATTCTGTCGGATGCCAGAGCTTGACCATCGGCCTAAAGTCGGCCCTGCTATGGTAACCGATCTACAGTAACCAGAGTTGGGCCGACTGAGATGTTTTTAAGCTGCCATGGTCGGACCGACGTTGGCGACAGACGTCGGCGGCGAGCGAAAAGTCGACCTTCCTCCCAATTTTGGCCCAACTATGGTACGGCAATCTGATAAATTGTGGCAGATTGGTCGTTACGATCACAATAATGCGGTCGGTCCGACTCTGTATTCAGCATTCGGATAGAGATAAGTCAACTTGATGCACCCGATGGTCGGCCAAACATTGGCCTGAGTATGAACAGACCGTCGGATAAACTCTAGTAGATTTTACAAAAAGACCGTGAAACTGCAGTCGGCCCAACTGTGGTCAAGAATTGGCATGTCCGCCGACGTCACATGTGCCCGTAACATCGGGTGCAAATAACCTACTATATTTCGATAGATTTGCTTTCGGCCGCAGTTGATCTGCTCGTATTATTAGGAGGTCGGATTGGTGCGTTACTCGTAGAAATATATAAATATTAAAAATAAGACTTGAAAAATTCTTACCCAAAAACAGAGACGTTTAGGGGTAAATATTTATTATTTAGATATCTTTTAAATTATCAACTTTAGTTTCAAATCAACAGAAATGAAAAACATTTGTTAATTCGTGATACAATATCATAATTTAAAAATTCGAAATGAAATATTCAGTATTATTAATTGAATAATGCTGTATATTCAAAATGTATCTATTTTAATGTATAATAACGTTAATTTTAAATCCTGAAAAATTAAAAAATTCTAAAAAAGCATCAAACACTGAATATTTTCAAAGTATAGCTTCCCATTTTGTCACCTCTCTTTCCAACTTAATCTATGAAGAAAGTACAACACACAATTTTTGTAAACAAACTTCAAGTGCTTCGATAGCCGAGTGGTTAGAGTACGCGGCAAAATACACGTTTAGTTAGGGTTCGAATCCTGGACGAGTAAGATTTTGTAAAGCGTTAAAGCGTGCGATTAAAATTGAAAGTAACCGCGTGTGTGAATTATGTATTTAGTAATAGTAAAAAGTGAAGATTATATAATAATAATTTTTAAAATAACTCTTTTTTAAATTATTTTTTGTCGATGGTTGGGCCGGCGTCATATGGGACTATATATGGACTATATATGGGACCAAATGTTGGCCCGACGTGGTGAAGCCAAAAGCGGTTGACCGTTATCATTTAGCTGGTTGGCCCAACCAGTGGCACACAGAATTGAACCGACCGTCCGACGGTTGGTCTGACCGTGTGCCGACGGTCAATTCCCACCTGAGTATTGATTTGCGTACTCAGGATTATGCGTTCGAATCTTACCATTGCGTGCGAAATTTCAATTGTATTATAAGCGTTATAACTTATAAATACCGATTGATTATAAATATATCCGAAAATGTTTATAAGAAGTAACCGTGCGCTTATTTATTAATTATTTGTTAGCAATTATTTTTCTTAATTTATAGTGATGTCTTAACTATAGTCTACGTCGATAACATAATTTAGATCTCGTTATATTATTCGTTAAAGTATTTTCTAAAAATCATACTAGATTTTACTATTTTTAGTTTGCAATGGAGGGACACAGCGGAACATTTGTAACTAGTAACTACATGCCGAACTACAAAATTCATTTGAAAAAAGTTTAAAAATGTTACTTTTATTTCAAAAACGGTTTAAAGTATTTACAAAGCTCTGCAGTAAACCAGCAAGCAATGTTTTATAGCCACTTACTATATTTCGGTACAAGAAAATCCTAAATTAATTGAATTAATATCTGCAGAAGATTGCATTATTTGGAAAGGACTATAGTAACGTCGAGAAAGACCGGCGCACTGATTTAGTAAGCGACTTAGTAAAAATTGGTGCAGTCATATTAGCAGACAAAAAAAAATAAACCTAACATACGCCGCATCGCTTTGAAGGTTCCGACACAAGTATCCTTTGCACAAGCATACGACGTAAATGCAGACTTATTTATTATGGGATGTTGAACTCTTTCGCACTATTATATTGATCTAAATTGCAGTTATACAGTGCATACGATTATATATAGTTTTAATGTTATTATATACATGCAGGAATATTATATTACAAGCTGAAACAGAAAAATGTGTTTAAAATAAAGCTGGTGGGAATCGAACACGAGTCTCCAACGCAGGAGCACAGCGATATTCCATCCTGCTAAACTAGATAATGACATCCAGAAATTTATCGCCCTTATGAAGTAAATGCTAGTACTCAAATTGATTTCCATTAAATTGTTCATTAATTGTCCACAGTGATAGCGGTTTTCAAATTCGTAAGCACTGTCCGAAGTGCGAATTTTCCATTGGGCCATAGTCGGGCCAACTTTCTTGGAGTTGGGCTAACTTTGCGAACCTGGCATATAACTTTGGCCCGACAATGTTAGCCGACTATTGGTACAATATTCATGAACAAAATCGGGCCAACTATGGCAATTGCATGGAAAAAAATATCAATTAAATTTTATTGAACTAACCTTATAGTAGAGGATACGGTGGGTAGTTTAATAAATATGATACAATCACTAAACTGTTTATAATTGCACACTGTGACAATTTTTCTTCGCCTTAGGTTTCGAACCTTATAAGTTTCGCATTCCTAATTCATAATGCCTAAAGCATTTCGGCTAACCTACCTGGAAGTACTACAAAAAAATCTGATATATAACCGACAGCTGTGCACGGCCGTCTGCTAATTTTTGTGAACCATTCTATAAAAAATATTGCTACGCTCCCAGGTGCGAATTTCCCGTCTGCCCGCGGTCGGGCCAACCGTCGGACGGTCGGTCCAACTTTGTGCGTCACTGGTCGGGCCAACCAGCTAAATGATGAGGGTCAACCGCCTTTGGCTTCTCCACGTCGGGCCAACATTTGGTCCCATGTATGGGCCATCTATTAGGATGACGCCGGTCCAACCTGCGACAAAAATTAATTAAAAACAAAGTTATTTTTAGATTTATTGTTATATAATCTTCACTTTTTACCATTACTCAATACATAATTCATACATACGGTTACTGACACTTTTAATCGCACGCTTTAACGCTTTACAAAATCTTACTCGTCCAGGATTCGAACCCTAACTAAACGTGTATTTTGCCGCGTACTCTAACCACTCGGCTATCGAAGCACTTGAAGTTTGTTTACAAAAATTGTGTGTTGTACTTTCTTCATAGATTAATTTGGAAAGAGGGTTGACAAATTGGGAAGCTATACCTTAAAAATATTCAGTGTTTGACGCTTTTTAAAAATTTTTTAATTTCACAGGATTTAAAATTAAATTTACTATATATTAAAATAAATACATTATAAATATGCAGCATTATTCAATTGATAATTCTGAATGTTTAATTTCGACATTTTTAATTATGATATTGTGTCACAAATTAACAAACTTTTTTCATTTCTGTTGATTTGAAACTAAAGTTGATAATTTAAAATATATCTAAATATTAAATACTTACCCTTAAACGTTTCTATCTTTGGTTAAGAATTTTTAATGGTTTATTTGGAATATTTATATATTTCTACGAGTAACACACCAATCCGATCTCCTAATAATACCAACAGATCAACTGCGGCCGAAGGAAAATCTATCGAAATGAAGTAGGTTCTGTGCACTCAATGTTACGGGCATATGTGACGTCAGCAGACAGGCCAATTCTTGACCACAGTTGGGCCAACTGCAGTTTCACGATATTTTCGTAACAATCAACCAGAGTTTATCCGACGGTCTGTACATATTCGGGCCAATGTTTGAGCAACTATCGGGTGCATCAAGGTGACTTATGTCAATCCAACTGCTGTATCCAGAGTCGGACCGACCGCATTATTGTGATCGTAACGACCATTCTGCCACAATTTATCCAATTGTCATACCATAATTGGGCCAGAATTGGGCTGACGGTCGGCTTTTCGCTTGCCGCCGACATCCGTCGACAATGTCGGTCCGACCATGGCAGCTTGAAAACATCTTAGTCGGCCCAACTCTGGTTACCGTAGATCGGTTACCATTGCAGGGCCGAATTTGGGTCGATGGTCAAGCTCTGGCATCCGACAGAATTTCGCGCCTGGGATAGTTGCCCCGATGGTTGGTCCATATTTAAGCCATTGTTGGGCCAATAGTCTGTCTAACTTATTCAGAACTTTCTAAATCCCTTCATGCCGATTTCTAGGCCGACTTTGGCCCAGAGTTGGGCTGGCAGTCGGCGTTACTCGTTAACGAAAGATGTCCTATAGTTGCCCCTATGGCTGGTCCATGTTTGGGACATTATTGGGCCAATAGTCGGTCTAATTTCTTCAGAACTTTTTAAATCCCTTCATGCCGAGCTCTGGGCTGACTTTGGTCCAGAGTTGGGCCAGTAATCGGCTTTACTAGTTAGCGAAAGATTTTCCATAATTGCCCTGATAGTTGGTCTAAGTTCGGGAGAAAGTTGGGTTTTGACTTTGGGCCAACGCACCTGCTCTGGGTGCTGACCTAAATTAGCACCTACCCAAGTGCGAATTGACCGTCGGCCTACAGTCGGCCCAACCGTCAGACGGTCGGTCCATTTTGTGCACCACTGGCCGTGCCAACCAGCTAAATAATAACGGTCAACCGCCTTTGGCTTCTCCATGTCGGGCCAACATTTGGTCCCACATATGAGCCATCTATTAAGATGACGCCGGCCCAATCTTCGACAAAAATCAATTTAAAAAAAGTTATTTTTAAAATTATTATTATATAATCTTCACTTTTTACCATTACTAAATACGTCATTCACACGCCCGGTTACTTACACTTTTGGTCCCGGTGGTCAAGCTCTGGCATCTGACCGAATTTCGCACCTGGGTGGGATATCTTAACGTAATCAAATATCCTAATATCGAGGTTTAAAAATGATTTTTCGCTCTTTGTGGAAAATTTGTTTTTCAATTGTAACTTTTCGAATTATCATACTTTATTGCAATAAGGATCTTTGCATCAAACCAAATTGAGTGATTGATAAATTAAAGGAATTTCGGTAGAGCGTTGGGTGGCTGTCATCGTTTACGCTCGGCTGCACTTCGTCCCTCTCTTACTAAGTCACTTACTATTATTCGAGAGCAATCTTCCGAATTTGTCTTACTCCATAATACAGAAAATAGAAAGTGTCATAGTATCATTTATACTTCTACTATTTTTATATAATTTAATTATGTCTCTACTAATTTATCCTATCTAGGATTTTACTATGAAAAATACTAAGACCTCGTATTATCAATAGGAAAATATCATATAAAAATAGCATAACTTACCACTATTGTATTAAAATATACAAATTATCACATTGGTCCCTCGATTGTAACCTAATTTAGTAAGTTTTCCCGTACAAAGTTTCTCAGTGTAGCTGTTTGATATGTTCTTTAATAAGAATGAAAGAGAGTTGATAATAAGCTTCATATTTTTGATTATGTTCATGTAACGTTCGATTCCCATATTTGAGAAGATTCCGAAAATTACTTTATAATTATTTTTAAAAATAGGAGGGGGGTCAAAAGAACGTTACGTAATATTATAGGTGGGGCCTCGTTAATTCATGACAGAGCGTGTTAAGAGGTACGGGGGGGGGGGGGGGGGGGGGGGGGGGGGGGGGGAGCTTGAAATAAAGCGCGTCATCATATGTGAACGCTCCCCTACATATTTGATTGAGATTCCTATTTTATTGTTTGAAAATTAATTTCGCTGAAGGCAAAGTCTACTAATATTATTTTTGGTTGAAAAATAAATTTTTTGTTTAAACCTTTATGGATTTTGTTAAAAAATCGTCGTTTTGGGTGGAAAAATAATATTCCAGTTTGAAAATTCATTCTTTTCATTGAGAATTCAATTTTTTAAGCTTCATTTTGAGTTGGTCAAAAACTAATTTCTGTAAAAGAAAATTTTATTATACCATTTTTGGCTCAAAATTTATATTTTAAACTGAAAATTAATCTCTCTTAGTTAATAATACAATTTTTCTAAACATTTTTTCATTTGTTTGAAAATGAATTCCCTTCGTTGAAAAACAATTTTTTTCGTTAAAAATGTAACTATTTGGTAAAAAATTAATCTAGTTTGGTAGAGAATTCAGCTATGTTTCGTTTCAAAATTTCACTTTTTTGGTCAAAAATTAATTTTTTAACCAGAAATAAACTGTGCTGTTTTGGTTGAATATTAAGTTCGTAATTGAAGCATCATCTGTGTTAGTTTAAAATTAATCTTTTTAATTGCGAATCCCATTTACGTTCAATATTGAGTTTTTAATTGAAACTTCACCTTTTTGGTTCAAAATTAATCTAATTGATTGAAAATGCAACTTATTTTAAATTTCGTTTTTTTAGCTGAAAAATAATTTCTTTAAGGGTAAAATACACTTATTATAATTTTTTGTTGGAAAATGTTGTTTTATAGTTGAAAAATAAATTATTTCTTTGAAATTCAATGGGTTTGGTTGAAAATTCACCATTTTTTATAGTAAAATAATGCTCTTAGATGAAAATTAATTTTTTTCATTGAGTTGATTTTAATGAAGTAATTAACAGCTGATTATTTTTATCTAGTTCGCCTACGCTAACTACGCTTTTAGTTTCAGATTATATTAGGCATTAGGTCACTGCTCGGGAACTAATCTTGCAGCTACTGTGTAAGCTTCATTTCTGAAACATGTATAACAACTATAAAAGTGTTACCATCTATGTTCAGATGGAAATACAGTCTTCGACATTAAGGGGTGGTAATATTTGTTGTGAAAGATGCGCATTATTTTAGCTTCTGTGTTTTTACTTTGATGATTTTAATAATATTGCTTTATACGCTTGCATTTTATTTAAACAAATCCAAATTGTATTCATTATCCAACGTTGGAAAATAGCTTGGTAACCTATGATAAATACACCCAGAGATACGTTCTCTTCTGACAAAGGGATTTTTCTTGACTAAAATAGAATTTCCTCTCAAACTATGTTTGTGTGAATCATATATTTACGTCATTCAGTACAAAATAAGAAAGAGGACGATGCATTTGTTTTAAGAAAACTTTTTTCTCTGAGTGTACATGCAGAACGAAAAGGTGAATGTCAATAATAAAAAAAACTACTACGAAAATCGGTGTGGTCAATGTTGCACCCTAGTATATTTGGCTCATCTTTTCAATACTGGTTCCTATTTGCCAAGTTCAGATAGAATTTAAGGTCATTCGAAGCTGATAATAATTATGAGCAAAGTTTAAATATACTCGCGACGGTGAAGCTCGTTTCTTGAGAGTCTCCAACCTCTCTAAAATTCTCTTTCCAACGTTGCCATACAACGTTTCATCGCTACCCAGGTGTCTTCTATCACTTACGGACTGTATTTTATTTTCCACCCACTGACAGAGCAGGTTACCAATGACACACGAAACTCTTACCAACGGTTTGAGAATCTCGGCTCTGCTCGTGTCAGATCAGTCTCTTCCTTTCAATGCCCAGGTGAAATATTTACATATATAGTTTATATAAACTAGACAAAACACTGATATTTTTCATTTGTTTTTATAAAGAAATATATAAATAAAATGAAAAATATCCTTGAATTGTCATTGTGCTTAGTGTAGATACCTCCGCGCGTAATATCACGCACTTTATCATGCGAAAGATGCGTACGAATTTAACAGAGGAAAGGGAGGAGGCGAGATGAGATGAGAGGCTCTACAAGATCATAAGAAAAATTGAAAAGAGAGAGAGGAGATGGGAGAGAGCAAACATGAAATAGAGGCAGAGAGATAGAAGTATGCGTTCAAATAGAATGGACTATAGGGGGTATGGCACACGGCACATGCCATCATAATCTAGTAATGAGGCAAAGCGTTTTTCCTTTCACACTGTCTCAACTCTGGAGAGCAAACGGGAGCAGTAAACGATCACACGGATAGCTAAAACGCCACGCAGCGCCTGGCCGAGTACACGTAAGTTGGAACGAATTGAGCAAATCAGAGCCACATCCGATGAGGTCACTTCGCCAGGCTCTTCTGCGAGAGCATCTTGGATTCCCGACTTGTTCTTTCGTTCTCTAAGAACAAAACTTGACCTAAACTTTAAAATATTGCGACAAAAGAAGAGAAGAGGCGACTAAGAAAGAGAAAGGAGACTGAGAAGAACAAGAGCCAGAGAAGCAGTCACGGCACGTGACCCTAGAGACCGCCGGAGTCAACTCGCTTAAGTAGCCGCTTCAGCCCTTTGACCTCGGACAATTTTAAATTATGTCTCCTCCGAAGCGGATATTCCATCAGGGACGAACTGTAAGGTGACTTCACGTATGGTCCTCATTACGAAGAAATTCTCATTTCATTGCATTCTTTTTCCAAGTTCATAAGGATCACTCTTGAAGAAAATGGGACGAAAAAGGGACAGTATATAGAAAAAAGAATTAGAATATATAATAATATAATTAATAGAGAAAAACGAATTGATAAACAAAATTTCGGATTTTATATTAGTCAAACTTTCAGGCGTAAACTAACAGAAAGTTTTTGTATGGCCTAAGAAGAATTCGATTATTTTATAGTGCATTGTGAATCAAGTACTTGCTTCAGTCAGTCGATATAATAGGTTTACACTGATAAAACTGTTTGGCTGGAACAACAAAAATTTTTTTGGCTCAACAAAATAATTTTGTTGCTCTTCGTGCAACATACTTTTTATACTCTCAAAACCTGAATCATTCGATGTTGATTGGAGATACCTTTTTGCCTTAAGACGATGTAATCTCGTAGCTTTCGTTTAAATTTTATTTGTATGCCAAGCACTTCGTTTGCCAAGAGTTTTTCAATAAAAGTACTCTCAGGCGTGACAGCCTCAAACGCATCTTTATCAATGCCATGCTTGACGAAAAGAAAGATAAAATTGTCTACACTCCACGATAAATAGACAACAAATTATGACTTTTGCTAAAATGATCATAAAGTTCCTAATTTATCGTCATTTTTTCGTCATATTTGTTTATTTATAAAAAATCGAAAACCTAAATGAAAAGTCAGGCTCGACAACTCTCTTAGAAATCTTAACAGCTATTTTTAAATTTTTTTTTGTTAAAATTGTTCAATATTTGTGGGCTGCACATTATTTTGAACCAAACATATTATTTTTTCCCACTGTGGGCCGGGAATGTGAAAATAACATCATATTTACTCCCATCTGACACCTGAAGGTTGGTTGAACTTGTCAGCATAAAACACTATATGAGGAAATGAGCGAATTTCAGTTTTTGAAAAACCCGCAGAAGTTGCAATAAAATGTTTAATAACATATTTTTTTCTAAGAATGCGTTTTTTTTTAAAAGAGACAATAAAATTAAGTCTCTTTTATCATTAGTGCATATTTTGTATTATAATTGTATACATATACAAGTTGTGATACAAATTCGAGTGCGAAGCACGAGATACGCGCTGAGAATGTATTCGTTAAAGCCGAAGGAGCTTTAACAAGAAAGAAATCACGTAATTACTGTTGTCGATTTTTTGACCTTTAGTTTAAAAAAATCTGTGCACAAGTGTAAGGAAGATACAAAGACTGAGCTCGGAGACCGAGGTAAATACATTATCGAGCACGAGGCGCGAGAAATAACAGCGCACGCCCTAGGCGCACTCAAACTTGCGAGTCACGCTCGCAGCGCGTTATGAGAATGTGGCCGCGAAGCGGCAGAACTTTTCAATATTAAAAATATAAAGAATTTAAAAAGTACACAATAAAAAATGCTTAAATACTAGGGAAATTACAAATTTTGGAAACCAGATAAATAATTTCTTAAATTATTATAGCGAACAGATCTATAAAAAATAAATAATGTCTACGTTTATTGATTTTTTCTAAAGACGAAAATGAATGTGACTGATTTTATGTAACGTTCAAGCTTGAATAATTTGATAAAAAAGGCAAAGAATTTATTGTAAAGTACTCTTTTTTATTATTTTCGAGTATGCTCTACACGATGAAATGGTTTAAAGAACGAAAAATATTGATTTTTAATTAATAAAAATAAAATGAAAAAGAATTTCTTTTTTTAAGCAATTTTTTTCAATCAAAAAATAGAGAGGGAAGGCATTTGTTACAGTCGCAAATGTGCACAAAAGGGCACAAAATGTCTGAAATTTTCAAATCCGTTGAGTTTTTTATCTACGACTTTTTAAAACAAAATGGCGGCCAAAAAACGGAAACCAAAAAATTTTAATTTCGTTGTATCGATATTTTTGTTGATTGTTTCGCTCAAATCATATAAATATTTAATTATCTCAGTCAAACGATATTTGAATAGTTTATTTTTTAAGAAAATAAAAATATTTAGTGTTAAATAGGTAAAATCAAGATATTAAAATTATAAAAAATCATTTTCATTCTTTTTTACGTCATTTTCACACCAAAATCCAATGCAGTGAGTGAAATATCGTTTTTTCCAAGCGATTGAGTGATTCACTGATATTATTTTTATAAAATTGATAGTGAGTGTTTACTGGTATACAATTTCACATAAATGTGCTGTGTAACACCGAAGTTGAAGCATAATAATTGAAGTACAGTGAAACCGCGGTTATATCCTCTCTGACTTATATTCTCTCGCGCTTATAACCCTGCATAACTCTTATTTATGTCCGTTAAGCATCCACCACCTCACAGTACTATAGTATCAGTACACCATATCAGTGAATCACTCAATCGTTAGAAAAAAAAACAATATTTCACTCACTGCATTGGATTTTGGTGTGAAAGAGACGTAAAATGGCAATAAATTGATTTTTTATAATCCCAATATCATGATTTTACCTATTTAACACTAAATATTTTTATTTTGTTAAAAATAAACTATTTGAATACGGTTTCACTGACATAATTGAATATTTATATGATTTGAGCGAAGCAATCAACAAAAAATGTCCATACAACGAAATTAAAAATTTTCGGTTTCCATGTTTTGGCCGCCATTTTGTTTTAAAAAATCGTAGATAAAGAAACTCAATGGATTTGAAAAGTTCAGACATTTTGTGCACATTTGCGACTGTATAAAATTCCTTCTCCCTCTATTTTTTGATTGAAACAAAAAATTGCTTTAAAAAAAGTTTTTTTTTTAAATTTGTTAATTATTAATTAAAATCAATATTTTTCGTTTCTTAAACCATTGCATCGTGTAGAGTATACACGACTGTAGTAGGAAGGAGTATTTTACAATAACTTGTTTGCCTTTTTTATAGAATTATTGAAGCTCAAACGTAAGAGAGAAATTTCTTCGTTTTGGAACTTAATGGATTAAAGCGATCATGAAATAAGTTACATTTAAAAATGTATGGAATAGATGTTTAGCAGAGATTATATAGAACTTCAAATGTTGAAAAAGTAACATATGTAAAATAGAGATAGAATGTTACTGTTTTATGAAGTAAAATTTATTAAATAATATCAATTATGCTGTGCGCAATGTGCGCGCTCGAAGTTTCTTATTAGCATTCAAATTATGAATATAAACATTTCAGAGTGGCCTGTAAAAAGAAAACCAAACTTTTGGGGTTTCCCACGTAACTCAAATTTGGAAGGTTATTATTATTAAAAAATTAAAACTTTCCAACATGCAAATTCTTTCAATTTAAACATCAAATAACTTAACTACGACAAGTACAATCTATTTTGGTAATATAGAACTCTTTTAATACCAATAAAAGGAATATTATCCCCTACAGTTTTAAAGGGGGGGTTTCTTAACAATTTATCAGCAAAGCGTAAAGAATTTAACTATTTAAACATTGTGCATTCAAAACTTTAATTTCAAATTGTAATTAGTAAAGTTTTAAAGAAAATACAAATTATTATCACGTATCTATCACGTAATAAAGTATCAATTGACATACAAAGTGATTGTCCAGATTTTTCTAGAAAAAATTAGATTTCTGTATAATAAAATCCCTATCATTTCCACCATTTATAATTAAAGAATTTATTACTAATTAAAAGTTTTCTAACTTTAATAAGTTTGAATCAAATGACCGTAAGTTGAAACAATATTCAAACATGAAACATTTCGCATGGAAACTATTTGAAAGTGGTAGCCCTAAAAAAGAAATTTATTAAAATACGAAGTATTGAAGATGATTAAAGTGATGAAAATTATAAAAAGTATTAAAAATTTGAATGTTGTTTAACAGTTAATTTTTATCGGTGAATTTGACCAACTTTAAGCTGTTCACCTTCAAGTATACATTTTCAAATAAAAGAATTTGAAAATGCAGCTTTGAAGACTTATACAGACAAAAAATAAATGCATTTGAAATTGGAAATTTCGAATAACAAACGTTTTAAGTTGATCTCCTGAAAATAACAATTAATTAATGACCAGATACATTTCGAATCGTACAAGCAGTGCAACTTTAAATTACAGAATCATTCGCCTGTTAAATATGCTATTTTTTGAAGAAAATAAGCCAATACGTATTTTAAAGCTTTAAAAAAAACACATAAAACCCTCAGGTTTCTATTAAAACCGATTTTTGTCTTGAAAGAAGGTGCAGCAAAAAGGAATCTCTATGGCTAAAAAAGAAGCCAACATGATACATTGTTTTAAAGGTACCCAAAGTACGATTTGGGGAAAATGACAAAGAATCTTAAGTAATAATAATAGTAAAGAAGGTTGATTTCGAAAATTGGAAGGGATAGGTTTTACAGGGGAAAATTTAAAGTTGTAGAATCTACGCCATTTAGACACTACCTATCTTTTTCTAGTAGTTCGAAAGTGCCCTTCGTTCTGTGAATACCTGGCGGTTTCGCAGTTCTAAACTGGTTCTGTGTTTCGGAGGTTACAAAAATCATAGATATCATAAAATCAAAAAGACGATTTGTGTGTAAAAATGAGATAAAATTGAATTAAATTTAAGATCGATTTCTGTAAAGAAATTGGTTTCGGCTGTTGAAATAACTAATATTAAAATGAAAGTGGAACAACAGCTTCGTATTGATGAACTCCCCTTGGAAGATGTGAACAACGAAGACTTGATTGAAGCTGAAGGCATAGGTGCTAGAGATAATAAAAATCATGTACCGGATCCATTAGAATCACATCCGGATAAAAATAACGATGACGTGAACAGTGAAATCCCAGAAAAATTACAGCACCTTGAAAGGAATTTTAGTCAAGCTTTACTACAGTTTTGGATATGTAGAATGAACACGAAGTAAGCACATCAGCTTTTTAAGGCCAGCAGGTCGAAAAATAAACGTTTATCGATCTATCTCTGCCCAAAATGAACATCACAAATGATCTGCGTGCACTAATAGAACACCTCAATAGCAAGGTTTTACCTATACGTATTAGTACGTAACACAAACTGCGTTAGAGGTGCAAACTTTTGTATAATGCGCAGCCGTTGGAACCGTTAGAATGTTGAGGTTATAAAAAAACGAAATATAACCAAAAAGCTGATAAGCCATGTTACTAAAAACATCCACCCTCGGCGCATCGAGACATTAACACAATCAATATTGAATGAGATTATAGACTCTCAACGGCCACAAAATCGAATCTTTCAGATAGATGAAAGAAGGTTCTATCGTGAACTGAGTGCAAAGTAAAATAACTATCAAGACACGGAAGTTCCTCAATTGGAAGACATGACTAACTGCTGTTTGGGTGCTTGGAGAAAAATGAGCAGAAGCAATTTCGACGCTGCGTAGTTCAAACTGGAGAAAGCAAGAGCAAGCAATAGTCCGGAAGTGCAGCTGACAAGCATCACAGCTTTAGATGTTTCAACGGTCTTGAAAAGACAAGTCACTGGAAAGCTCTAGGTCCGGACATGGTGCACAACTTCTGGTACAAGTACCTGACGAGTCTGCATTATGCGTTGGCCAGGTGTTTTCAGCAAATCTTTAAAGACTCAAATCTGATGCAAGGCGTTATGCTCCCGGGTACTACGTATATATTACGTAAACAACTTGATGCTCAGAATTCATCTGAATTTCGACCGATAGGCTGTCTTCCAACAATTTATAAATATCCTACAGCAGGGCTCGCCACTTCAAGCAGGTTCTGGCTGCAACGACAAGTGTATGACTGCCACCAAGTTTTTCTGTCATTTTTTCTTTCTTTTCCAGGAATCGAGTAAAGATTTACATTTATAAAGTGAATCAAATATGTCTGCCAAGTAAACCTCAAATTAAAGCTGTAAAAAAGTGGAAACATTTTGAGAGTTTTGAATTAAAATTCAGAAAGAATGAAGAAGAAGGACGGCCGCCAAAATCCCTTCTTCTTTATTTTCAAGAGTGTAAACTTTATTATATAATAACCGTGAAGGGTTAGGAACCATTCGAGCGACAAGATTTATTAGGGCCAGTTTGACCTCGTCTCTTGGCTGCCACTAGCAACGAATGCAGTCTATGGCTGCCTTCTGGCGAGCCTTGTCTTACAGCTATCATTGCAGATTGATATTGATATTCTCATTTTCAAGAGAATGGCATTCTTACAGAAAAACAAAAAGGATGTTGTAAAAACTCACGAGACATTGAATATCTAGTTATTATAGACGCTGTTGCCATGACTCAAGCTCGTAAGCATTAAAGGAACTTACACATGGCATACATTGACTATAAGCAAGCGTTTCCTTCTGTGCCGCACGCTCATTTGCCGGAAGTCTTAAGACTTTACACAATTTTCCCATGCATCATTGACTTTCTAAGTCGTGCGATAAGGTTTTGGGGTACAAGAATCAAGAAATTCGATCATAGACAACCACTATATAAATACGCATACGGCGGGCATATTTCAAGGAGCCTCCTTAAGTGCACTATTGTTCTGTTTGATGTTGAACCCATTGAACAAAATACTAAACAGCATGTCTTATCGGTTTAGAATACATGATAATGAGGATGGTCATCAAGTGACCTATCTTCTGTACATGGATGACCTGAAGCTGTACGTTATTTTAATCCAGAAACTGCAGCAAGTGATCGATGTCACAAGTTAGTTTTCCAATTATATCCACATGGAGTTCGGACTAGATAAATGCAGAACAGTGCATTTAAGCAGAAAGGAATAAGGTACCGCAGAGTTAGAAAACTAGATCGAAAATCACACTGAGTCAATGTCTGCGGGGACGTTATATAAATATCTGGGTATTCTTGAATGTGAGGATATGCAGCATACAATGTTTAAAACAAGTCAAACGACTGCCTTTTCTGCGAAACTCAGATTGATTATGAAGAGTTTTCTGCATTTGGCAAACAAAATCAGGGCAATCAACTCCCATGCCATCTCTGATCTCACGTATTCATTAGGGCTTATAAAAAACCGACCTTGGAAAGTTAAACAGAATCATCCGCGTAGAAATGACGAAGCACCGAATGCACCACATAAATTCAGCGATTGAAAGGGTAGTTCTTACACGACATATAGGGGTTATGGGCGTTGTATATGTCAAAAAACTTGGTAAGTCACAAGTTATACAGTTGTGAAACTATTTTAACAGCAAACAAGATGTTCCGCTTTACAGCAAAATCTGTAAAGCGGATCTTGACTACACGCCCTTGAATTTGTCCTCAGATGAGGCCTTCAATAACAGGGCAGAAACTATGGAGAAATTGGAATTACAATAGAGACAGAAAGCTATCCACGGAGATCACCCTTAAACGTTAGATCAAGATTAAGTGGATGGTGAGGCATGCATACAATATATGGCTGAGAGAGGGTGCTCTGTATCCAGAAACGGAAGGATTCGTTATTGCGGTAGAAAACAAGGTTGTCAGCACCATAAATGATCACCAACGCGTGTTACATCAAGATGTAGTTGACTGGCGTTGATTATATAGAGATACCAATGAATCCATCGAGCAAATTATTGATGGATGTCGCGTAATGGCCCAGATAGAATATACACATAGACATAATGATGTAGCGGGCATTATACATAAAAAACTTCCTCTAAACCTAGGACTCTTAACAGAATGGATGCCTTTCTATAGATAAATTCCAATGCCCGTTTTAGAAAACGAAGATTACATATTATATTGGGATGAGACTATCGAAACGGATCATTATATCCGAGCCAATCAACGTGACATCGTTATGCGATAAAAAAAAATGGAAGAGTCTACATCATCGACACTTCTTGTCCACTTAACCGAAATTTCCAGTCAACCTGTACAACCAAGAAACATAAGTATAGCGAGGAGTTAAGGCATGATGTAAAGGCCATATGGAGGATATGAATCATGCATCTATTCATCCCATTGTGATTTCAACTACAGGCAATGTGCACGCAAGATGCACTGATCATCTTAAACATTTAAGAATCAGTAGGGTATTGGGTGCATCTCAGAAGGCGGTTTTATTAATCACCTGTCGCATTGTAAGAAACTTTCTCGACCATCGGGAAGCAAGTGACTTAAAACCTATGAAGTGGCAGATGGTAGCTCTAAGAAAGCATCCAAAACGCATTAAAAAAACCAGGTTGAATTCTGAGAATGTCTACTCTCCGAATCTGAATCAGTGCAATTTCACTGGTTTTTAGTGAAATTTCATTCATTCAAATAGCTAGAAATGGGTTACTGACAATCAGTGAAAGGTTGCTTATTGAATCAGTAAAATAACCACTTTTGAGGGCAGGCAGCACTGCGCCATGTCAATTTAGCAATCATAATAAAATAATATTTTAGTACATTCAATCAAAAAATCATAGTAAGAACTTAAAATCCATAAATATTATCAAATATTAAAAAAGGTAAAAAGTTTCGATGCTTTTAAATGACAAACAACCTTACATATTACTTTAATATCAGAATTGGACTGTCACGTATACACAAGTTAAATAAGTACTCCCTATACGAGTTATAGTATATTTTTCCCGCAGTTAATTCAGCAGACATTCAGCCCGAAAATTAAAAAATTTATTTCATTAAGCAATTCTTCTTGCTACTGAAGTAAAAGAATAACAACAACGCTTAACTTGAAAATTTAGAGGTTATGCTTCACATGTTTTACTCTGGTTTTACTGAACTGATTAGTGAATAAATCCGAAATCACTGCTTAATCAGTCAAATTTCTAAACTATTTCAATCAGTGAATTTTTCATTGATTCATATTTAGAGAGTATGTATTTCGCCGTGAATCACTGCCTCATCAGGACTACAAATACAGAGAAAGGAATGACATTAACATCTAATTGAATAAGATAGAGGTTATGAGTATATAAATTTATAAATAAAAATTTTTTATCTATAAGAAAATGTAAATATTGTGAAAAATTTTTTAATCCGGTACTTACTATGAGTTTTAATCGTAAAAAAGGTTTTTTTTTGTATACGAACAGAGAGTGTACATTTTTAAACAGAATTTGTAGGTATTGTTACTTAAATGTATTACCCATATTGTTGTTGATAATTATTAAAATGATCAATTGTTAGTGCAAAGTATGTTTAATAGAAAATAAATAATTGATTATGTAAAAAACATTAAAAAACATGTGGACCACATAGTTGTGGTCTGCTCCAAGAATGGAGGTTAGGATCAGAGTCATTTTATTAGCATTATGAAATTTATGAAAGTATACAGGTAATTTATGAAATTCATGAGAGTATTACCTCGTGATGTGAGATTAACGTCATTTTACTAATGACTTTATGACATCACGATGGTATGTTTGGATTTTTGAAAATTATATTTTATAAAGTGATATTTTTAAAGAAAGTTTACTGAATGATTCTATCACGTCATGATGAATTATATTTAAATTATAATTGTCTGATCTAAAATTCACAGTATTTTTGTTTTTGACAATGGGACATTTCTAGTATGTTTCTTCTCTGATAATTTTTTTCTAAATCAAATATTCTTACATTTTTATGTTATAATTAAATTTAAAGTTAAAATATATTAAGTGTTCACACAAAGCTGTCTTCCTTTGTTTTTGTTTTGCGTAGTTTTATATTCAGAGATTCTAATCATTAGAGGCCTCTTGGTTTGTCCCATATACAATATTCCACAATTTATACATTTTATACCATAGATGAAATTAGTTTTTTTTTAATTTATAAATTTTTTCTTTTTTCGATTGTAACAAAATGTTCTGAAGTTTTTCGTTAATTAGTTTTTGTTGTGAATTTCAGTTTTCTATTAGTTTGAGTCTTTTTTCGATATTATTTTTAATAAATTCATGAGGATAGTCATTATCAATCAAGATTTCATCAATGAAACTTATACATTTTTGTGAAATTCAGGTTCAGAAATTTTTATTGCTCTGTCAACTAACGCAAAAACGATACCCCTTTTTTGTGAAATGTGGTGGTTGGAGAGAAGATTTAAAGTGCGTCCTGATGCTATTGGTTTTTGGTACCAGTCAGCTTCGATATACCCTTTGTTACAATTTAGAGTTATATCTAGGAAATTAATTCTTTGGTTGATAGATTGTTCCAGGGTGAATTCTAATGAACCACCCTTTAGATTGAAATTATATAATACTTTAAAGAGATCATCCTTAGGAAGACAAATAAGTAAATCGTCTGCTAGTAGAATAATATTCTGAAGGATCTGCTTTTTTATGATATATTCTTCAATTTCTTGTATAACAAGTTCTGCAACCACTGTTGACATTGATGACCCCATTGGAGTACCAAAATTTTGTTTATAAGTTGTAAAATGAAATTGTGAGTGTCTATGCAAAATCTTATTGCTTCATCAAATTGTGCAAAAGTTAATTTAGTATATTGTTGAATTAAGTTTCATTTTTTGTGAATTAGAGTATAAACTAAGTTTGGGTCTATATTTGAAAACGTAGAAACGGCATCTAAAGAGTAGATTGTAAAGTATTTTGGTATGTCAAAATGTTTAATTTTATTGACATATTCGCAACTATTATTTATAGTATATTTAAAACTACTAGTAACATTGCTGAAAATTATTTTAAAAAATGGTTATAAATTGTACAGTGTTGAACCAATAAATGATGTTATAGGTCAGAGAGGTTTATTCGGTTTTTGTGATTTAATCAGATCATATATCACTGATAGCAAACCATTAGTACATCGCAAGAAGTTGTAAGCTTTTTTATGAATTTTACTGTTATCCCATCATTCTTTGACCATGTTGTTTAAGTTATTTGTTTTGAATTGAGTTTGAAATTTGAATTGTTGTTCAAGTAACTTTGAACATATGAAATCATAAAAAAACCTACACGGCGAAATGCATAGACATTTTCAATCATGTATATTGT
>NC_046662.1:112144358-112153595 GCF_010883055.1 Belonocnema kinseyi | reverse complement strand
TAGAAATAAATATGATTTCAGGTAACCCCCCGAGTCGAAATGTAGGCCCTACTTTGACGCTTCAAGTGGAAGTATTGTGCCTACTTTGCGGCTGTTTATTCTACTAGCTCCTACGTAGTCACTCCTAAAGATACTTTCTTTCCATTTTGCTTCTGTATAAACTTTAGCCCCTAAATTGAAGTTTTTGTGTCTATATTCTTAAGTTTTACTTGTGTCTCCTTTAAAGCTCCATATTCTCCGTAGAATTAAAAAATTTTCTTTTAACGCACAAAATATGTGGCGTCGTTGCCTCGACGCCTGTACCCCCGAGACAGATACTTTGTTGTTTTCTCTTAAATTCCATCAGCATAGTTCGTAAAAGCAACAGTTAAATTGATTTTAAATAATAAATATTAAAGTCATAACATCGAAATGGGTTCAAGAAGAAAGAAGTTTGCCCTAATCTGGTGGCTGCAATTAAAAGAAAAATGCAAACCAGCGCTAAGATTTTAAAGATAGTTATAAAGAACCCAGATCCAACCCCTCCCCCCTCCTAAAGGTATCAAACACAGGAGAAGAAGCGTCAAAAGGAAAAGGTAAGAAAGCTGCAAATCTTTTGTATTGAGTTTTTTCTGTACCACAAGAAATAACTCCAAATTAGTTACCACAGATTCTGAAGAAATAGATTTTTCTTTCACGCCATTTTCTTCTGAATTGAAGAATCACGAAATTGAATAATATAAGTTTGAAAATTTAGAAAATAGGGCAATGCCAAAATCTTAAAAATTGAATATTTTAAGATTAGATCATTGGAAATTATTTATACTTAAAAGCGTTCAAAATTAAATAATTAAAAATTGCAAACTTTTGAATTTGAACAATTATAAATTCAAAGCGATCAAGATTTGACAATTTTATATTGAAAAGTAAATTAAATCATTCAAAGATGAAGCTTCTGAAATTCTAAAATTTAAGATTGTTATTACAGAAATAAATTATAATTTGACCTTAAAGCTAAATAGGCGAATTGTTCTAAAATCAAAGAATGAACTTTATTCTACTAAACAAACTGATTCCAACTCCTATTAAAAACAATAATCCAACGACAAAATTTGGACCACAACGAATAAACAAAAACAAAAAATTCTATTGCAATCTGAACAAAAAAATTTCGGATAAAAATAAAAAAGAGAAAAGAAAAACGAGAAGGCAGCCAACCACATTCAATTCCTTCTCTTTTTTTTCGTCTTTTTATTTTCATTATCATCCAATTACAATAAAATAACATTAAAAATGAAAATTAAATATAAATAAAATTGCATTATCAACGTTTCAGTGCTCGTACAGTACCCCTATCAAGGTAGGAAAAATTTAAATGGTAGAAATTGACAGCACCCACGAACAGGTGCTCTCTCTTTTATACCTGAGAATCGAATGAGGATCAGTAGGCCAATCTGTTGTAAACATAATATAAATATCTGTCACAATTACATCAGAAATAGAGAAATTAAAAAAAAAACAGAATTCACGAAACAGCCTCGTTAAATGTAATTTATCATATTAGCATAACTTTTGTTCAACTTATAGCAAAATTTGAACATTATCTCAGTCAAACTCATGGTCAACATCAACAAGTGCCTTTGTATGTCTGGCAAGAACACTTTTATAACAGCGTCCTAAACGAACATCGCTTTTGTGTTCCTCTATCCTAATATTAAGAAGTCTGCTCGTTTTTCTCACGTAATTCATCTTACAGATCCTGTAAGTGATCTTATAGACAACACCACCCTTTTCAAAATTATCTAAATGATTCAGAAAAAGGATATTCCTAACAATATACAAATTTCTTTTGTGGAATGAAAAATGGGACAAACCTAGAGGTCTGCCAACTAAGTTTTTGATTACTGCAATTTTATTTTGAAAGGGAGGAGCAGAAAGGAAATTTAAACTTTTACCTGAATATGTATTTTTTCTATACGAATTGGTCATAATATTACCATCCCAACCCCTAATTACTTCCATGTCCAAAAAACTGATTCTATTATTCTGTTCTATTTCATGAGTAAATTGAAGTCTTGTTTGAAAACTTTTAAAAGTATCAATGACCATCTGCAACTTTTCTAGAGGAACACATAATAAGGTATCGTCAACAAACCGAAAATAGAAAGGTAAAACAAAGTCAAACATTTAAAATTGCCTGTTTAACACATTCAAGGGGTATACTCGGAAACATTGCAATAACATCCAAAGAAATCATGTCAATCAGTGTCAATTTCGAAGAGTGTAGAGTGTAGGCGGTATTAGGGACGGGAAAAGGTGCATGCTGCTCTCACGTGTACTTGAAAACTCGGTAACTGAGGCCTTCCGATCTTTTGAGCGTCTTCTGGTGTTGAGTGAAGATGAATAAACACAAGGGTTGTAAGAAAGACTTCATGGGAACCCAGCAAATCGGTTTAGAGTTATTGCACGTTTTAAATTACAGCGGGAACTGATAATTTTTCCTAAATTCTCGATTTACGGTCTTAGAGAACCTTGGGTTAGCTTCGTCTCATTAAGGGATTAAGATGTTTTCCGATTTACTGCAGCTACGTGACTATGGATAAGGAGAAGGTATTAGCGAGGAATTTGTAAGGGATAAATTTCAAAAATCTACGCCTCAGCCCAGAGCCCGGATTGACCTTGAAAGGTGTAAAAAGAAGATTATTTACGTGAATTGGTTGAAAGTCCCAATTTATCAAACGTCTTCGACCTCCAGATGCAGCCTCCTGTTAACTGACAGAAATCATAAAAATGCTTACAGAAATGAATTTAGAGTACCAAATAATATATAACTAATACATGGATACAGAAAGCGTATTAAGACATTAAGACATATACACACCTGCGAACAGAGAAAAGGTTGTAACATAAAGCAATAGATAAAAGCAGCTATTAGTTAACATAGTGAGGTAGAGAAAATGGAAAATCCTAACACTTGATAAAACATAAAATTAATAAGAATGATTAACTTAGATTAGGGCATGTGGCAACTTCTGTTTTCCTAAACCTAAACTGAGTTAAAAATAATAAGAAGTATGGTATGTTACATCCGGATGTAACATCCCCCTCCTAAAAATGGAAATTGCGCTGAAGGCGAATTTCCATTCCGACGAGCGTGGCAGGGACTGATGCGTGAGGCGGGGCAGAATACAAGTCCGATGTTTTGTGGTACCTTCCAACATAGATTAAAGAGGATAATGGTCCCGCTCGGCTCACGGAAACCAGTTTGCATCTCGTTTACAATTATCGCGACCTTAGCTCATTAATTGAAGAAATATTTTTTTAAATTATATATACTTATTTATAAGTGTAAATTCTAGTAAAATCCCTCCAATATCCAGTGAAATCAACTAGGTTTTCGATTGATTTCACTACAATTTTGTATAATAAAAAAAATCAAAATAATTATGTATTTCATATTGAAGGAAAACAGAAGCGACTTGATGATGGCATATTTTTCGGATCCAACGCTGTATCGGCAATAGAGTCTTTTCTCCGCATGAAAAATTTATCGCGATAGATGCACATATTTTAGTTTAGTTTGTGCAATCCGTATTAAAGGCATACATTACTGTTCTAGGAAGTTGGAGTTTGGTTTGACGTTTAAGGAGGTGTTATCTGAACTGCATTTTGATGACAAATGAAGTTTTCCCTCATTCAAAGCAATGATTCCTTGTATTTATGCTTGGAAAAATATACAAATGCCAAACACTCCTTCTCCGAGGCACAATACTTAATTTCCGATGCATTAAGAATACGAGACGCACGTGATAATATTTGATCTTAGCCCAGGGATGCATAGATTCCTTGGCTTAGTATTGTACGTATGGCGTTGTTAGAAGAACTGGTAGTTAAAATAAACTGTCCTTAGAGTGTGGAACACATTCTTTCGAAAGGAGGATATGAACTCGTAGGTGTTCCTGAAAAGAACAAGCATATTAGATGGAACTCTCGGAATCTGAACTTCTTTCGTAATAGAATTTTAATTTATCTACATGTTTGCGGATTCTTCCTCCTCTCTCATTTTCCAAGATAGCTGTGTTTCTATCCAGAATTTCTACGATCGTGTAGGGATCATTGTAATGATCTTGTAATTTTGAACGCTCTTCCTTTAAAGTTAGTACTCGATCTACCACCTTAAAAGTTAGTTCTTTAAGATGTCTGTCGTAGAGCTGTTTCGAACGCTCTTTCGCGTGAATCAGGTTATCGCCCGCACGCTCGCGGATGTCTCCAAGGTGTGTCACGAGTTCCTGAAGATATCGCCCGCATGTTAGCAGTTCGTCAGTAGCGGGGAAGGAGGATGGGATTCGTGCTGATTTGCCATAAACCAGCTGGTACGGTGTAAATCTCGTGGCCTCGTGGACCGAGGTGTTGTATGACAACATGGCAAAGGGGATCAGCCGATCCCAATCCTCGTAATCTTCCACGTAGTGATTTAAACAGTCAATGAGCACCTGATGGCTTCGTTCGAGGGACCCATTACTCTATGGTCGATAACCTGATGTTGTCACGTGTTTGATTCGGAAAATGATGGCTAAGTTACGAAGAATCTGATTCTCGAATTCCTTGCCTCGGTCGGTGAGGATTGCGCGCGGGCATCTGAATGCAGCAATGAGCCCGCGCGAAAACGTCGGCTACCGTTGAAGCTCGCTTATTTGGGATCGGTTCGGCTATATAGAATTTCGTAAGATTATCCTGCATTGTCAGAACGTACTGGTTTGCGCTTGGTGTACGTGGAAGAGGACCTACGAGATCGATGAATATCTTATCGAACGCGTGGACCGGAGTGTCGGTAATAATCATAGGCTAGCGCGTTTTAATGCGTACCAACTTCTTCTTTGACAGCTGTGACAAGTTCTGACGAAGTTTTGCACATCTCTTTTCATGTCAGGCCACAATAATCGATCGCGAATGCGACGGTAAGTTTTGGTTACTCCCTTATGGCAGGCGATTAGACTGTCGTGATATTCGCGGATTATACTTTTCCTCTGTTCAGGCAAAGGAATCTGCACCTCATCGGAGCAAAGAGTGAACTTGAAATCACAACCCGCGAATACTCGAAAGAGAGTATTTCTGACAGTGTTAACTGTGAGTTTATCGAGTCCATCGTTAATCGCAGGGATTCTCACAGTTTTGATCTTAAGCTCGTTTAAAGCGACTTTTAAACTTGAGAGAGCATAAAAAAAGTCTTCTGGAGTGGGGTCGTTGTAACAATTTTCACTGATAATGATGCTAAAGATGGCTGTTTTTCCAGCTTTTGCAACCATAACTTGACCCTTTTTTGGATTCTGCTTGCGAATTAAATCCAGATTTAAGTAGTCAAGGTCTAGTCAGGATCCTTATTTTGTGGTAGATTAATTGGTTAATCTTGATCCGTTGGGATCGTTTTGTACAACCCGACAGCTATTGGTTGCTTAGTGTGTTCAATCTGAAGCGGGGGTTCTTCGGCAGGTTGCGGCACTCGACGAATCAAAGGTGATTTAAAGGAAATGGATTCTAATAGGGGTTCAGGGAGTTTCTGGATCGTTGTGTCAACTACATAAGTTGCGGAAATGACAGTTTCATCCAGTTCACAGAGTGTTTCGTCATTTGAATCTGTGCCTGAATGGTCGGGAATCGGTGGCAAGGCAACCACCGGTGATTGAAAAGCAGTAGATTCCTCAATCTTTCGGTTGACCAAACTGGGATTACCTACTTCTTTTAAGGAATGCGATTTGTCTTAATTCTGGTGGTTGCTACGTGTCGGCGCCTCGGATTCCTGGAAAAGTAATTCGAGGTTCGAGTCACTTTGTGGCGGAAGATACTTACTACTATTTTCGAATCTTGAAGAGGTTTTCGATTTTTCTTGCGACCGATTTTACGCATTGACACATCGCAAAAATCGGTTTCGTCACCAGAAGAGTATGACAAACCTAAAGGGTCTACCGATTCCGCGATTGGTGTTGCCAGAGTTGATTTACGCTTAATGAATTGTAAAGCCTCTCGTTATTAAAATGAACGGCTCATCGAACCTAGGGCATTGTAAAATTGGCTCGTTGCAGAGACTGTCGCGAAGGTCTTCGAAACTTATTTGCTGCTCAGCCTTCCATTCAAAAGAGCGATTTTTTTAGAAGTTCCGTTAACGGCTTTGCTCTTGAGGCCATGTTTGGGATAAATCTGCGGTAATAGTCAATGTGTCCTAAGAATTCTTTAATGTACTTAAGGCTCATTGGTACCGGAAAATTCTTCAAAGCTTCGATTTTTTGGGGGTTGGGGCAAACGCCTTTTTCTGAAACAACATATCCCGTGACTTCCGTGACGAGAAACATACATTTCTTAGATTGCAGACGTAATCCGGCTTTCCAAAGTCGCGTAAAAAGACGGTATATTTTTTAATCGTCTTCGTCTAAGGTGGACGCATAAACGACAATGTCGTCTATATAAACGAATAATTCCATCCCCTGTAGTCCAGTTAAAACACGATCCATCAACCTTTAGAAGGTAGCTGGAGCGCCCTTTAAACCAAACGGCATACGATGAAATTCATAATGCCCATTATCGGTGGAAAAAGCTGTTTTTTATTTGTCGTCCGGATTCGACGGTATTTGATGAAACCCAGAAGTCAAGTCATGTACTGAAAAATACTTTGCCCCTCCGAGATGGTCCAGAATTTCACTGAAGTTGGGGAGGAGGTATGCGTCGCCTACGGTCCTCTCGTTCAGTACCCGAAAATCTATAACAAGACACCATCGCTTGTTCCCTTGATCGTCCGCCTTTTTTGGAACGATCCATAAAGGCGAGTTATAGGGAGATTTTTATGAACTGATAATGCCGTTTTATATTAGTTTTTCTATTTGCTTCCGGACTTCAGGCTTATGCACCGGAGGGTACCGATATTGTTTAGAAAAAACAGGCAAATTATCGGTGGTAGGAATGCTGTGTTATGCAATATCGGTTCCAGGGAGGTCGTCTCCGTCTAACGAAGAAAGAAAGGGGAAAGCTTCGATGTAATTTTTAGCACGCTGTCGTCGATGTGGTCCCAATCAATGGACTTGGCTTTTTTCGCAAATTCTCGCGACTCTTTCCTCGACGGAGAGAGTTGATGTTTGTCCGTCTCTAAGAATAACGTCCAAACCATCAGACTCCTCGTCATAGACATCATAAGGTGTTAAATTCTAAGGAGGAATCTGAATGTTGACATCTTTTTCGGTGCAGTTTATTGCAAACGTATAACAATGTCCATATCTTACGAAGACTGCAGCGTTGCCAATAAATACACCTTCGGGAGTATCCACCACGGGCAAGTATCCCTCTTTAGTGCTTGAGTCTACTACGCGGATAGGAATTACCTGACGAGCGCGTGCTTTAATTTTAAGAGTCGAAGTACTAGAATTCTGGGTTGATTCTGCTTCTTGAATTGAAGTTGCTGCGAGGGGGGTTGGAATATGATCTACGGTAATTTCATCTTCATTCAAAAACGGAATTGGTCTAATAGGGTCGCGATCAATTACGAGTGTGTCGTGATGAAATGAGTACAATCTGATGTTATTCCGATTATCCCTATTCTATCGGAAGTGTAAATATCCGTGTTTGGATCGAGTGCAGGTACTTTAATTACATTAATTTGTGAACCGGTGTCTATTAAAAAGCGGTCCTGACCCTTAGTGAGTTGCAGAGATTTTAACATTACTTTTGGAAGTGTATGGAGCTTCGTGAAAGTGCTTGAAAGGTCGACGCTTTTAAGATTTTCATCGCCGATGGTTTTTCGTGGGTTTCCTGCTTGGCGCTCGCCGCTGAATTCACGTGGCGAGCGCTCGCCGAGTTTAAACCGCTCGCAGAGTGTCCAGTCAGTACAGCAGTATGAATCGTATTCGACGGTGTTGCAAGAGAGTGTTGTGATTCGGAATAGAGCACATTTGAATTGGTGGGTTCCTCCTCCTCGTGCCGGCAGCGTGTGCAAATCTTTGTGGCATGAGAGGAGGGTGCCGAGTTCCAAACAGTCTCTGAGTTCTCACTATAATTGGGTGCTAAAGGAGGTGATAGAAAGTTTTTCGCGGAATAATCATAGTTTAAATACTAATCATGAGGTGGATAATAATAATCAGCATACATGGTAACTCGATTTGCTTGATCTGAGTGTCTCGGTGGTCCTGACTGGTAACTAGGACGCAAGGGAACGTGGTTTCGTGGCGACATGAAAGGTCTATTTTCTTCTGCAGATCGTGGTTGAGGAACGCGGTCAAGGTAACCCTCACGGGAAGCGAACCCTGGTTGATTGGGAGCTATAGGTCGCGAATTCATATGTGCAAAGGGTGCTCGAGCTTGATAACTATTCTGATAAGACTGTACGGTGTGATTGCTCTGATAAGGTCTCGGAAAAGGTGAACGCTGTGCAGAAATTGGTGCCATTTAGCGGGAATAACGATCTAATATAATCTGATATTCGTCAAGGGCAAATTCAATAGCTTCCTCTAAACTGTTTGGATCTTTAATAATAACTCGCATCTCCAAATCCGGTCTTAAACCTCTCAAAAAGCCCATGAGCGCGGTTTGACTTACGAGATCGGTATATCCTGGTATCTTATTGGCCTCAAGATCGGACTTCAAGGAGGCCTTCGCCCTTTCTACTAAATTTTGAACGCGATTTCCATACTCTAGGATCCTCTCCATGGGATCCATGTGTTCTTGGCTTAGTTGAGAGATATAGTGTGAAAGGGAAAGAGACGGTGGCGCGAAAAATTTCTTCAAATGTTTGACAAGTTCTGCGAACTAGTTAAACGTTTTCCCTTCGATTGAGTCAAGCGCGGGTCCACGAGTGTTCAGCACTCTGCACAAAAGTTCGCAATTTCGGATTTGTCTAATCGAAAAATGGAATTTGTTGCAACGCGGTCTGGAACTGCAAAAACTCTATCATCGCGGCATTCGTATCCGTGGCCTGATTCGGTATTTTTGCGTACTATAATGTGTGAGTTTGAAGAGACAGATTTCGCGGTATATATATATATATATTTTATATATTAGTTCGGTTTTGATTCCTCTAGAATCAAACCGAAGGGCCTATGACAAAGCCACCGAACGCGTCCTCGGGTTGCGGATAGAGGGTCCCTGTACTAAGTGTTTCTGCTGAATATGGTTACCAAAATAAATAGGCAGTCGTGGAAAATTGTCCAGGGGTGGTCCCGAAGGAATTAACCCCCAAGCGGAGGTGTGAAAACCGTGCCGAAAGCTGAATGGCACCTG
>NC_046662.1:112135104-112144258 GCF_010883055.1 Belonocnema kinseyi | reverse complement strand
CATCACACACTGAAACTGAGAAATCACGTGACTTTAAATATTCCTTTAAATAATACGGAAAATAAAAATAGCTTTGAAATAAGCGATGTCGATTAATTGAATAATTTTCAATCGCAGAAAATCTCATAAAGATGAAACATCACAACTTTAAAACGAATTGAATTAGAAGTTTTTTACAATCAGATGAAATTATTGATCTTTTAAAGCCTCAGATTCTCCTCAATCAAAGATTTTTAAACAGTGATGTTAACGTGATAACAAACTTTCAAATTTGATTAATCAGAAAACTAATGTTCAAGAGCAAAATTTAAATTTACACAGGATATTTGAATTACCTTTGTTTGTGAATTTGACTGATATTCAAATTCCTGATTCAGTTACAGATATTCTCAGATTAGGTCAAAGTTTTGTAACGGCGTGGTAAAAAGTAAGGCAAAACAACTGATGGAAAAAATAAAAGATGTATCAAATATACACAAAATTCCTATTTTGGATCAGCAGGATTTCCGAAACAAGGTGTTACACTTGTCAAAGAGCTTTGTTGAAAAAAATAGTTTGCATATCAGTAGTATTGATTGTAAAATTTCTAAAGGTTTCATGATGACGAAAGTGTTTAATAAAAACCAACCCTGATATGGTTTGCATGAATTCTAATAAAGGAAGTATTACTGTTTGCATGAAAAAATCGGATTATATTAGTGATATAGAGAATTTGTTTTCTAATCATGATAATTTTGAAATATTGCATGGAGATCCGCTAAAAAATTTTAAAGAGACGTTTTTAAGATGCTTGATAATTGGAGAAAGAAGGGTCTCCTGGGAAGGGATATAAGATGGGTTGATATTAACACTGGTGACACGGTGCTTGCAAGATGTTTTGGTTTGAGAAAAATTCACAAAGATGGTTATCCCTTAAGAATAGTTATTTCAATTATTAATACCCTCGCAAGATTTTTAGAACAGAATTTCAATTTGATTCTCAAAGACTCTATTACACCTTATGAATATAATGTCAAAATAGCTGGGAATTTCAAAAAAGTATTATTCCAAAAACGGTTCCGGATGACCATGTAATCATTTCTTTGGATGTTATTGCAATGTTTCCGAGTATACCCCTTGAATGAGTTAAACAGGCAATTTTAAATAGATGGGATAATATAAAAACCCGTACTCGATCATTTCAAAAACATTTTACCGAAGGGATAGTTTTTATTATGGAATCAACTTATTTTAAATTTAATGGATCTTTTTATAGACAGAGATCTGGTACTTCCATATTTTCGGTCATTTCTCCGATTTTAGCAGAAATAGTGATGGAAGATTTGGAGTTTTTTGTATTTGGAAATTTAGACTTTGTTTTACCTTTTTATTTTCGGTTTGTTGACGATACCTTATTATGTGTTCCTCCAGAAAAGTTGCAGATGGTCATTGATACTTTTAAAAGTTTTCATCCAAGACTTCAATTTACTCATGAAATAGAACAGAATAATATAACCAGTTTTTTGGATATATAAGTAATTAAAGGTTAGGATGGTAATATTATTACCAATTGGTATAGAAAAAATACACTTTCAGCTAGAATTTTAAATTTCCTTTCCGCTCATCCCTTTCAAAACAAAATTGCAGTAATCTAAAACTTAGTTGACAGAGCTCTAGGTTTGTCCCATTTCTCAGTTCACACTAGAAATTTGAATATTGTTAGGAGTATCCTTTTTGTAAATCATTATCCACAAAAGTTAATTGAGAAACAAATTGCAATTAGAGTTCAACAAATCAAAAACAAACAGAGGAATAATTTGTTTGCAGATAATCAGAAAGAGTTAAAGGAATATAGTTCGCTTAATACCTTTGTTCTTCCATTTTTGGTGAAATTTCTAAAACTATTGAACATATCTTGAAAAAGTTTTTAATTCATACTATTTTCCGTATACCATTTAAAATGGATTCTGTGATAAATTTTTGCAAAGATCCTTTGGACAATTTATGAAAAGGTTGGTGCTGTCTATAAGATCACTTGCAGGATCTGTAAGATGAATTACGTGAGACAAACTGACAGACTTCTTAATACTAGGATAGAGGAACACAAAAGTGATGTTCGTTTAGGACGCTGTTATAAAAGTGTTCTTGCCAGCCATACAAAGGCATTTGTTGATGTTGACCGTGAGCTTGACCGCCAGTTTGTGCCGTCAATTTCTACCAGATAAATTTTTCTCGCCTTGATAAGGGTACTGTACTAGTACCGAAACGTAAGTAATGCAATTTTATTTATTTTTTATTGTCATTTGTAATGTTATTTTATTTTAATTGGATGATAATAAAAATAAAAAAGAGGAAAGAAAGAAAAAGAGAAGGAATTGGATGTGTTTGGCTACCTTCTCATTTTTCTTTCCTCTTTTTTATTTTTGTCCGAATTTTATTATCAGATTACAATAGAATTTTTAGTTTGTTCGTTGTGATCCAAATTTTGTCGCTGATTCTTGTTTTTAACGGGAGTTGGCATCAATTTAATTATTGGACGTTAAATAGAATATTTAATTTGGATTTTAATTTAATTTAAATTTTTTACATTCTGACTGAACAAACTTTTAAATTCAATAATAATTTTAAATGGGAAATATTAAAAATGCAAAAAAATCTACACTCTAGAACCTTGAACTAATAATTTTTAAATTGCTAATTAAACTTTATTAAATTCAAGCAATTTTCTTCAAATTTTAAAAAGAAGAAAAAAAGTATAATTTCTTTTCAAAAACGACATATTTCCCTCCCGAGAAATTCTGCGATTTAAAGTGTAGGTCCATGCGGATTTCAAATGGATTCTGTCAGCGATTACTGTTTTCCATACGTTATTCTCCAAAAAAACGACGTTGATTACGGTTGACTTGTAGCCACTCTTAATAAGATCACCGATGGTTATGAATATATGCCAAAGATTTGAATGTAACATTTACTTAAATTAATAAATTGTTTCTTTAAAATGTCATATTTTTAAACCAATTTATTTCTATATGCCGAGGGGTTGATCACTCCAATATCCCTGATACATTAACTTAATATTGCCATACACGTATTCTGCAATATTCTTGGTATTCTGGATATTCTTTCTAATCTCAAATATTCCAAATTATTTAAAATGATTCTAAAAAATATCAAGAAATTCGAAAAAAGTTTATGTATTATTGTGTAATTACAAAATATGTTCAAGTGTTTAAAAAGATTTTAATGAATTTCAAAATAATTAAACGGGATTTAACAATTCTTTTGAATTAAAGAAGATTATAAATGAATTTCAAAAGATTTCAATTAATTTTAAAGAATTTTGAAAGATTTTAGAAGAATCCCAAAAAGTACAAGAATTGTCAATGGATTTTAATGACTTTAAAATACTTTATATGAGTTCAACAGATTTTTAGTCATTTTGGGGGATTTTCTGGCATTTCAAAATTTTTTATAATTTTTCAAAAATCCAAAAGAGTTTAAGGATCTTCATGTAGTTTAAAAATATTTTCATATATCTAAAGAGATTTTCAGGTTTTTTCAAGGAATTTAACAAGAGTTATTTGATTTAAAAATTTGTTAAGTTCATAATCGAATTCCAAAGTTTTCGAATTATTTAAAAGAGTTTAAGACATTTTTAAGGAATTTAAGGGATTTTAAGTAATTTTTAGGAATTTTTACAGAATTTCGGTAGAATTTAAATGAGTTAAGATCTAAAGGTAATTATAAAATATGAATAATGTTCTTGAATTCTTCAAAGTTTGTTAAATCTTTTGAAATCTTCGGAAATTTGTGGAAATCCTTTAAAATCACTTAAATTTCTAAAAATATATATTGAATTTTTTAAAATCTTTTAAAATATCTTGGAATATTTTTAGATTAAGTTTAAATCTTGATTAAGCACATAAAATACACAATAATAAATTGTAATACTTTTAAAATCCAAAATCCTAGTACATATATTATTACAAGCGTAGTAATATTTTCTACAGAATGGGTCACAAAAATTTGCAGATGGCCTTGTACAGCTGTAGGTTATATTTTAGATTTTTTGTTTGCATACTTCAAGCTAGGCTAGCCGAGAGGCTTTAGGCGTTAGGAATGCGAAACTTATAGGGTTCGAACCCCCGCTGCGAGTAAAAACTTTTATCGCGTGCGATTATAAATAGTGTAGTGATTGTGTAATAGTAAATAAGTGTGTCCTTAAACATCTGAACAAATATTAGAGTATAATAGCAATCATATAATAATACAGAAGATTAATTTTTTTGTGGCGAAGAATCGGTTTTGATTCTATAGAACTGTTCTCTATAGTTTCGTGACTAGTTCAACGCAATTTAAGATAAAAACGATTTTAAATCTTATTAAACTACGCAGCTCATCCTCTAATATAGGATTAGTTCTATAAAATGTAATGGATCCAAGAATGGGGGCGACTCATGAAAAAAAAGGTCATCAGAGAAAAGGAAAAGCGGTTTCTAAGGAGTATCACGTGAACGTATTATATGTGTGTAAAACTTCAACCCCCCCCCCCCCCAAGACTCTTATAACAACTTTTTAAATTTGTTTGAAAAATCGAAAATTCAAATTTTGATTTAAAAAGTAATAATGAAAAATAAAACATTCTGTTTCGTGGTCCAACTATGCAAGTTACGAGTCACTTACAAAATAGCTCCAAATTCGTTATTAATCATTTTTTATGGAACGCGTTGTTTTTATTTCAAGCTTCGTTTTAATCTTGTAATAATCATTGAAAACAAAAAAATTAAATTTTTTTAATAACGTAATACTTTGTTTATGGAAGGCGACACCCTTACATTTAAAAAATAAGACAGTGAAAATATGTCTGTTTCAATACCCATACATATAATGAATTGTAATGAGATCAATTGATTGAAACGATACATTTTTTAGGATTTGCTGAGAATACAATTTAGAGCAAAATAATGAGCAAAAATATTAAATTATTCATTGTACATAAATTTTGTACTTAATTTTGCAACAACTGAATAAGCAATACCGGGCTGATCTGCGTAGAAATCTTAATGGGGTATTGTTGAAGGCCTGATGGGGTTTCTCTATTTTTATTAGGGTCGGCATGGGGCACATTGTTAGGAGCCGTACTAGTTTGGTTACGCAAAATTGTTAGAGGCCGTCAAAGGAAATTTGTTCAGGCCCTTAATAAGAATCCTTATTATTACCCAATTAATGTTAGGGTGCCTCGTTAGGGCCCCAATAACACCTTTTGTGCAATAAATATTTGTGCAAAAATATTTTACTGAAAACCAAGTTAAATCTACCGATCCTTCGAGTACAGTTGCTATTTTATACACTTTCTGGATGCTGCAATTACGAATTATCATCTGACTTTAACGAATACTATGAAGAGATCTAAATTATGTTATCGGCGTAGACAACAGTTAAAACAGCACTATAAATTGCGAAAAAGTATTTTTTTTTAAATAATCAATAAATAAGCGCACGGTTATTTCTTACAAATATTTTCGGATATACTTATAATTAATCGCTATTTGTAAGTTATAATGCTTATAATACAATTAAAATTTCGCAGGCAATGGATGGGATTCGAACGCATAAACCTAAGCAGGCAAGTCAATAGTCTTAACCACTACACTATTACACGAGTTGCGATCTGCAAAATAATTTTGAAATGCATTTGTAACTGAGCGTGGCGACCTCAGAAACGACTTCTGAATACGCGACCATGCCATCGCGGCACACAACAAAAGATCTAGCATTTACGTAGCTGAAACAATCACGGAACAAAAACACGTTTTGCTCCAATAAACTCTCAAGTGTACGCGATCCGCGCGGATAGGTTGCGTTGCGACTTTAGGGGCGAGCTAAGTAAACTACTAATACGTTACTACTTTATTCTCGGTTCAGTGGATTTTACATGTCGTACAGTATGTAATACGAGGGAAAAGCGGTTTATTTTACTGAATGATAACCATTGAATTAACCTTAATTTCATTTTGACATTTACGAAATGCTAAGTGATTTTCACATTTTGACTCTCTTCTTAAGAGCAGTTCATACTGTTACGGTTGCAAGAAACCCTTTACAATTCTTGATAAGTAAATGTTACATTTCTTTTTTTTTGCGTGGAAAGTGACACATTTATTTATAGGTTAGCTCGAGATTTTTGAATTTATATGCACTATTCCACGAAATAAAAATGTATAAAAAAAGGATTTTAATGAACACATTTTCAAGCGTCTTCACATACTTTAAAACTTGGGTCTCTTTTCTCTTTATGAAAATAATTTAATAAAATCCTTTTAGATAATTCGCACAAATGATATATAATTCATATGATTGAAGTTGAATAAATATAAACATCATCATTTTTTCACATGTGGTACGCGTGTGACACAATGGCCTAACCTATAAACGTCATTCAAAACGTTCTTTTTTTTCTAAGCTGCTAAAAGTTTATTTTAAACTGAGTACTTACCGCTATTAATTTAACACGAGAACAATAATTCACTAAAATTTTCATCGACTTCCAAAAATTGTGTAAAATTTTCAAAAAATGTTCCAAAAGTTTGTTTTGCGTGGTGCACAGTTAGAACGAATGAGTTGTCATTCGGCTGATCATGAAAGTCATCTCAATTAAAAGGGTTGCCATATTCGGACCATAATAGGTCCTGATGGGGGCAAACCTAATAAATGTAAGCTGTTGGGGCTCCTAACAAAGCCCCATTATTATTAGGGACTATTAGGGCAATTTCTACACGGGGAGGTACAAAAATAAATGTAATATACATTTCATATAATAGTGTTGAACGTAATGTAGAAAATTTAACACCTTGGAAAGAAATCGAGGGCGAAGCAGGAGATACGTGATGAGAATGTGTTTGTTAAAGCCGAAGGAGCTTTAACAAAAGATAATTCGCAATCACCAAAATACATTTTTGTCGATGGTTTGGCCTTTAATTTAAAAAAATTTGTGCATAAATGTGGGGAAGTACAAAGACCGAGCATGTAGCGTGAAGTAAATACATTAGCGAGCGCGACGCGCACGAACCAACAGTCGCGCACCCTAGACGCGCTTCAACTTAAAAGCGATAAGAATGTGCCCGCGCAGCAATCAGATTATTTTTCGTCTAAGAGTTCAACCAATTGTTAATTTTGTTCATGTTTCTTACTATTTTTCAAGAATGAAAAACTTGTCACGCCATAGACTGCCAGTTTTCAAGTATTTTTGCCATGAAGATTTAAACCTTTATTTAAATAAGTAATTCATAATAGCAACATTAAAAATACAAAAAATGCCAGAATTGTAATAAAATAACGGTTATTATAGTAAAGTAAATCAAAATATAGTAATATTTTACAATTTCCAAATAATAAAATATATCCTTTGATTCGAACTCTTGAAATGTAAGCTAAGAACTTGTTTTAGAGAAAATTACGACTAATAAGTATTCATTTTAATATAAAAATTGAGTTTCAATTTAACCATAACTAAAATAATTGAATACAGCTCATAATTTGTCGAAATATTTTAATAAATTACATGAAATTCACCCTTTCATACATATAAGAGAAAATGGAGTCATACCTTTTACAAAAATAAGTTGATCTAGATCTCCCTCCAGGTACGTATAGGCGCCATCGAAAGTTAACATATGTAAAAAATAAATATATTAGCGGGCGCCCATAAAAATTGCATTTAGGTGTCCTATACATTTTTAATCAATAAATATATTTTTGATTGCAACGGAAAAAATTTAACTTAAAATTCCGTAATGTAGTTGATGACAAGAATATTCCTTTCACTTTTACTGTTTCAATAGAAATAATTTATAATTTATTTTAAAAATATTTTCTTTATTAGAATCCAAATCATGCAGTATGGAATTTTTTTAGGAATAATATGGTTAAAAAGAAATTGGAGGGCACTTTTTGCTTTACTAGTATTACTTATAGGAGTAGAAGTGTAAATCGTGAATATCATTGGATATTCTTTTTACTCTTTCCATTGCAATCTAACATATATTTATTTGTTTAAACAATATAATTTTTTTGGGGCGCCTTGGCATGGCTTAGGGGGCATCAACCAATGCCAAACCCCGGCAAATGTGCTTAAATAGCTGGCACATTTTTTTTTACAGTTAATGACGTTTTTCATGATTAAAGCCAAAACTACGCATCCTATCAAAAAGTAGTTCATAAAAAATTTTATGTCTTTTTCAAATGCACAATTTCTGTGCATTAGTATTTTACCGTAGTTTCCATAGTTTGGCCGAAAAATGTAATTATTTGATTTTTCATTATTTTGTATTCTGTCAAAATATCAATTTTTGATTTTTCAAGAAAATTCAAAAAGGGTTTATGAGAATCTTATAGGGCATTCAAAAAGCAACATTTTTTTTTCTCTACTTTTTCTTATTGTGCGTTATTTGGCTTAAAAATTTCATTTTCGTGTGTTTTTTGGAATTTTGTAAATGCTATAACTCTGGTAATTTTTGATTTCTTGAAAAAAGTAATAAAAATAAAATGTTCGACTTTTTTAATGCAATGATTAACCGTACACAGAATTTTGAAAAAACTAGTCTCAAAAAAATTCAAAATCTGCCCACTTTTTGAATTTTTATCTAAAATAGCTGGCTCATGAACTTGATCTTTAGTTTTGGACACGAAACGAGTTACCAAAGGGCAATCTAATAGATTTTTTTAAAAAAGTTATCGTGTTCACAGGCCGACATACATACAGGCATATACACATACAGAGAGACAGACACATTCGTATAAAACTGTTTTTCGGATCCAGGGGTTCTCGAAACGTGGAAATTTGACTAAAACAGGTGGGGGGGGGGGTCAAATTATACAAAAATCTAATACCTTCACTGATGAGAATCTAAAAAAGTAAAAGAATGTATAGTGCAGTGATCATTCTATATTTTTGAATAAGTGTGTGTGAAATAATAAGTGTGGTACCCATGGGATATAAATGTACGAGGTGTGTTCAAAAAATAAGGTGACTTTATGGTTTTCTCAAATAATATTCATTTATTCCTCAATATTGATGTTGTCCCCTTCAAAGTAATCCCCCTCAGATATAATACACTTATGCCAACGCTTTTTTCAATCATCGAAGCACTTCTGATAATCATTTTGTGGTATAGCC
>NC_046662.1:112130188-112135004 GCF_010883055.1 Belonocnema kinseyi | reverse complement strand
TTTTCCAAAGTTCCGGACGTTTTTTGCGTATCGCCTCTCGCAAACGGCGCATAACTTGAAGGTAATACTCCTTATTGACCGTACGACCTTGTGGTAAGAATAACCATAACCATATACCCACGATTCATTCCCAGTTATAACCCTTTTTAGAAAATCAGGATCATTATTGACTTCATTCAACATCTCCTGAGCGATGGATTTTTCGATCAAAATTAAGCAGTTTCGGAAAAAATTTCGCTGACACACGTCTCATGCCCAAAACGTCCGAAAAGATAGCATGGCATGAGCCAACCGATGTGCCAACATCTTCAGCAACTTCTCTGATGGTAATTCGGCGATTTTTCAGCACCATTTCTTCCACTGCTTGAACGTTTTCATCTGTTGTTGACGTGCTGGGACGTCCACGACGAGGTTCGTCTTCGACATCCTCTCGGCCTTCTTGGAACAGCTTGTACCACTTATACACATTTTTCTTACTCAGAGTAGACTCACCGTATGCAACTGTCAACATTTCAACAGTTTTAGAGAACTGGATTCCATTTTTCACACAAAATTTAATGCAAACTCTTTGTTCCATTTTTTTCGAATGAAAGAAAATCGCCGAGCGCACCAAAACCCTCTAACCTTTTACGCCTCTGCCAGAAAAACAACACGAGCTATATCGTCAAAACTGCGAACATATGATCGTGGCGAGTGTACCAACACAGCAAAACAAAAAATTTAAAACTTGAATGTACACCTCGTGTATAGCTCGTAGCCTCGTATAGCTCCTGGCGGCAGCTCAGGCTGCGACAGCAATAAAGAAAATAAATAGTTTTTTCTCCTACCCATAGATCCGGCTTTAATTAAATTATGGCACAGAGCTATTAAGAGGGATGATATCGTTCTAAGATGTAAGCATCCTGTTTGCGAAAAGCATTTTTGGCCTAAGGACATACTTTGTGTGTCTGAAGTGCGGTGGCCAGATAGAAATATTATTTCAAAGGTTTGTTCATAAATGATTTATATTTTATTTCTGATAATGTCTTTTTCTTGATTCGACATAAGAATATGTTTTTAATTCAGAAAAATCTTTAGTCAAAGAAATGTTTGAAAAATTAAAGAAATTGTATTTATGAGGGTAAAAAATACTTTTTAGGTTGAATAAAAAGTTCCTACATTGAGGAAAAGAGCTTTTCATCAACAGTTTCCAAATTGCAATGAAGTGAATATTAATAAAGATAAAATAAATAAACCTAATGAAGCGATTACCAATACGGATTAAGAAAAAACTTCAGAAGCAAAGCTCAACTCACCGAAAAAAGGAGAAGCTAAACCAGCTAAAAAATTAAAATGCAATATACAAAGCAATTATTTATAATTTAATACACATAAAGTAGAAAAACGGAATGGAACTTGTTGAGTCTGTTGAGGGTGCGGAAAGTAATCAGTCCAACAATATTCTAGCTTTCGTTAATTCTGAAAGTAACTTGTTTGATGAAATATTTAATAATGAAAAAAAGCATTAAATTTCAAATTACTTGGGCAAGCATGTTATAACGTTTGGCAATTCAAACATGGTTCAGTTTTAACATTGTATTTCCAAATTAGTTAATTGTTTACTTCAAACAGTTTTGGAAAAACAAGGAGTTATGTAGGAGAATTTGACTGTATCAAATTCGGTATCAAAAATCACCCATCACGTCATGGTTGAGCCATAACCTCAAAAAATTACGAAAAATCATGCACTGAGAAAAATAAATTTCAAAATAATGCCAGTGATGTAAATTTTCACTTCAAAAACATATCGACAACTGTAAAGGTTCAACCCTTGCCAGATATCAACTTATTTAACATAACTTTACCCAACAGAACCTGACCTCACCTAACCTGAATTAACAGAACTTTATTGAGCTACACGTAAAGCTCTGGAAGCATATTTTCCCAGTAGCAAATGTGTGCTACATCGAATGGGTCAACTCGAGCCTAACCTAGAAATAAATCTAACCTAGCCTAACCTAACCTAACCTAATCTCATGAAACACAATTAAACTGATTGTGTTTCCCGTTGTTTTTGCGGTACCGTTTCATTCAGCTACGACTTAACCTATATAGAGGTTTAACCTATCCTAACTTAACAAAACCTGACCTAACGTAACCGATTACGCTGGCAACCCTATTCTTGCGTACTTTCATATTTTGACATTAATAGCAGTAAATGTCTGGAGTTTCGTAACCGTTTGTTGTTAGTATTATTCGCCTGTGTCTGTAACCAGGGCACCTCCACGTGGTGACGGTGGGCAACGGATCCACATTGGCTGAGTCCTTTGGTAAACGGCGTTCATGCCGTCATGGCAGACACAGGTAAAAAGTGTATTACGATGTAGGGAAAAACCCCAGTATCGGCGTTTGGTCAAGGTGGGAAAGCGGGCTCTCCGACGTCGTCATCATGCAAGCGTAGCTCTTCATCAATGGATCACTTGGTTGGTGTAGAGTCTCATGCTACAAGGAAAAAAATAAGGAAAAAAATAATTCAAACAACGAAAAGTACCGCAAGTACTCTACACCAACCACATGGAGAAAACCCGTTATTACGAAGGACTGCTACTTTTGCATGAATTCCGTCAAAGGGTTCAACGCCAAAAATAAAAATAACATTCCGTACATTAATGTGTGCACAGTTACAAGAGCAATTGAAATCAATAAAAATGCACGCCAGACTGATTTAAGTGCTTTAGAAGATGATAGAATGGAAGATGAAAGTCAACGTCATGGAGACGGTAGTGAAACCAGTGATCGAACAGAAAATAGTTCTGATGACTCCGATGAAAATGACGAAAAAGATGACGAATATAGCGTGCATAAAATGAAATTGAAGGTTCCAATATTAGTGTCGCAACTAGAACTTAATGATTTTATTAGAGATCTTGGATTACCGAAATACGGCGCTGAATTTGCCGCTTCATTTCTAAAAAGAAGAAATCTTCTAGAGCCAAAGACAAAAGTTTCATTCTATCGCGACAGGGACAAAGAATTCAGAAAGTTTTTCGTTAAAGACGAAGAGACGTCTTTAGTGTACTGCACTGACGTTAACGGACTAATAAACCACTTGAAGAAAAATGTGTACAGAGACGAAGAATGGCGACTTTTCATTGATTCGTCAAAACGCAGCATTAAGGCTGTTTTATAGCATAACACGAATACTTACGCTCCTATCCCTATAGCTCACTCAACGTTCATCAAAGAATAATATAACAATGTTAAAATGCTTCTTGAAAAAGTTAATTAGACGAATCACAAATGGCAAATATGTGGTGATCTCAAAATCATAACAATGATATTAGGCCAACAATCGGGTTTCACGAGAGACCCATGCTTTATATGACTGTGGAATAGCAGATATCGAGCCAATCGTTACAGCAAAAAACATTGGCCTTTAAGAGATTGATTCAAACCTGGTTTTCATAATATCATCAACCAAAGCCTCGTTGATCCAGAAAAAATTTTACTACCACCCCTCCACATAAAGCTTGGACTCATGAAGCAATTTGTCAAGGCGTTAGACAAAGATGGACAATGCTATAAGTATATATCCCTTAAATTCCCGAATGTTTCAGACGCTAAATTGAAAGAAGGAGTCTTTGATGGACCACAGATTCAAATATTGACAAGAGATACTAATTTCATGAGCCACATGACGAAAATCGAAATGGACGCTTGGGAAAGTTTTAAAGCAGTAAACGCAAATTTCCTCGGTAACAAAAGAAGTTCAGACTACGAGAATATTGTTGCGAAAATGATAAGGAACTACAAAAAGTTAGGCTCCTTGATAAATTTAAAACTTCACTTTCTAGATTCCCATCTGGATAAGTTTCCAGAAAATGTTGGTGATTTCAGCGAAGAACAAGGGGAACGTTTTCATCAAGACATAAAAGTGATGGAACAGCGATATCAGGGTAAGTCTATAAATCAATTTAATTACGATAAAAAGCAAGATAAACTGTAAACACGAAAGATAGTATAAATATATCCCCTAAGTCTAAGAAAAGCAGAGAGAAAAAAATTTGGAATAAATCTCTTATTCATTTGCATGTTTAAGTTACAGTTCTACATTTTAATTGATACAAACATTGTCAGGTTAATTGAAATGGGGTCAATTCTACTTAAGGTTCTAAGTTTCTTCAAATGATTAATGTGCGTCTAAATTTTTAACCACCTGTTGTACAATGAAATGAATTTTATTGTGTTACAACGGGAACACTTAAGTTAAGTTGTGTTGCGTTAAGCGAAATTTCGTTAGGTTCTGTTAAGTTAGATTCATTTGCAGGTTAATATCGAGTTATCCTATTAAATATAACACACATTTAAGACTGAGAACCGTACGCTTACATAGCTACACGTGTGGTTGAATTTCATTCGGCTGGGTTAGGTTAGGTCAGGTTTTGTTGGGTTAGGATAGGTTAAACCTCTATGTAGGTGAAGCCGAAGCTGAATAAAACGGTACCGCAAACACAACGGGACAACACAATGAGTTTAATTATGTTACGTGAAGTTAAGTTAGGTTAGGTTAGGTCAGGTTTTTTTAAGTTAGGATAGGTTTGACCTCTTTGCAGGTTAAGCCCAAGCTGATTCAAATAGTACCGCAAACACAACGGGACAACAAAATCAGTTTAATTGTATTTTTTGAGGTTAGGTTAGGTTAGGCTAGGTTAGATTTATTTCTAGGTTAGGCTCAAGTTGACCCATTCGATATAGCACACATTTGCTACTGGGAAAATATGCTTCCAGAGCTTTACGTGTAGTTCAATAAATTTCTGTTAATTCAGGTTAGGTGAGG
>NC_046662.1:112129045-112130088 GCF_010883055.1 Belonocnema kinseyi | reverse complement strand
ATCTCATCTGGAAAAAATCGTGTGACAACTAACAAGGTCACGTTTCAGAGAGGTGTCTTTCAGGGCGACACCATGAGCCCACTCCTCTTTTGCCTTATATTACTGCCACTATCTCTAACACTACGTCATTCCGACGGGTACTTGTGCGGCAAACCTGCAGATCGAAAGTACAAGGTCACTCATGTATTTTACATGGACGATCTTAAGATCTATGCTAAAAACAGAGAGCAACTGCATCTAGCTCTGGGGATTGTCGAACGATATACTAAGGAAATTGGAATGGAATTTGGGTTAGACAAATGCGCCAAGGTTTATTTGAAGCGAGGAAAACTTAATGGCATCCCTGAAGATCCTGAGCTCAATGATAGAAGCGCCATACGACACCTTTGCGCCGTACCGGTACTACACTATTCATTTGGAGTAGTTCCATGGACAAAGAACGAGCTCAGATCTCTTGATATCGGGACAAGAAAGGTTATGCACATGAACAAAAGCATGCATCTTAAGTCTTCCGTTCCGCGACTGTACATCTCACGCCGTCAAGGGGGTCGCGGAATATTGAGTCTTGAATGTCTTCACAACAGGATTATTCTGGGTACAGCACATAGAGTTGCAAATGGAAGATACCCTCTTCTTAAAATGGTCAAGAATCACGAGGAAGTAGGCAAAGGAGCATTTCTGTATAAAGCAGCGGAGGAGGCTGCTGAAACACTCGGACTTGAATTCAGTATTAGGGGTGAGCAAAATGCATCACATCTAATCTATCTCGAGTACTAACTCCTGAAAGCCCGGATTAAGAAAGCACAAGAGAAAAACTTTCGTGAACAGCTCCTAGATAAGAGGATGCACGGTGTTTTCCACAGAAATGTGAAGGATCAGTCAATGTCTTGTGAGCTAACGTTTGCTTTCCTGAAATCGCCCGGATTGAAGTCTGGTACAGCGGGTTTCATTTTTGCATGCCAAGACGGTGTCATTTCCACCTTAATATACCGTCGCCACATTTTGAGCCAAGACATTCCCGATGATAGCTGCAGGGCGTGCCA
>NC_046662.1:112124170-112128945 GCF_010883055.1 Belonocnema kinseyi | reverse complement strand
GATTTTTGATACCGAATTTGAATTCAGCGCCCCAAAATCCATAGGAATACGTGTGTCTTGTTACCAGATCCGCACACTTTTTTTGTGTGGCTGTGTAATTTGAAGACAAAAGAGTACGTTAGAAAAGAAAGGAGGAATACAAGTAAAATGAAAATCTTTAATAGCCCTGCCTTCTATAGCCTTTTCGAGAATTGATGTAGATGTAACAGGTGCTGCGCGGGGTGCGCGGGATCTGTGCCTGTCACTCAGGCGAGCAGTCAGGCGGGAACAAACAAAAGCGAAGCAGGCTATAATGAGTTAGTTGCCACCCACCGTCAGCCCGGAAGTCGGGGCTATAGAATTTTTAAGTGAAATCAAGGAAAAGCTAATCGTCGTTATTAACGCAGACGTTGATTTAACTGACTTCAATAACGCCGTTGATGATGAATACGTCCTAACAGAAGTAATTGACTGTCTTATGCCTATATAACAGCAATGTAATTTTGTAAATACGATTGCAAAAAAATATTAAATGCGAAATTTGCCGCCCTACTTCTTTCTCTTCTGCAAATGAAGAAGGAGAGACGCTTATAGCAAATTAACCAGTTTCTATATTAGCTAACAAAGATGGACATATCCATTCAAGTACTCGCCTTTTTAATTTGATGTTAATAATCGAACGATCTTTTAAGGACACGTGATACTTCGTCGTGTGGTCAATCGGGTACAGTTCCCTCGGCTTTTTTCTACAAAAATGAAATTGCTTAAAAACTGAGTTCGGAGATGCTATAAAATATCATAACTGACGTCCCCGGACTCTTTTTTGAGGAATGACAACAAAGAAAATTGTATTGTGCTGAATAAAAATTGTATGCATCTGCATTATTTTTAGGTTAGGGTCATTTTTCAGGTATCTGTCATCCCGATAACGTAGTTCTCTATCTTACCGATGCTATCGGTAAGCACTCTAGAATAATTCTATAAAATAAGAATATGGGTGACAAAAAAGTGAGCAGGAACGTCTGTTAGCATGTTCGCTATCATTTCTCAGATTTTGAAGACAAAATATTTATTAATCAAGGAAAAAAGCCGAGAGAATCTAACACTGATAAAATCGATACTAATTCCTAAGCGGCATGCAAATTAACCAAATTTAGCCCTTAAGGCGAAACGGTAGGTTTGGCTGAACACGGCAATGACTGCAGTGGCATCTCTAAGAAAATTGGAAATACAGTCTAGTGCCCCCTGGCAAATATGAAGACAACCTCATACCCGAAAATTGGTAGAATTCGGTTGGTAAAATTTTTGACCTGTTAGAAAGAGAAACTTAGCAACGAGAGAGATAGACAATATTCAACCATTTTTATCAAACCATGTTTCTCAGCTTACCTGCTCAGCTGAAGGAAAATATAGCAAATTGACAAATATCTCGTCTACACAATATGCGCGTGAAATATCAAATAACGTATTCGCATCCAATAAGAAAAAAAATTAAATGAATATAATTGTGTTTATAAATTTTTTATGCGCCCACAAAATCTGATTTTATGAACAAAACACGTTTTTTTGGTAATTTTGAAATTTATCACGGTGAAAAATCGTAAAGCTAAAATCTTAAATATTTGAAAGTTTCATATTCCTCCAACTCGACAATTTAATTTAATTTTGTTCAATTTAATAATGTGTTGCTATTCATATAATGCCTGTCTGTAGTCTGTATTCTGTAGGCACGGTAACTTTCGAAAAATTTATCAGATTGGATTCTGCTTTGGCACACTTTTTAAAGATCTAAGAAGAAAGAACAAGTTCGTAACTCAGCTATTTTGGATCAAAATTCAAAATGTGAGCACGTTTTCAAAATGTTTGAAACCACATTTTTTCAAGATTTCAAAATTATATGAACGGTTATTCATAGTACTCATAAACTCAAACAATTTATCCTAATGACTTTTTTCTATAAAAAGAAAATTATCAGAGTTAGAACATTTTCCAAATCCAAAAAAACGAATTAAAATTCACATTTTAATCCAAACAACGCATGATATGAAAAAAAGTCAAGAAAAGAAAAACGTTAATTTTTGACAGCCCTACAAGATGATCATAACAACTTTTTTAATTTAATCGAAAAGTTGAAAATTCAAAATTTGATCGTATCAAAACTTTTTGAAACCAAATTTTTTCAAAATTTCAGAATTCCATGAACGGTTATTTATAATACTCAAAAACTCAAACAATGTATATTCATGACTTTTTTCTGTAAAAAGAAAATTATCAGAGTTAGAGAATTTTCAAAATCCAAAAAACAAACTAAAATGAACATTTTAAGCCAAACAACGCATCATATGAAAAAAAGTCAAGAAAAGAAAAACGTTGATTTTTAAAAGCCCTACAAGATAATCATAACAACTCTTTCAATTTGGTGAAAAATTTGACTACCAAAAATTTTTGAAACCACATTTTATCAAGATTTCAAAATTCTATGAACGGTTATTTATAGTACTCAGAAACTCAAACAATTTATCCTTCTGACGTTTTTCTATAAAAAGACAATTATCAGAGTTAAAGCATTTTAAAAATCCGAAAAAACAAATTAAAATGAACATTTTAAGCCAAAAAACGCATGATATGAAAAAGTTCAAGAAAAGAAAAACGTTGATTTTTGAAAGTCCTACAAGATGATCATAACAACTTTTTTAATTTGGTCGAAAAGTCGAAAATTCCCAATTTCATCGTACCAAAAATAATGAAAAATCCAAAAATTCCATTTTTTGGTCCAACTATGCAGATTTTGTTTTTAGTCGTAAAAAACAACACTAAAAATAGAAAATAAAATTTTTGGACTAGCGACACAAGCTACGAAAAAAATATGACCAAACTTGTTCATCAAAAAAAAGCTATAATTTTTGATAGGATACGTAGTTGTGGCTTTGGACGTAAAAAATAACATTCAAAATAAAAATATTAAATTTTCTTGAACAAACGACATAAGCTACAAACTAAAATCAACATACAAAAAATGTTCGACTGAAAAGATCTATAAATTTATTATTAATCATTTTCAGATAGGACGAGTAGATTTTCTTTCAATTGTAAAAAATAAGATTAAAAATTAAAAAATTAAATTTTGGGAAAAAGGACAGAAAAGACGAAAGAGGACATAGGATCCTATGTAGAACCCTATATATGTTCCTTTATTAGACCCTATGCAGATGCGCACTAGTTTCTATTTAATTGTAAAAAACAAGATTAAAAATTTTAAAAATCATAAAAACAAGGAAATAAGAATTAGTATGATTTAATTTTTATGCATATTATGAATTGTAATGGTATAAATTTATCACAATAATACATGTATCAGCGCAGCTTAGAATACAATTTAAAGTAAGCTACTCATAGTGGTATATAGCACGATAAATTTTCGGCATTTTAGACCTAAAATGAACCCTCTAAGTTGAAAAACCAGTCACTGGGGAACTTTTTAAGTTGGAACTTCGAAATCTTAGTTTTAGAGAAACGGTCCAAACATGCATTGCAATTTTTTTACACTCTAGAGGGTAACACACCCCGCAAAAGTTTTCATTTCCGGAGAAACAAAATCTGTAATTTTTTTCGGAATTTAAATAATAACACGTGCTACTGGGCACTTCAAAATTCCATTAAATTTACTCGGTGAGATTTTGAATTTTCGAAAAATTGAACTTCATATTCCAGGGATTCATCGAAACGTGCCAAAGTTTTTAGGATTTGAAAAGCAATGTCTACAAAAGAAAACCATGCTAATAACTTTTATTTACAACCTACCCTCACCCCCGCTTTTTAAATAAAAAATTAAAGACATGTAAATTATTTAAACAATTATTTATTCCCCAAAAATATAAAAAATATTCTTATTTTCTGATTAAAATGCAATATTTATTCATTGCTTGATAAAGTTAATTTTTCTAAAAACATTATATGATTATTTAAACAATTATTAATTGTTTGTTTTCAAAATTTCTAAAAATTGAGCCAGAGATATCGACTTTTATCAAATTGCTATCCTATGCTACTGTTTGTTCCATAATTACTTAATTTGGATACATTTCCTCTCATGTTTAACAAATTTCTATTTGTTTAAGCAATTTTTATTTGCTTGAGCAGTTATTTTTAGATAACTAACAAAATGAAAAAAATAGAACACATACAATTAATTACGATTTTAAAATTATTCTGGTGAAAGTAATTATTTAAAGAAATTATATTATTTTAAACAATTAAAATGTGGTTAGTGTATTCTTTCTATGTATTTTAGAAGATACGATTATTTTTTTACATTTTTCGGAAATAAATAATTATTTTAATAATTTAAATTTGTTTCAACAATTAAAAATTGCTTAAAAAGTCATTGTAAATATTCAAATTGTCCATTAGTAATTATTTGTATTAAAAAATACGACGAAAATTGTTAAAAACTGATAATAATATGTACAAATGTAATTTTTGTATTCTTGTGTAATATTTGGGGCGCTGCGGGGAGGGTGAGGGTGCGACTTGAATTGCCCTCAATCAAGACATGCTGAAGTCGAAAAGATCGACTTGAGCATTTCTCAATTTTCAGAGGGAGCCAGACTTTAATTTATGTATTGGAGACAAGTTTTTATGCCTTAAAGACATAAATTTATCTCTTAAGTCATATTTTTATGACTCCAACATGTGCGTTTTATATCTTTGAGCGTATGCCTGCCCTAATAGAAAGGATATTTCTAACAGTCATAAAAGCTAATCTTTGTTAATGGTTAAACAATCTTTTTTTATTT
>NC_046662.1:112119505-112124070 GCF_010883055.1 Belonocnema kinseyi | reverse complement strand
ATAGACGGATTGTTATTTGTATCATACTTGTTTGATGATGATACCGAAAATTTTTGCTTGTTTTCACGTATTTCTAACGGCTTAAAAGATCCTTCTGGAAAGTTACAATTTTTATTTTTTCGAAAACCTACGACCTACTTTCAGGGCAGTACCTGCGGACTTGGCCAGACTGTAAAGCTGATGTTTCTTGTTATTAAACTCCTTCAAATTTCTAACTTTTGAAGACAAGTAATATATAATTAAAATCAGAAAAATTCGCAGATGCGGATAATGCTATTTTCAAATCGCTAGTTGAAAAATTTAAAGTTTAAAAATTTCATTACTTTAACATGCCTGTGGACAAAAGACCCTTGCTGGAGTAAGCTCACATACACTAAGGTAAATGAATAGACCGAAAAGTAGTAGAAAAAATTAAGTCGGGTGGAGCCTGACCATACCTGAAAATGAAGCAAAAAGTTTGCCGACTACTGCTCTAAGGCTAGGCTGTTTTGGAACAAATTGTCATATTTGGGCCACTGTTCGGGTCTTTGGGGCGTGGCGTGGTCAAGAAATTTCATTCAGCACCTAGAATCCCAAAACTTAATCCGTTTCAGGAGGACGACTAAAAATTCTACAAAAATAAAATATTCCAAATAGAAAATGTAGTAATTAGAAAATTACAGTATCGGATATTTTGTTATTTCAGAAATTATGTCACGTAAATTTTATATTGTGCTTCTTTTTCAAATTCAGTAATATCATAAGCTGTATAGGAAGTTTTATTATTTAGGAATTTTTAAATTGGAGAATTTTAAATTGTCGTCAAGTTTCTAATTCCTGGAAGTCAAAAAATTTTTTAATTAACAAAAGTTCAAGCTTTGCATTATTTTTCGAGTGTTTTGGTAAAAAAAAAAACACTTTTTTTACGGAAATCTACGGAAAGATGAATTGATTCATAATCACTTCCATTTTAGTTATATTAAAAGGATTGTGAGATTGCAAAGGGGAGGTAGATATTTTGGAGGATTGATACAGATTTGTGTGGAAGTTTGTTTGGAGATTTGTGACAGGGTGGGAAGCCTGTGTTGACGGATTGGTAGCAGCAGGGTTGGGTAGCGACAAAGAAAGGCGTGACAGGTAACAGACAGCGACGATAGAGGCAGGGAAGTATAGAAGGCGGGAAAATTTCAATTTGATTAATGGCTAGTGGAGCGAGTATCTCCTCGGAAGAAACAGAATTAGAGCAGGAAGTGTTCAGTACGCCGAAAGAGATAAAGGAAAGGAAGGCAAGGGGGAAGTATAAAAAACCATAGAAAAAGAAACATTAAGAGCAAAAAGCGTAGGGTCCATAGAAGCATTTATCAAAAGGAAGAGAGGGGAGAGGGAAAGCAGTGAAGAGAAGGAAAATATCGGGGCGAGTATAAAATACCAGAAAATATTTAGATCGCCGCCGGAACAGCAGGGTTTGGTAGGAAAAAGCGATAACAGGGAGGGTGCTGATGGTCGCGGAGATGTAAATGAAATGTCGATGACAGAAGAAAGGCTAAAGGAAATTAGAGAAATTAAAATTAGAGAAATTAAACACAGTGATTAAGGCTATAAGATTAGAGCGGAATGAGCTGAAGGAAGGGGTGGACGAAGTACTAAAAAGGATTGATGCTAAGGTAGAGATAGAGGAAATGCGAAATATAGGAAAGGAAGTGAGAAGAGGGGAGATAATGGTACTGGTGAAACTAAAGAAATGGGAACATAAGTGGGAGATGATGACAAAGAAGAGGTTATTATATAGTAGTCCGGAGAGAATAGAGGATGATTTGACATAAGTAGAAAGGAAGATGCAGTATAAATTAAGGAAAAAAGCGGAAGAGGAAAGAAAAAAGGGAAAGAGAACATGGGTTAAGTATGGGAGAATTCAGATAGATGGAGTATGGTGGGATTGGGATGAAGAAAGGAAAGAGATAGTAAGAAATGAGGTGCAGGGAAACTAGAAGAGGAAGGAACGGGAGATAGCAAAATAAGAAATAGTAAGAAGGAAAGAAAGATGAGAAACGAAAGTAGGGAAGAATGGAAGATTTGTTACTGGAATATAGCAGGATTAGAGAGAAAGGATAAGGAGTTTATGAGAAATTTGACACAATAGAATATAGTCATAATGGTGGAGTCGAGGTTAGATGAAAAGGGATGGGAAAGAGTAAGGGGAAGGTTACCAAGTGGTTACAAATGGCAAGTGCAAAATGCAAAGAAAAAGAATAAAAAGGCCTGGGCAATGGGAGGAATAGTGATAGGGGTAAGGAATGAATGTATAACAGGGAAAGATAAGAAAGAAAGGAATGAACAAAAAGAAGGAGTAATAGTAGAACAGACTATGATGGGAGGAGAGAAGTGGAAGGTAGTGGGGATTTATGTGAACAGTGATATGCAGGAAAAAGCAGAGGAGATTAAAGAAATGATTGAAGAAAATAAAGAAGAGATTAGGATGATAATGGGTGGTGATTTCAATGCGAGAACAGGAGACAGAGGAGGAAGGGAATATGGAGAAGAGAAAGGAAGAAAATCGAAAGATAAGGTACTTTAGAGAAAAAATAAGAAATATCAAAATAAGAGAGGGAAATGTGGAAAGAAAAGTGGAAAAGTGGAGAAAAGAAAAAAGTAATGGGGAAGAATATAGGAAAAAAGAGAAAGATTAGAAGCGTGAAAATTGTAAGTTATGATAAAGTAAAAGTTAAGTAGACTAAGATGCGTTTGCGTTCTCATGCTCTCTCTCTCTCTCTTGCAGTCTCGCTTTCGTTCGCTCGCTCACTCGCTTGATAACAAGTCCTAAATTGCGCTATCGCAGGAAATAGAAATAAGGAACTGGATATAAGACTTTATGTAAGTAGTTGTAAATAATTGTATATAGAGAAAGGATAAGATTGTAAAAAATATATAGATTTAAACGGAAAGATTGTAAGGAATGGAAGTCATGTAAACCCTTAGGGGACACATTATGAATAAAGAAGAATGTAAAAGTATATCAATCAAACATTAAATAAACAAAACTGCAAATTTTCATTATTTTTCGAGTGTCTTGTTAGATGAAAACACTTTTTTTACTGAAATCCACGGAAAGATAAATTGATTTATAATCACTTTTATTTTATTTATATTAAAACTGTAGTTTGAGATATATTTTTATTTCGAGAGAAGCCTGCCAAATATAAAAGTATATCAATCAACATTAAATAAACAAAAGTGCAAATTTTGCATTATTTCTCAAGTGTTTTGGTATGAAAAAAACACTTTATTACCGAAATCTACGAAAAGATAATTTGATAATTACTCACTTTTATTTTATTAATGTTATAAATGTAGTTTCGAATATAATTTAATTTCGAGAGAAGCCCGTCAAATATTTCGAAAGAAGCTCGCCGCATCAATATATGTAGCAATAAACATTAAATAATCGAAATTGCAATTTTTGCATTATTTTTCAAGAGTTTTGGCAGCAAGAAAACCTTTCTGAAAGAATCTCACATTATTTGATCTGGAATAAATGGTGAAATTAGTATATTTTTCTGTTGTATTAATTCAAAATACTTCAAAACTAAAAATCCGGTTTCCCGCAGAATTTTTCCTGGTTTATTTTACTTTGTTTTCAGCAAAACCTTGTTTAGATATATGAATAATTTGATCTTTTTTTATTGTTATTATGTTTATTATTACTTTCCGCATGGCGGGCTTCTCCCATTTTTAACATCCAAAAATTTCCGAATTAGATAATCTAAGATTTTGTTGATAAAAATTAAAAAAAAATGAAAAAAAATAATTTGGAAGAGAAGCCCGCAATAGATTTTGATTTACTTTTAACAATGCAAAAAACAAATTTTGAATTAATGCATTATTTTGCGAGTGGTTTTGCTGAAACTATTTGGAGGAAGTTACCGTTTCACCTTAATAATCATTACAAATTTAGTCAAGTGTATCAACTGGTTTTAGATGATGTTACGATATATAAGATATTTACGTTTTCCTGCTAAGAACATGCTGTAGAAATAATTGTAATTGTTACGTAACAATTTTAATTGATTTTTTTACAATTATTTATTTGTAAAAGAAAATTGTAAAATTTGGTTGTATAAATAAAAATTGAGCAATTATTTATTTAGGAAAAATTGAAGTAATTCTGAGAAATTTTGAAACGGTTTGAAAATAATTAAAAACTTTCTAACATTTTTAAAAATGTTCAAAACAAAATATAGATTTTACAAGATTTCAACATAGAATTTTAAAACTCTTTAAAGATTTTAAAAGGTTTTCAGATTATAAATTTTTTGGTAAGATTTCTGACATTTTTTAATGATTTCTCATCAAACAAAAAACAACAAAAAAATATTTAAAAGAGATTTCAGAACAATATTTGAAGTATGAATAACAATTCACGAATTAATCATTTGTTAAGACCTAAAATAAAAATAAGTTTACTTATAATTTAAATAGTGTCTAGTTGAAACAAAGTTTTGAATTTTTAATGTTGGTAACTTAAAATTGCTCAACATGATATAATTTAAAAAATTTAAAAAATTTCTCAATTCATTTTTAAATTCACA
>NC_046662.1:112112105-112119405 GCF_010883055.1 Belonocnema kinseyi | reverse complement strand
TATTCAGCAGAAACCCTTGGTACAGGGACCCTCTATCCGCAACCCGAGGACGCGTTCGGTGGCTTTGTCATAGGCCCTTCGGTTTGATTCTAGTGGAATATACATAATTAAAATTTTTCATAAGGACAACTGCAAGAATTTCGCCGGGAGCGGGTGCTAATCTGGAAAATTGCACCCGCTCCCAGCGAAATCGCGGTAAAGTTTCAGCCACAACCACGTCTCACGACCGTCAGATAGGTGGTTACAGTCTGGAACGGAATTAATACGACAATCCAGAAAAAGCCTCGTGCACCCTAAGAACACAAAGCGACCCAAGGACTACCAGCTTCTGCATTTTTCCCGCAAGTGTTTTGGCATATTATTGACACGCAGGGATGCTTTTTAGGCCATTAGCGAGTGAAAGCTTCGCACCTCCAAGAGGTTCACTCTCCTTGCCTAGGATGTTTTTCTCAGCTGGTGCCGAAAATTCGACAACGAACACGGTTCGCTTCTCGAAGTCAAGAAGAACTATGAAAATTGAAAATTCCTTGGCATCTTTTAAAATATCCTTAAATATTTAAAATCCTTAAAAATCTTTTGAAATCTTAAGAAAATTTTAAAAGCTCTCCAAAATTCCTAGAAATTTAAAAAATACCCTGAAATATTTCAAATCCTTTAAAATCTCTTATTAAATTACTGTTAAAAACTTAAAATTCCTTGGAACCTTTTAAAATACTCTCAAATATCTCGAAACCTTCAAAATGCTTTGAAAGACCTTGTCATCTTTTAAAGATTTTAAAAGTACTTTGGAATTTTCTGAATAACCCTGCTAAAGAGGTCAAAATTTTTTGAAATTCCTTTAAATTTTAAAAATGAGTTGAAAATTTTAGAAATTTCGAAAGATTTCAAAAGATTTGTAAGGACTTTAAATATTTGAGAATGTTTTAAAAGATGTCAAGGAATTTTCAACTGATTTTTATAATTTAAGGGAATTCTAAAGAATTAAACAAATTTTTAAAGTTTATTTTAAAAAATTTCAAAGTGCTTCACAAATCTTGAAAAAAAGTTCAAAGTAATTCAACACATTTCGAAGTATTTGAAAAATCTCAGAGACTTTTAATATATTCCAAGGAATTTTTAAATTAATTACAGTAATTTAATATGATATTTTAAGGAATTTAATATATTTTAGGATATTTTAATATATTTCAAGTAATTTTCAAATTATTTCAATAATTTAGCATGAGATTTTAAAGGATTTGAAATATTTCAGGCCCTGTACATATATTTACAATTCCATCCTTAATCTAACTTAACTACTACTTATATTCTACTCTTTCGCATCACGCAGGATAAACAATAGTAGCAGTAGTGATATTAATTCCTAAAATGAGCGAGCTTCCAGGGCTTCCGTTTCCTTTTACCATAAAAAATCCATTTTCCACGATATTGAAAACAATTTTCGTTTTTTACTTTTCCTTTTTAGGATCACCCGTTTGGCTCTGCCCTACTCCCTTGCATTCACTTACTCCATCCAATTTCTTCATCCACATCACTTCCTGTCCACTACCATGCAAGATCCATCTTACACACTCATCCACACTCAACTGTCCCTCTTCCTCTCCTATACATCTCTCTAATACATGTGCCCATGACTCCATTTCGTATCCACATACTCTACATAAATTCTCCTCTTCATTCATCCAAAATCTGCACTCTCACTCCTTCTCCCATTCTGAACCGTACAACCCTACTCCATTTTTCTTCCTTTTTTATTTTTTGCAGATATTCTGGTTCCATCAACCCTTTGACCATCATACACCATCTATTGTACCTCGAATCTATAATCTTTGTCCATCTCTCTTCTCCTTGTTTAACCAATAGATCTAACTCTATGTCCTGCCACTCCATAACCCCTTCTCGAATATCACATACCCTTCTCATTTTTCTCCTTTCTTCCTCCCATTTTGAATTTCCCACATTACCTCTCGCTTCATTGTTCCTAATTTCGCCGAAACATGCTTGTGCAATTTTACTTCCCTCTCCCCTTTTTAGCTTCTCTTCAAATCTCCATGCTCTCTTAATTTGTCTAGTAACCATATTTTCTCTTCCTAACTCTTCTTTTAACATATATCCTGGGCGACTCCAGCTAACCCCCATTACCCACCTCAGGAATCGCTCATGCATGCTCTCTACTTTTCTATGTTCCTTCCATCCCAAGATCTCCACACCATAACACAACACCGCCCACACCAACGCATCAAACAACCAGACCCTCATTCTCCAATCGTTCTAGAACCTTTTCTTTCCTATACCCCATACTTGGCCCATTACTTTACTCGCACATTCAATTCCTTTCCTCACCTGCAGTTCGTTTCCCCCTTCTGCCTCAAACCAAAAACCTAGGTAACAGAACTTCTCCACAATTTCCACTTTTTGTCCGTTTATCTTCCAAACGTAATTTATTTTGCTTTTTCTATTTCTAAAACAAATCACCTTTGTCTTATCTACGTTCACCGTCAGCTCTTTTGTTCCCACATACTCTTCGAAGATTGTCATCATTAGGTTCATCCCCTTCTCATCATCTGCTAATAGAACTACATCGTCCGCGTATGCTAGAGAGTATAGTTTGCTTATTACCCAAAACCGTTCCTCCTTTCCCTTTCTCCTTTAGCTTCTCCTCTAAGTCTGCCAATAGGATTCTAAATAGTAACGGACTCAAAGGGCACCCTTGCCTTAGACCTCGGCTTGTCCAGAAAACCTGCCCTTTTTCTTTCCTATTTTCACTCTAATCCTGGTTTCTCCTCAAATTTCTCTTGACTACATAGTTAAGTCCGTAGATGTTGTCTATAGTTTCCATTCCTTTTCTAAATCCCGTCTGATTATGTGGGATACTTTCTTTTTGTTCTACCTGACTCTCCAACCTATTTCTTAAGATTTCTGCATATATTTTATAGCCGACTGACATGAGAGTGATCCCTCTGTATTCCTCTACCTTCTTTCCTTCCCCTTTCTTGACAAGCGGTACCACCAGTCCCGTCGTCCACTCTTCCGGCCAACCTTCCCCTTTCCATACCTTGTTGCAGATCTTCCACATCCCATCCCTAATCCCTTCTCCTCCAAACTTCATCGCTTCGTTCTCCCTCCCATCTTCTCCGTTTGCCTTGTTTCTTTTTAACCTATTTATTGCCTCATCCACTTCTCTTCCTCCATTTCTCCTTGGACTATCCTACACCTTTCCCCTTTAATCTTATTTTGCTCTCCCCCTAATAAACCCTTAAAATAATCCGTCCATTCCACCATTTCTATTGGTTCATTAAGGCCCTTCCTTTCCCCTCTATCCCTATTTATCACATCCCACACCCTACATTCTTTGATCGCTTTTTCTACCTCTGCTTTATATTCTTCCTTTCCCCTCTGCCTTTTTATTTCCAGCATCTTCTCATGTTCTTTTTTCCTCCTGTTATACTCCTCCTTCTCCATTTCCCCTCTTCTCCATTTGCTCATATACTCTTTTATTCTCTCTTCACTCTCCCAGCATTCCTCGGCCCACCAGCCTCTCTTTCCTCCTACTCTTTCTTCATTAGTACCCAGCTCATCCTTTACCTTTTCAATGGACCCATTCCACCTTTCAATCAACGAGTCTATTCCCTCCTCTTTTTCATACATAACCTTCTCCTTTTCCATCTTTTGTTTAAACTCTTTTAATCTATCTACCCCCCAGATACCCATTTTCGTGTTTCGTCCACATCCTTTTTCCTTTCTCTCTCTGCCACGCTTACTGACGCTTCTTCTTAGTGTAACTATGACCGGGAAGTGCTCGGACCCTATCTGATTCCCTACCTTCATACTCCCTATCATGTGCCGCATTCTTTCTTCAGTCAAGATGTAGTCTATTACTGTTGCTCCCTTTCCTATGAATGTGATCTCCCCTTCCTCATCTCCTTTCATATTGCCATTGCATAAAAACCATCCTGTTTCTCCACTCATGTCTAGTAACTTCCTCCCCTCGCTGTCCGTCTCTCTATGTTTGGAGTTCCTTATAAATGTCTCCTTCTCTTCATCCCATAACCCTCCCTCCTGTTCGCCAGTCTATGCATTTAAGTCCCCTCCTATTAAAACCAATTCTTGCTTCTTTTCCTCCATCCACCTCCTTATTACTCTCCAGCCTTCCTCTTCCCCTCTTCTTCTGTAGACACACACTACTGCTATTTCTGCTTTCCCAATTATAATTTTTCTTATCATTATTCCATCCTTTTCCTCCATGATCCCATCTTTTCTCCCTTTTACTGCTAATTCTTTTTTCACCCCTGACACTGTGCCGCCATTCCTCTCCCTTTAACGTTTTCTTTTCTTGCTTCTTGCATTGTCCACACATAACCTTTCGGTAACAGCTTTTTTATTCCCTTACAGTCCTTCTCATCTGCCCAAGTTTCACTCATCATAATCACATACTGCTTTTCTAACTCCTCCCAAAATCCTTTATTCTTGTTCTTCAAACCTGACACATTCCAGAAAACTATTTTCACGTTTCTCTCTTCCCCTCCCTCTTCTTTTCTCTTCACTTTGTTTCCCCTTTGCCGTTTGGAAACCCCTCTGATTTATTTCTAGACTCTTTTTCGTCTCCCTTGCCCCTACCTTTCTCAAGACTTTTTCCTTTTTTCCCTAATTCTTCTAATCCTTCATCCCAGCACCATTCCTCCCCAATTATTCATAACCTGTCTCTCCCTATCCATACCATATTGCCCCTTTTCCTCTCTATCCAAGCCCTCTGCTCTATTTGCCATCGCCTTTTCCTCTCCCTACATGTCAGATCTTCTTCTCTTGACTCCTTCTACCGTTACCTGCACTCTAATATCTCAAAAAAGATTAGTTATTTCCACTTCTCCTGTTTCACTCTCCACTTTGAATCTCTTAACTACTATGTTATTTTTCCTCTTTGCCCTTTCTTCCCCTTCTAATCTTCTTTCGATCCCACTGAGTCTTTCCTTCAATCTTTCATTCTCACTTCGGACGTTATTTTTATTCCCTTGAACTGTTTCCTCATTTTCTGTTTTCTCCCCATTTGATCATTCCTTATTTCTAGATTGGATACCCGCTCTTCCAACTGTTTTATTTCTCTAGATGTCTGTTCGTCAACCTCTCTCTGTCTATTCTCAATGCTCTCCAGCTTACCCCAAACCTTGTTTTTCTCCTCCTTCCAACGTTTGTCCCATTCTTCCCATTTTTCTCTGACCTTTTTCACTTCCCCCCTTACATCGTTTCCCAGCCTATTCATATCCCTATTTATGTCATCCAATCTCTTTCTTGTTTCGTCTCCAAACTCCTTAATGAGAGCTTCCAATTTTTAAAACATCCCCCCCCTCTCTCTCTCTCTCTCTCTGGTGCTTTCCTTTTAATTCTAACTCTCTTGTTCTCCTGGTCCCTTTCTACCTCATCTTCCCCAGGCACTCTTTTTCTTTTTTCCTCCCCTTCACTGCTAGTCGCACTTGCCTTTTTTTGCCATACCTCCAGACTTCTGTTCGAACCCGCGTTGCCTAGCTTGTTAAGGCGCTGTAAATTTGAGGGCCTTCCCCGTTGTTTGCCCGTACCTGAGTCCGCTACCCTTCCCACCCGGGTCGACTTCTCGGCACTTTCATCACCGCTGCTGTCACTGCGATCAACGTCACCCACCCCCTCACTTTCAATGCTTTCAGCAACGTCAGCTGTTGCAGCCACTACGGTTTTCTGCTCTGTGCGATCGTCCAGTAACTGTTGCCCTCTGGCGCCAGTTTGTGGACTTCGCGTCGTCGGCATCCTACCTTACCCAAAGCTCCGCGGCGTTTCCCGCCTTTATTTCCTACCTCTTGCCGTCCTAACCAAGCAACTATTTTTTCACTCCTAACCTCAAAAACTTCACACGCTCCAAATTTTCACTTCAAACCACTCACTTTCACCCTTCCCACCTTTGCCTTCACTCACCCTTCTTCCTTTACACTCGATCTCCGCTCTTTCTGCCTCTTCTGCATCCACTCACCCTTATTTCCTTCACCAAAGCCAAAAAGACACCACTTGGCAAAAAAAGTTCTTTCGCGATCGGTATCGGAAACGGAAGCCAAGGAATTTGCAACTTATTTTTATAATTTAAAAGAATATCAAAGAATTTTAACAACTTTAGCAGGGTTATTTAAAAAAATTCTAAATTACTTTAGAAATCTTCAAAGGATGTCAAAGTCTTTCAAAAGATTTGGAAGGTTTCGAAATATTTTAGAGTATTTTAAGAGGTTCTAAGGAATTTTAAATTTTTTACAGTCATTTAATATGAGATTTTAAAGAATTTGATATATCTTAGGATATTTTAATAGATTCCAAGGCATTTTCCATTGATTTAAATAATTTAGTATGAGATTTTAAATGATTTGGAGTATTGAAGGGCATGTGATACTTAGAAAATTGTCAATTTTACCAGTTTTAGGTTCCTCCGGCTTTTTTCCAGAATAATAAATATTTTGTCTTAAAAATTTGAGAAATGATAGCGAACATGCTAACGGACGTCCCCACACACTTTATTGAAGGTTAATTCAAAAAAATTTTAATTTAGCAAAATGTGATTAATTCGCATAGCGCTTAGGAAATAGTATCGATTTTTTCAGTGTTAGATTCCCCCGGCTTTTTTCCTAGGATAAGAAATATTTTGCCTTCAAAATCTGGGGAATGATAGCCAACATGATAACGGACGTTCTCGCACACTTTTTTTGTGTTTTTTGATCAAAATTTTTTTGATATTGATAACAACATGCGTGTGTATTTCGAGGTTATGTGTGTTACAATTCACCCGAGCGTTACTTCCAAACTACACAATATTTTTGGCCGAAAACTTTGGAGTTACAAATAAGCAATCAAAAAAGTTTATTTCATAAATAATTTCCAGATTATCGGAAAGGCAGAGATGAAAAACGACGTAACCTCAAAATAATGCATATGCATAAGATTTTTATTTAGCACAATAAATTGGTTTTGTTATTATCCCTCAGAAAAGAGTCTGGGGACGTCCGTTATGATATTTTATAGCATCTCCGAATTCAGTTTTTAAAAATTGTCATTTTTGTGGAAAAAAATCCGGAGGAACTGTAAGTATCACATGAAACAAATCAATCCTTTCTTCGACCGTTGATATTTATTGATTTTAAATTATTTATGTTTTACGGTCCAATCGTAATATAAAATCGTAATAGAAATATAAAAATATATACAGTCTGTCAAGTTAAAGCGTGGGTGGCTTTACTCGCAGTCGGTAAGGTGTATCGACATGATTTTGGTGTCAAAATATTAAGAAGAGCTC